>NW_011494810.1:3711268-3711441 GCF_000754665.1 Bison bison bison | reverse complement strand
ATATCACTGATGAACATAGATGCAAAAATCCTTAACAAAATTCTAGCAATCAGAATCCAACAACCCATTAAAAAGATCATACACCATGATCAAGTGGGCTTTATCCCAGGGATGCAAGGATTCTTCAATATCTGCAAGTCAATCAATGTAATACACCACATTAACAAATTGAA
>NW_011494810.1:3710051-3710424 GCF_000754665.1 Bison bison bison | reverse complement strand
TGTGGTACATATACACAATGGAGTATTACTCAGCCATTAAAAAGAATACATTTGAATCAGTTCTAATGAGGTGGATGAAACTGGAGCCTATTATACAGAGTGAAGTAAGCCAGAAGGAAAAACATAAATACAGTATACTAACGCATATTTATGGTATTTAGAAAGATGGTAACAATAACCCGGTGTACGAGACAGCAAAAGAGACACTGATGTATAGAACAGTCTTATGGACTCTGTGGGAGAGGGAGAGGGTGGGAAGATTTGGGAGAATGGCAATGAAACATGTAAAATATCATGTAGGAAACGAGTTGCCAGTCCAGGTTCGATGCACGATGCTGGATGCTTGGGGCTGGTGCACTGGGACGGCCCAGAG
>NW_011494810.1:3705556-3709951 GCF_000754665.1 Bison bison bison | reverse complement strand
CTGGATGCTTGGGGCTGGTGCACTGGGACGGCCCAGAGGGATGGTATGGGGAGGGAGGAGGGAGGAGGGTTCGGGATGGGGAACACATGTATACCTGTGGCGGATTCATTTTGATATTTGGCAAAACTAATACAATTATGTAAAGTTTAAAAATAAAATAAAATTAGAAAAATAAAAAAATAATTTAAAAAAAAGACAGAATTTAATTACTACAGTATGTTTTCTCAACTCAGTTAAATAAACTACATTCATTCCTACATTTCTATTGTGAGTCTGAATTAGAATATGCTAGGAATATAGTTACATGTAAATGCCAATACATGAAGTAATTAGAGATCATTTAGTCTACTTAGGGGTGATAGTTCAAATTCTGTCACTCTTCTTCGTCATAGTCATATGTACATAGGTTGATAGCGATTATTTTTACAGCAATAAGGGAGCTGTGGAAATAATATAATGGTTACTTTTAAACACTAAATATCTTCAGAATTTCACCTGACACTATTTACTAATCCATAATACATGGAAGCAATCTCTACATATGTGCAATATTCAATGGTACTTAACTGTACATACTATTATCATTTTGGGCAGAAATGAGAAATTTACAAAATGAGTACAACATCACTGCTATCCACTCCTTTATATACTCATTAATTTATCTTACATACTTGTAGCTATACTTTCACCTGTCAAATAGTTCTTCATTACAAAAGTTCTATAACATTTTATTTACTAGAGTATTAGGGGCTGAAAAAGTCTAATAAAAGTCTAAAATATAGGAAGAAAAAAGAATTACTGTTGTCTCTTTTGGATATATACATTTCCTAACTGCTTTTAAAGTATATTTTATTTTTAGGGAAACAATTTTAAATAGATAAAAATCTTCTATCTATATGTTAGCTTTTCATTTAGGGGCATATACTTAAATTTCAGTCCATAAACACATGATTTAATTTAAAAGTAACAAAATACTTGGCTTCCTAATAAAAAAGTTGGAAATTATTACATATTTCTAGCTTTTTAAAAAGCAAAAAGCAGCAGAGGACGGTAAAGAAAGAATGTACATGCTATGCAGCCATTAGGCACTACAGTACACTGCTTAGTACCTCCAGTAGAGGAGCTAACTTTTGAACTTCCACTTAGAACGTATTATGCTGTCAATAAAAAGAAGTTTCTTAATGTCAGAGGCCTTCTGATCTACAGAGCTATGGAGAAATAAAGTTGTTCACTTATTCAGTCATTTCTTCAACAAATATTTCTAGAGCTCCTTACAAATATCAGGCTCCATAACCAATGAAATACCTACTCCCTAGAAGCTAAGATTAAAAGATATAGAAACAAAGACATTAAATAAATTACTAGAATTGTGACAAGGGCTATAAAGAGAAAGGTATAAAGTAGGAGGACTACATCAGGTCAGATCTGATCACAGAAAATCTCTTAAGAAATGATATTTGATAACTGAACAGTATGCTCAAGGACTTGGGGAAGTCAAGGAGAGAGTCTTCTAGGTAAAAGAAACAGAACCTGTAAAACCCAGAGAGGCAAGAAAAAATTTAGGTATGTCTGATGAAGTGAAGGAAGTACATATAACGAGAAAAGAGGAAACAGAATGATATGAATATAACACTGGGGATATGAGACTCTCATAAACTAAAGATAAAGTTGTTAAACACTATTAAGCAGGAAGGTAAAATAAATTTACAAAGCAGAAACAGCATTGGAATGGTCTAAAGACCATGAAAATAAACATCGTGTTGAAAAAGTTTGTGAGAATATGAGAAAGAGGGTGGGACCTCAAATAGCAGATGGATTCCTTACTTCAATTTGATGCCTGGATTCATTTGAACACGCTTAAATGTCGATGGTATGACGCCAACAGAGAGAACAATGAAGGAGAGGGAAGTAACTGGTAGAGAAGGAACTCAGAGCTCAAGAAATTATTAGGCAACTCATCATCATTAGTCAGTGTGTTATTTTCTCCAACACTTAATGACTGATGGCAGAGTAAAGTCAGATAGATTTATTCAGAAGCAGAATTCTTGCTGGTGAGTTCAGGGAAGACTAGGACACTGAAAAGAGAGTAAGTGATGGATTTGAGTCTTAGATAAAGAAGAAAATGAAAACAGTAAAGGTCAATTCAAATTTTCACTTCTGCTTTATGGGGCTTCCCTGGTGCCTCAGACGGTAAAGAATCCACCTGCAATGTGGGGGACCTGGGTTTGATCTCTGAATTGGGAAAAGCCCCTAGAGGAGGGTATGGCAACCTACTCCAGTATTCTTGACTGGAGAATCCCCAAGGACAAGAGGAGCCTGGCAGGCTTGACTATGCTAAAGCCTTTCACTGTGTGGATTACAACAAACTATGGAAAATTCTTAAAGAGATGGAAATACCAGACCACCTTACCTGCCTCATGAGAAACCTGTATGCAGGACAAGGAGCAACAATTAGAACCAGACATGGACAATGGACCAGTTCCAAACTGGGAAAGGAGTATGTCAAGGCTGTACGTTGTCACCCTGCTTATCTAACTTATGTGCAGAGCACATCATGTGAAATGCCGGGCTGGATGAAGCAAAAGCTGGATATCAGTATCCTCAGATATGCAGATGACACCACCCTTATGGCAGAAAGTGAGGAGGAACAAAAAAGAGCCCCTTGAAGAAGATGGAAGAGTAGAGTGAAAAAACTAGCTTGAAACTCAACATTCAAACAACTAAGATCATGGCATCCGGTCCCATCACTTCATGGCAAACAGATGGGGAAACAATGGAAACAGTGACAGGCTTCATTTTCTTGGGCTCCAAAATCACTGCAGCCATGAAATTAAAAGACGCCTGCTCCTTGGAAGAAAAGCTATGACAAACCTAGACAACATATTAAAAAGTAGAGACATCACTTTGCCAACAAAGGTCCATATAGCCAAAGCTATGGTTTTTCCAGTAGTCATGTATGGATGTGAGAGTTGGACCATAAAGAAGGCTGAGTCCCAAAGAACTGAGATTTTTGAACTGTGGTGCTGGAGAAGACTCTTGAGAGTTCAGTGGACAGCAAGGATATCAAACCAGTGAATCCTAAAGGAAATCAACCCTGAGTATTCATTGGAAGGACTGATGTTGAAGCTGAAGCTCCAATTCTTTGGCTGCTGCTGCTGCTGCTGCTGCTGCTGCTGCTGCTAAGTCACTTCAGTCATGTCCGACTCTGTGCGACCCCATAGATGGCAGCCCACCAGGCTCCCCCGTCCCTGGGATTCTCCAAGCAAGAACACTGGAGTGGGTTGCCATTTCCTTCTCCAATTCTTTGGCTACCTGATGCAAAGAAGTGACTCATTGGAAAAGACCCTGATGCTGAGAAAGACTGAGGGCAGGAGGAAAAGGGGACGACAGAGGAAGAGACAGCTGGAGGGCATCACCGATTCAGTGAGTGTGAGTTTGAGCAAACTCTGGGAGATAGTGAACAACTGGGAAACCTGGTGTGCTGCATTCCATGGGGTCGCAAAGAGCTGGATACGACTAAGCAACTAAACAACAACAGAGTTCTCAAGAAGGGCAATTAGGAGAAAGTAATCAGAGGCAAGATGTCTGTTTTAGTTATTTCAAAGTTGGAAAAATTTCTGATGATGGCCCACAATGTGCCTCTGCATGTGTGGAGATCAGTCCCAGAGCTAAGCAGGTCAAGGAACTTTTCCACCAGGAGTGCCCTCTTTGCATAGAAACCTTCTTCTATGATGGTTTGTTGGCTGAGAACTAAACCAAGAAGACAGCCTGGGAAACTCCTCCTTCCTCCTTGCTACCAAGGCTAAGGAGAAAACAGAGTAGCACCTGAAAGAAAGGGAAGTCAAGGAATAGTGTGCTTGAGTCTGTTCTTGTTTTTCCAAACTTTTTTGAAAAACACTGATTCTTTTGTGATCTAGAGATCTCTTCCAGAAAATTAGAGATACCAAGGGAACATTTCATGCAAAGACAGGCTCGATAAAGGAGAGAAATGGTACGGACCTAACAGAAGCAGAAGATATTAAGAAGAGGTGGCAAAAAAAAAAAAGAAGAGGTGGCAAGAATACACAGAAGAACTGTACCAAAAAAAGCTTCATGACCCAGATAATCACAATGGTGTGATCATTAACCTAGAGCCAGACATCCTTGAATGTGAAGTCAAGTGGGCCTTAGAAAGCATCACTATGAACAAAGCTAGTGGAGGTGATGGAATTCCAGTTGAGCTATTTCAAATCCTGAAAGGTGATGCTGTGAAAGTGCTGCACTCAATATGCCAGCAAATTTGGAAAACTCAGCAGTGGCCACAGGACTGGAAAAGGTCAGTTTTCATTCCAATCCCAAAGAAGGGCAATGCCAAAGAATGCTCAAACTACCGCACAATTGCACTCATCTCACACA
>NW_011494810.1:3690636-3705456 GCF_000754665.1 Bison bison bison | reverse complement strand
AATTCTCCAAGCCAGGCTTCAGCAATACATGAACCATGAACTTCCTGATGTTCAAGCTGGTTTTAGAAAAGGCAGAGGAACCAGAGAACAAATTCCCAACATCTGCTCGATCATTGAAAGAGCAAGAGAGTTCCAGAAAAACATCTATTTCTGCTTTATTGACTATGCCAAAGCCTTTGACTGCGTGGATCACAATAAACTATGGAAAATTCTGAAAGAGATGGGAATACCAGACCACCTGACCTGCCTCTTGTGAAACCTATATGCAGGTCAGGAAGCAACAGTTAGAACTGGACATGGAACTAGACATAGGAAAAGGAGTACATCAAGGCTGTATATTGTCACCCTGCTTATTTAACTTATATGCAGAGTACGTCATGAGAAACATCATCAGAGTATATCGTTCTTCCAGCTGGGCTAGAAGCAGCACAAGCGGGAATCAAGATTGCTGGGAGAAATACCAATAACCTCAGATATGCAGATGACACCACCCTTATGGCAAAAAGTGAAGAGGAACTCAAAAGCCTCTTGATGAAAGTGAAAAAGGAGAGTGAAAAAGTTGGCTTAAAGCTCAACATTCAGAAAACGAAGATCATGGCATCTGGTCCCATCACTTCATGGGAAATAGATGGGGAAACAGTGGAAACAGTGTCAGACTTTATTTTTTGGGGCTCCCAAATCACTGCAGATGGTGATTGCAGCCATGAAATTAAAAGACGCTTACTCCTTGGAAGAAAAGTTACGACCAACCTTGATAGCATATTGAAAAGCAGAGATATTACTTTGCCAACAAAGGTCCGTCTAGTCAAGGCTATGGTTTTTCCAGTGGTTATGTATGGATGTGAGAGTTGGATTGTGAAGAAAGCAGAGTGCCGAAGAATTGATGCTTTTGAACTGTGGTGTTGGAGAAGACTCTTGAGAGTCCCTTGGACTGCAAGGAAATCCAACCAGTCCATCCTAAAGGAGATCAGTCTTGGGATTTCTTTGGAAGAACTGATGCTAAAGCTGAAACTTGAATACTTTGGCCACCTCATGCGAAGAGTTGATTCATTGGAAAAGACCCTGATGCTGGGAGGGATTGGGGGCAGGAGGAGAAGGGGATGACAGAGGATGAGATGGCTGGATGGCATCACCGGCTAGATAGACATGAGTTTGAGTGAACTCGGGAGTTGGTGATGGACAGGAAGGCCTGGCGTGCTATGATTCATGGGGTCGCGAAGATTCGGACACAACTGAGCGACTGAACTGAACTGAACTGATTCTTTTGTTCAAACAATATCTTCTACAGAAATACAAAAGGTAAAACAGGAAAATGAAGGTGGAAGTGGAACCAGGGGCCCATTAAACTCCCCTTGCCCATCCTCCATCTTTCCCAGAGACCTTAGAGCACAAATTGACTTTCTGTTCAAAGTGAACAAAAGAGTAAAAATTCCACACCTTCTTAAAACACACTTCCTTGTTGGAGTCATTATGGATCATTAGGTTAAGATAGTATAGAGATCTATGAGCATAAACCTCTAGTAAACATGAAGAAATATTTTCACACCTCCCTTTCTATACTTACCAATAGGATCTATTTGTCTTTGCAGAAAAATCTGTATGTGCCCAAAGTTTCATTAGGCATTTTATGTATATACTTGCATTTAATTATCTCAAGATTCTGGTAAATAAATATTATTTCCATTTTGCAAAACAAGAAGTTGAGGTCCAATGAGGTCAAGTAACTGGCCCACAGTTACAAAGCTATTAAGTGAAAGGGTCAGGACTCAAAGCATCTGATCCCAAAGCCCCAGAGTCCATTACATCAGACTGCCTCCAAGTTCATAAATGTTACACTGTTCCTCTATTACCATTTATATATAAACTTCCCTGGCTAAAAGCCCATAAAATGTTTTCTCGTTAAAAAACATTAAAAGCAGCTCAATCCTTGAGAATTATCATGTAACTTTTAAAATCTAATAATAGCACAAAACATAGTCATTCTAACAGATCTCTGCTCAATCTATTTTCTTTTGGTAAATAATGATTCTCTTCACTGCTGCTAGAATAAAAGTTGATGCTGCTAAACACTAAAGAGTGTTCTTTATGTACTGTTCTACATCTACATGATTATGAGGTTCTATCCCAGAGGTGAGGGTAAACCAGCAACATTAATCCAGAAAGGCTGGCTGGAGGTGAAATGACAACCAGTAAAATATGGCTATATAAAACTAACAAAATTCATGGAAACAAATTTTTAGAAATAATTACTAAAAAACAAGATCATGAGAAAAAGGAGCCCAAGTTAATTTTAATTATTCTAGAGGAAAGTTGATTTTAATCAAGAGCTTCAAGGGAAAAAAAGTCAGATACATAACTAAGCAAAATAAAGGAAGTATGGATACATAACTAGGAAGTAAACACAAAAGAACTAACATGCTAGGTCTTTTTTTAATGTAGAACTATGGACCAGGTAGGAATAGCTGTCATTTTTTTACACGTGACTAGAGTAATAAATACATCTACTGAACTTTCAAAAATAATTCAGGTAAAATGAGGTCCTGGGCTATCTTATTATCCATATAACTACTTCCAATAGTATTTCTTCTCAAAAGCATCATGAATTTAATCTTTTCATATTTGGAACGTAGGAACAAGACAGTCAACTATATATTATTAGCTGTAAATAGGAAACTGATCAAAATAATTAAAATTTATACAAATTCTAAAAGGAATTTACATTTGGCTTGAAATAAGACCAGTCTCCTCTGTAATGCATGGAAATACAATCTCAAAAATGTTCTACCCCATTTCTCATCAACACTAATACTATTTAGGTATAGCACCAAAAGTGAAAGTGTTAGTCACTCGGTTATGTCTGACTTTGCGACCCTATGGACTGTAGCCCAACAGGCTACTCTGTATATGAAATTCTCCAGGCAAGAATTACTAGAGTAGGTTGTCATGCTCTCCTCCTGAGGATCTTCCCAACCCAGGAATCGAACCCAGGTCTCCTGCATTGCAGGAGGATTCTTCACCATCTGAGCCACCAGGGAAGCCTAGGTATAGCCCTACTACTGGACAATACTTGACCACACTAAAGGGAAAGAGATCTCCTCACATACCACAAATGAACTGCTTTGTAGATTATCAGCTTTCCAAAGTCCAAAACTGAACGAATTAAAATTTATATTTATTCATTCACTTATCATTCAACTATAGACAAAATGTTTACTATGTATTCTGGCATTGTGGTTCAGTTCAGTTCAATTCAGTCGCTCAGTCGTGTCCGACTCTTTGCAATCCCATGAATCGCAGCTTGCCAGCCTCCCTGTCCATCACCAAGTCCCGGAGTTCACTCAGACTCATGTCCATCGAGTCAGTGATGCCATCCAGCCATCTCATCCTCTGGTCCCCTTCTCCTCCTGCCCCCAATCCCTCCCAGCATCAAAGTTTTTTCCAATGAGTCAACTCTTCGCATGAGGTGGCCAAAGTACTGGAGTTTCAGCTTCAGCATCAGTCCTTCCAAAGAAATCCCAGGGCTGATCTTCAGAATGGACTGGTTGGATCTCTTTGCAGTCCAAGGGACTCTCAAGAGTCTTCTCCAACACCACAGTTCAAAAGCATCAATTCTTCGGCGCTCAGCCTTCTTCACAGTCCAACTCTCACATCCATACATGACTACTGGAAAAACCATAGCCTTGACTAGACGGACCTTTGTTGGCAAAGTAATGTCTCTGCTTTTGAATATGCTATCTAGGTTGGTCATAACTTTCCTTCCAAGGAGTAAGCGTCTTTTAATTTCATGGCATTGTGGTTAAGTATGATGAATACATACTCTTGTGAACAAAACACCAATGTCTATTTCTTTTAAATGTAAACAGTGTTCTCTCAGAACAGAGCTTTCTTCTGCAAGAAAGTCACAAGTTTAAATTGAACTTGTGAGTTTAAAGACTACTTGGAAAGTCTTTACCCTTATTAAATTCAAGGACGCCTATAATTCACTTTCATAAGGATATGGATTATTTAAATCCTTCGATGGTCCCTTGGAGATCGGGGAAATATCACATGAAAAATAAAAACAAGACTGATTTTCATTTTAATGAGTAGTCACTGAAATTCTAAAGCATTGACTGAGCTAAACCTAGTTTTTAAAAACTATTTTAGGCATTTACATTTTATTCTCAAGGAGTCTGCTAAGATTTTTAGGTCATAGAAACTGTTTTTTCCTTTCAATTCTGACACTGTCCCTTTAGTATCCTCTATGAATACTAACATTTCATATTTTAACTATCATGTTAGATATTCTGTATCTATGGTAATTATTTTCTATACTCTCTGAAGAGCCAAAGGCCTCTCTTACCAAATCTATGTGATTACATATTATTTTATATTTTCACTTACCTTCTGGACAATCTGCCTTTTTTCCATTTGATTAAGAATTTTAATCTTTCACTTGACTTTTAAACTTTTTAATCTTTGTGGGTACCAATATTGCTTTAAACACCCCCAAAATTAGGGAATTTCTTAATCTTCCTAGCAATAATGAAAGCCCTTTCTGTGTAATCTTACTGTATAATCTGACTTTAATGTAGCAATGATTTTAATTACCTTATCTGACTGCTTCTTTGACCAAAGTTTCAAAACACAGCTGAGCTCTCCCTGACCCTACACACACACACTTCTCATTTCCATAAACAAGACCACCATTCATCCATTTACATAAACCAGAAAGCCAAGGATTGCCCTTAATTTCTCTCCTCTTTCTGCCTTACCTCTTCCCCAAATTTACAAGCGGGCTAGTCTACTTTCAGTTCCTAGAATATTTTCATCTTGCCTTAGGGTCTATAAATATTTAACTGTGTCTACTAAAATAATACCCCGCTCCTATCAGTAAACCTAGTTCTTTCTCTTTTGAAGTTTCAACTTCAATGTCATCTCTTCAGAGACCACCATAGCTAACAAGAGTCTGGTCTCTGACACTCAGCCTTCTTCCCCTTGTTTGTGCCCTTCATAGACACACTTCGACTGGCAACTACATCATTTGCCTGATTCCCTATTTATCTATATATGGCCCCCAGGAGAACGTAAGCTCCATGACAGCAAGAGCTATGTGAGCTATGTCTGTCTTACTCTTTATCTCCAGTTCTAAATATGCCTAGCCCTTATTAGATATTCAGTGAACATTTACTGAATAAATGAACAAAGAATAGAAAGTTTAGATGAAAACATACTGAGATGGTGGCCAGGTTCATAACACAATACCATTGTGGTAAACAAGACCACGCATGCCCAGAAAGTTGAAGATCACTTTCTTAAGTTAAAAAGCCTTCCTTCTCAGTCTCATCTGGATAACTTCAAATAGGTCTGTCAAGATCTGTAACAGTGGTCCTCAAAGTATGTTCCTGGATCAGCAGCATCAGGATCACAGTGCTTTTCCAGAACGATAGTTCTCTAAAAATGTTTGTTGAATTCAACTGAACAGACCTCCTATTATTATTTCCTTCTTTCTTTATGTGGATTTTCATGATTAACGGTGCTCCATGCCTTTAAAATTCGTGACTCAGAAGTAATACACACTGTACGTATGTGTGTGTTAGTTGCTCTGCATAGGTTTACACTATCGTGACTTCTACTAATTTCTTTCACATTAGTTACAAATTACTAGCTTAGTTCTAATTCCCTTTATTTTGCTGTTTCATACAATCTCAAAACATGAAAGATACAAAACACAATCTTGGTCTGTAAAAAGGCCATATTTTTAAAGATCTCAATTTATCTAACAAAGAAGTAAAATTGAGAAATAAAATTAATTTGTGATTAAAATAGATGAATGGCAAGAATAATAAGGATGTTTAAACAAACATTTCTCCATTTTCTCCTCAAAATAACAACAAAAAACTCCCTTTTATATGACAAGAATAAAAACACAGTCAGCCAATAGGATATTACAAAATACATAATCCCCCTGCTGCTGCTGCTAAGTCACTTCAGTCATGTCCGACTCTATGCAACCCCATAGACAGCAGCCCACCAGGCTCCCCCGTCCCTGGGATTCTCCAGGCAAGAACACTGGAGTGGGTTGCCATTTCCTTCTCCAATGCATGAAAGTGAAAAGTGAAAGTGAAGTCGCTCAGTTGTGTCCGACTCTTCGCAACCCCATGGACTGCAGCCTACCAGGCTCCTCCGTCCGTGGGATTTTCCAGGCAAGAGTACTGGAGTGGAGTGCCACTGCCTTCTCCAAATCCCCCTAAATGTCCCAAATCAAAAGGACTGACTTTATGAAAATAGTTTTTAAAAACTCACTGTTTTTTAGTCAGGAAAATTTCTCTTTTTTGTTTTATTTTTACTATGTTTATTTTTCAAACAAACTGTATGATTAGATGCCACAAAAAGATAAAAAGCTCATGATTTCTGAAACATTTATGAAAGAATTACTAATAGAAAATGTCACAAGTTGTAATCTCATTTAGATAATATTATTAACAATGTGAGGAACCACTAGAGTCTACTGTGAAAAAGTTAATCCATATATTCCAGAAAATATAGGATAAAAATGGAACTGGAAAAAAATGTCCATTTCTCCTATTTCACTCACCTCTATTCCAGTGGAATTTGGTGCTAAAAGTTCATTCTAAGCAATAGAGCCCTGACAATTACAAATTCAGCTATATTACGGCTATTAAGGGCTTCCCTCGTAGCTTAGTCAGTACAGAATCTACCTGCAATGGGGGAGTCCAGGGTTCAATTCCTGGGTCAAGAAGATCCCCTGGAGAAGGAAATGGCAACCCACTCCAGTATTCTTGCCTGGAAAATCCTGTGGACAGAGAAGCCTGGCAGGCTACAGCCCATGGGGTCACAAGAATCGGACACAACTTAGCGACTAAACCACCACCATTGCTATTAAATTTAAATCATATTCCATACCACTTTTTATAAACCTCAGTATAAATAGCCTTCCACTCAAAAACATTTATTTGTATAACTGAAAAATGTACACAGATAACCTGTCAGTTTCTAAGTGTACACAACTGGTACAAATGATTATTAACCCTGAAATAGAACAACAAAAAAAAAACTTCATTACTGATTGTCCACAGATTAAAGAAAACTCTCAAATGAAAACCTAAAACCATTATTTTGATTAAATGTTAATACATTTACGGTAAGCCTTCATTAGCACTCAGCATTAATCTTTTTAATATCAAGAAAACAAACAAGTAAGAAAAGCTTCCTTGGTCCTTATTCTTTGATTCAAAATATACTTAATTATACTTCAAAGCTGACTTACCACTATACAACCTACATAGAAATGTGCTATAACTATACAATGACTCTATTATACTGCTTTATCCAAAATTCACCTTTTAGCTGAATTATTTGTTAGTCTCTTTTCTATTTTTCAGACCCAGTGGCATTCCTTTATTCTTTGAAGATTCTTTATAAGGTAGATTCTACCTTATAAGGTTTATTGACTATACCTGAGTGTCAAGCACTGAACTAAGCTCTTTATTGACTTTATTTAATGATCACAGTAATTCTTACCTAAAAAGGTAGGTACTATTACTATTTCATTTTACATAAGAAAAAAACTGAGTCTATAAAATAAGATTCTTTACTCAATATAAAGGATGGTAAAGGATGAACTTCAACCTAGGTCTATGTGGGACTGAAGTCGATGGTGCTCTTAACTATTTTCCCTCCACATTTTCTGTCTCCTTTTTAGTTGCTTTACTTCTCCCTCGCCCCTTCAATATCTTCTACTGTTTATTTCTATCCGTTTCTTTAGTAAGCTCATATATCTTAACAATTTCAACATGATCATACAGACAAGATTCTAAAAATCTATACTTTGGTCCTTTCAATTTACTGCTATATTTCTAATTCCCAAAGGAATATATTCACCTATATAACCTAATATTATCTTCAAATTCAGCACAGATGATTTCCAAAGTCCTTTACAACTTAATTTCACACACACAAAAAACCCAATTCATCTTAGTCCTCATCCAAGTGATTGTTTCTGTCCATGGAAATACTATTCTTCTATGTTCTTCTTTCCTTCATTCTCTGTATTAAACTAAAATCTATTGCTTTTCCCCCAGGTATGTCTTGTGGATTTGAATTTTCTATTTCATTCCTACAATCACAACCTCATAACTCAACCTACCCTGCCTTTCTGCCCCCTTCATGCTCACCATCACAGAAGGATCTTCCCCAAATACAATTTGTATCAAGTCCTTCTGTTTGAGAAGTCTATATAGGCACTCCAGTGTCTACAGCATAAAAACAACATGGTTTTCAAGGATCTCCTCAATCCAACCCCAGGTTACTAACAATTACTACTACATGCCTTCCACTCTCATTAGGCTGCTCTCTTTATTCTTCCCAAATCTCCTAAGCGCTCTGCCTTAGGGAACACTCCACCACCTACCCATTCCCTTCAGCATCTCACTTTTTCCACATGTCTTGAATGTAGCCCACTCCACATAGGCTCACAGGTGTTTCCAAACAGAAAACACTCAGCTACAGTCAGGAAATGTGGGTTCCAACCCTGGTTCTGCATGACCCAGGAGTGTGACTCTGGGCAGATTTTTGAGGTAACTAGTCCAGACTGCTATTTCTTCATCAGTAAAATGAGAAGCTGAATTAAATTATAAAATCTTTTTTGGTTTAAAAAATTTTTAACTCCAACAATATTCAATGTCTTACTATTTTAATGCTTAATAATATATTAAAGGTGTTATTTAATCTTCCTTACTAGATTATAAACTTCCCAAGGATAAAAATTATGTATTCTATGTTTCTGCAAACTCAACAAGACACAGCATAGTGTTGATAAATAGATCCTTAATAAATACTTGTGACTAATTAACTCTTTTAGGGTAACTAATACCCTTTTAAATAATAAAGCCTTAAAATAATTTCATAATTTTCAAAATCATGAAATCAGGGTATGAGGAGGGGTTTATATTTTTCCTTTCCTTTTCTTCTGTTTTCTTCAATTAATTTAAGAAGCAAAAGATAAAACAGGATCTGAGAATTTCTTTTTTAGGAAGCCCATAGTAATGTATTTGCTAATGCTTAATTATAACCAGTATTTCAGAAAATAACTCTGTGGAAAGAGAGGCAAACTGTAGCTCACCTTTTTTAGGAATTTCTATAGCAAAACACTGTTCTTTATATATTGGTTCCTTTCAATTATTTTGCTTCTGGGATTATAAAATTACACATATAAACACAGAGACAAGATTACCTTTTAAAACTTCATTACTTTGTATCCCTTTAACATAGAATATCTGAAATCCGTATGTCTCTGGTCTAGGTGCCTTATAGAATACCATGCAACTGAAGCATTAAGACACAATATTACGTTTTTGAACTCTTAAGAAAGGGAGATATTTCCCTGAATACATTCTGGTGACTGCTTTCATCAATTAACTGTACCTGACCCCCCCTGAGAAAAAGTCAGGGCATCAAACTTTGTGTTAAAATCCTATTATCAAACCAGTTCTCCTTAAGGTTACTAGAAAAAGCAGAACCAACTACAAAAAGCCTTATCTAGGCTAGAAAGCACACTGCCCTAGTGGCTCAGGTGGTAAAGAATTTGCCTGCAATGCTGGAGATCCAGGTTTGATCCCTGGGTTGTGAAAATCCCTAGAGAAGGGAATGGCCATCCACTCCAGTATTTTTGCCTAGAGAATTCCACAGACTGGCATGCTGCAGTCCCTGGGAGTCAGACACTACTGAGACACTTGCAGCACTTTCAGCAGGCTAGAAAACAAATTTTGCCATAGAGGCTGTATTTCCTGTACCATAATTTCAAGTGCTTCTTAGGAATTAGAATGGTACAATATCTTCAGAGACAGGAACTCAAAAAAAAGGCACCATTATCCATATTATGTTGTTCAGTCGTTCATTCACATCTGACTGTTTGCAACTGCATGGACTGCGGTATGCCAGGATTCCTTGTCCTTCCCCATCTCCTAGAGCTTGCTCAAACTCATGTCTGTCGAATCAGTGATGCCATCCAACTATCTTATCCTCTGTCATCCCCTTCTCCTCCTGCCCTCAATCTTTCCCAGCATCAAGGTCTTTTCCAATGATTCAGTTCTTCCCATCAGGTGGCCAAAGTACTGCAGCTTCAGCTTCAGCATCAGTCCTTCTACTGAATATTCAGGATTGATTTCCTTTAGAATTGACTGGTTTGATCTCCCTGCTGTCCAAGGGATTCTCAAGTGTCTTCTCCAGCACCACAATTTGAAAGCATCAATTCTTCAGCACTCAGCCTTCTTTGTGGTCCAACTCTCACAACCGTACATATACTGGAAAAACCACAGCTTTGACTACACAGACTTTGTCGGTAAAGTGACATCTCTGCTTTTTAATATGCTGTCTACATTTGTCTTAGCTTTACTTCCAAGGAGCAAACTTTACATGCTAATTTCAAAAATCATAAATTTATATGCCAATTTAGGAAATCATTTAGGCCGCAAAGAGTCAGACATGACTGAGCAACGGAACTGAAATAGGAAATCATAAATATGCACTCATATGTGAATAAATGTGCATATGCAAACATATAAACAAACATTTGGGGATATCTTCAGGATATCTGTGCTGTAGCACAGAGTTCACTGTATATTATAAAACTTTACTGTATTTTATTTTACTGTATTTATATAACTTCATATATATATAACTTTACTGTATTTAATTTAATATGTGATACTTTTACAATAATTTTATAAGTAATTCAAACATTTGATATAACCACCTACTTTAGAAAAATATTTAAATACGTTTTATTTTCAATATTACTAAGTAATGACAGAATCTTAGATGTGGAAGAGAACCTAGAGTCACAGATCTAAGAAAGCATCACATAATAAGACCTAAGACTCTTGAGAGTCCCTTGGACTGCAAGGAGATCCAACCAGTCCATTCTGAAGGAGATCAGCCCTGGGATTTCTTTGGAGGGAATGAAGCTGAAGCTGAAACTCCAGTACTTTGGCCACCTCATGCGAAGAGTTGACTCATTGGAAAAAACTCTGGTGCTGGGAGGGATTGGGGGCAAGAGGAGAAGGGGATGACAGAGGATGAGATGGCTGGATGGCATCACTGACTCGATGGACGTGAGTCTGGGTGAACTCTGGGAGTTGGTGATGGACAGGGAGGCCTGGCGTGCTGCGATTCATGGGGTTGCAAAGAGTCGGACATGACTGAGCGACTGAACTGAACTGAACTGATTTGATTTTTAGTACTGGGAAGAGTAAAGGAAGATAATCCAAAAAGAGGTGGTTTCTAATTTCAACTCCACCATTTCACTTAAGCAGTTGTCTCCTTTTCACCTCATTTTCCTCACTTCTAACTTGCTCTCCCTATCGCATAGTAATAATATACATTTAAATATTAGGGAAATGGAAGAACTAGAGAATTAAGTGGACTTCCCTCATAGCTCAGTTGGTAAAGAATCCACCTGCAGTGCAGGAGACCCCAGTTTGATTCCTGGGTCGGGAAGATCCCCTGGAGAAGGGATAGGCTACCCACTCCAGTACTCTTGGTCTTCCCTTGTGGCTCAGCTGATAAAGAATCTGCCTGCAATGCAGGAAACCTGGGTTCAATCCCTGGGTTGGGAAGATCCCCTGGAGAAGGGAAAGGCTACCCAATCCAGTATTCTGACCTGAAGAATTCCATGGACTGTATAGTCTATTCCATGGTAGACTTGACTGAGTGACTTTCACTTTCACAGAAATTAAGGTATTATTTCTTTACAGGTATAAACAAATGGAACTCAAATACTTCTCAATTATAGGGTGTATTCTTCTGAATTTTAAGTTATGAAAATGAAAGTGAAGTTTGCTCAGTTGTATCCAACTCTTTGCGACCCCATGGACCATACAGTCCATAGAATTCTCCAGGCCAGAATACTGGAGTGGGTAGCCTTTCCCTTCTCCAGGGGATTTTCTGAAGCCAGGGATCGAACCCAGGTCTCCCACACTGCAGGTGGATTCTTTACCAGCTGAGCCACCAGGGAAGCCCATTTCAATTTTAAGTTATGACAAGTGAGTATTTAAAGCTAAGTGTGCAGAGATAGAGTTTATTTATTCAAATAAAGCTTTTCTCCAAATGGGAACTCAGCTCTGTTTCCTAAGGCATCACCCTAAAACTGTAGGACTGAAGAAAAAGCACTTAAATATTTTCTACCTAGGACAGATACCATGAAGTAGTCAGTCTGAGCAAATATGTTAAATTTGAGGGAAGTCCTATGCTTCTGTAGAACCAAAAAGCTAAAAAGGCCTTATAATTAAAGGTAGCAAGTTTAGAGAAAGGAAAAAAAGGCAGCATCAACATTCCTGCAAAATATAACTAGCATCAAAATAGAATTTTTCCTCATATAATATCTCTCCCTCTCCCTACCTCGCTCACTCTTGCTATCACTGAGGTAGTTAAATAATATGCTTCCTACTCCTGTAATAATCAAAAGCTTTTCTCTGCTTTTCTCCCCACTTCTATCCAGCCTGAGATATTAACTTAAATCAGATTTCTCTCTACAAAAGTGCCAGTTAGTAAGCCAATATGGGATACTGCCTTAACATTTTACAGACTTCTCAATGCAATATATAAAGTGGCTGGGCTAAGAGATGCTTTTTCCCAGTCTTGGATTATTCTTCTATAAGCTCTAGACATATCATTACTATTTTGAGCACTAATCACCAGCAGCTAAATTTAGATAAAATTCACAAAACAAAGCACAGCATTTTGGTTTATTTGCATGAGATGGTATAAACAAAATTAAAGGGGACTTTCCCCAGATGAACTGGCCATAGAGAATTACAATTATTTCTGGGGAAATAGGCATATTTGATCACTTATAGAGTTCTACTCTTGGAATTAGGAGGCCTGGGTTCAAGTCCTTAAGTCTACAAATAATAAGAAAATAACACTGCCCATCTTTACCAAAAAAACCTCATCTTTGCATCTTACTTTACAGTTTTTAACATATTTTCCTCTTAAAGAATCATGACCAATAAAAACAGACTCAAGTTCATAGAGCTACAGGTTCTAGAGTCAAACCTGAAGCAGAAATATTTTAATGTGCTGGCTTTTCCAGCCATATAGTGTGTAAGTGTGACACAAGTGATGCAGAATAGCTTCCAAAGAGCAAAAAAGTGATATGCATAGCAAGTGTGCCACCAGAGTTTGCCACTCTTAGCAGTGGAAGTCCCCAAACCTAATATGATTAAAAACAAACAAAAAAAAGCTATAAGGGCGGGTCATCTCTCTGGGACGGACACATGGTAACCAAGCGTTACAGACTAAATGTTTATGCCCCCAAATTCACATACTGAAGTCCTACCCCAGTGTGGCTGTAGCTGGATGAGACCCCTATAGAAGTAATTAAAGTTAAATGGAGCCATAAAGGTGGGGCCGTAATCTGAAAGAATGAGCGTCCTTTTAAGAGGCACCAGAGAGCTACCCTGCTCTCTCTGAGCACATACACTGAGAAAAGTCCATGCAGGACCTAGTGAGAAAGCAGATGTATACAAGCCAGGAAGAGCCCTCTTGATGCTGTTCAGTCACTAAGTCATGTTTGACTCTTTGCGACCCCACAAGCTGCAGCACGCCAGGCTTCCCTGTCCTTCACCATCTCCCAGGGCTTGCTCAAACTCATGTCCATCGAGTCGATGATGTCATCCAACCATCTCATCTTCTATTGCCACTTTCTCCTCCTGCCTTCAATCTTTCCCAGCATCAGGGACTTTTCCAATGAGTCAGCTCTTCCCATCAGGTGGCCAAAGTATTGGAGCTTCAGCTTCAGCATCAGTCCGACTGATTTCCTTTAGGATTGATTGGTTTGATCTCCTCGCCGACTCTTACCAGAAACTAAATTTACTGGCACCTTCATCTCGAACTTTCCAGTCTCCAGAACTACTAGAAATAAATATCTGTTGCTTCAGCCACCTACTCTGGGCTATTTGTAATGGCAGCTTTAGCAAACTAATATATATGTACATAAGACCTATAAGAATAGCTAATTAGTAATAAGAGGCACTTCGTGGCAAATAGTGGAGAAGGCAATGGTACCCCACTCCAGTACTGTTGCCTGGGAAATCCCATGGATGGAGGAGCCTGGTGGGCTGCAGTCCATGGGGTCGCACAGAGTTGGACACAATTGAGCAACTTCACTTTTACTTTTCACTTTCATGCACTGGAGAAGGAAATGGCAACCCACTCCAGTATTTTTGGCTGGAGAATCCCAGGGATGGGCGAGCCTGGTGGGCTGCCGTCTATGGGGTCACACAGAGTCGGACACAACTGACACGACTTAGCAGCAGCAGTAGCAACAGCATGGCAAATAGATGGGGAAACAGTGGAAACAGTGACAAACTTTATTTTCTTGGGCTCCAAAATCACTGCAGATTGTGACTGCAGCCATGAAATTAAAAGATACTTACTCCTTAGAAGAAAAGTTATGACCAACCTAGACAGCATATTAAAAAGCAGAGACATTACTTTGCCAACAAAGGTTCGTCTAGTCAAAGCTATGGTTTTTCCAGTGGTCATGTATAGATGTGACAGTTGGACTATAAAGAAAGCTGAGTGCCGAAGAATTGATGCTTTTGAAGAAGACTCTTGAGAGTCCCTTGGACTGCAAGGAGATCCAACCAGTCCATCCTAAAGGAAATCAATCCTGAATATTCACTGCAAGGACTGATGCTGAAGCTGAAGCTCCAATACTTTGGCCACCTGATGCAAAGAACTGACTCATTTGAAAAGACCCTGATGCTGGGAAAGATTGAAGGTGGGAGGAGAAGGGGACGACAGAGGATGAGGTGG
>NW_011494810.1:3665515-3690536 GCF_000754665.1 Bison bison bison | reverse complement strand
GGTGGCTGGATGGCATCACCGACTTGATGGACATGAGTTTGAGTAAACTCCAGGAGTTGGTGATGGACAGGGAAGCCTGGCATGCTGCAGTCCATGGGGTCGCAAAGAGTCGGACATGACTGAGCGACTGAACTGAACTGAACATTTACCAAAACTATGATATGGTCAACTGTATTCCTAGTGAAGACTGTCCTTAGAGCCAAGAAACAAAACCTGGGTATTTTAATGGCCTGAAATATCCTTCTCACCACGGGCAACTCCCTCAACAATGGAAGAAGATTATTCAGACTTTCCTGAGTTAAATTTCCTCTCCTCATGCACTGACAATTATAGTTCTTGTCTCAGAAATCTCTCTGAGCTTCAGCAGTACAAAGCCACTTCATCAGCTTCAAAGGAGCACATACTTCTTTAAATATGTTGATAAACTGAAGAAGTTAGAAGCTACAGACTAAGATAAATATTGACTTTATCAGTGACTTTCCATATTTTAGCCATGATTCATTTTGTGTACACAGAAGATAACTCTCAGAGGGTAAAGTATTTTCTTCATTTCCAAGTTTGTAGGGGGTGCTTCAGTCTAGCCTCCAAGAACTTTAAAGATTCCAGCATTCAGACTGCAACTTTTGTTCATTCTAGTTTACCAAGAGTATGTTATAGCTTATTAAGTGGTTGTATAATATGTAAAATGTTGTATTTGATCTGTACAACATAACCCCTTCTAAGAATGTATATACTTTTCCCCCACAAAATTATAAAACTGAGTTTCTTAGTAAGCAGTAAAGCCCAGAAAAACACTCTTTTTTTCCTTTTTTTTTTTTTTTACTACTTTATATATTATGAGTAAATAAACGAAGCATCCCAAAATTTCCTTGAAGTAAAGATATCTGTGGTCATTTGTAAACAATGACAGCTTTTATAATCAAAGTTTTAAAAGCTAGACAGGTACTAGTTAACTTACTGTTTTCATTTCATTAGCAGTCATGACATGAAGATTTTATAACCTGGGTATGCTCATTAGGACTTTTTCTAAATTAATGAAATTTCATCACAGATCTACCCAAAGCTTTGTACAAACCGTTATCTATTACCCACACTTACTTGGAGGTAGAGGGAAACTTAATCAGTAATTTAAAATATAGATTAACCCACAGTTTGTTTCTATTAGTGAGGGAAAACAGAGTAATCTCAATCAACCCTTGTGTAGCTATAAATCCATTACTTCAGTGGGAGGAGTCATTGACTCACATACAAGACATAACCAAAAACTTAAACATAAATTTCATTCAAACAGAAACTGGGTGGGTTTTTTTCTTTGCACATCATTTAGTTTCTGAATTAAAATAAATACATCATTTAATCTAACTTAGAAAACACAGAAAGTATTCTATACCAAAAAAAAAATGGTTTTAAAAGTAAAATAGCACTATTTGGTGAAAGTACTTTTTAGTTCAAGAATGTAATGTCACATAATAAACCCAACCATAAACTACAAGTTATTCACAAAATAATTAAGACCTTCTCCTCACATTGGTTCAAGGGTTTTTTGTTTAGAGTGTGTGTGTTTATTTATTATAAGATGCTTTCAAGAAGAAAAAAACAACATTTAAAAAATAAAACTTAGGAATATACTTTAAAAAGATCTAAGCAGACCACTAGACAAGATGTTCTAACAGATATGGTCTATCTTTTGACATTAAAAGCATTTGTATATATCTTAATTGCTGTATTATTTCAAAATTTTCTCACTGAAGTAAATAATTATTTCCTTTAACTGATTCTTTAAGTAAAAAGATTCCTCTTTTCTTATCTGAACCTCTGAAGAAGTAGTAAGGAGTCCCAGTGGAGGCAGAGATTTCTAGGAATTAAGGGAGGAATATAAATTGGCCAGAGTAGAACATGACTGAGTGACTAAGCAGGAAACACAGGTTTGATCTCTGGGTAGGGAAGAGCCCCTGGAGTAGGAACTGGCAATCCACTCCAGTATTCCTGCCTGGAAAATCCCATGGACAGAGGAGCCTGGCAGGCTACAGTCCATGGGGTCTTAAAGAGCTGGATACAGTTTAGCAATTCAGCAACAACATGAACAGGCCAAATTACCATCAGCTGCCTGGCCCCCTCACTCCAACAACATTTGCTCAATTTTTGTCACACACACACACACACACAGAAGGGGCGCGAGGCGGGGGAAGATGAATGACTGTTGGAGACAAGGTGCTGCATCTAAAATAGATGCTCCAAATTAGATCCTACACGTTGTCCTCCTGCGATAATTAAACACTGATCAGGACACGCACTAGTATCTCTTCCAAAAGACATATGCTTCTTAAATCTCAGGCAGATTTGATGAGAGCGTACAAACTGTCCTTTCAGATATCAAGGTGCACATTTTTGCTGCTATTATACTGCTGTGATATCCATACGTTAATGTCTTTAACCAAAATTAGTTCTAAATTAACCAACTTCAATTATGGAGAACGATGAATATACATAATCCATCCAGCTGGGCTTGGGCATGGTTACTCTCCACCTCCAACAAATACATTCTTTCTTAGAGCAAAGAAATTTACCAAACAAGCTACTAGGTTAGATCACAGCCTATGCTGCTGCTGCTGCTGCTGCTAAGTCGCTTCAGTCATGTCCAACTCTGTGCGACCCCATAGACGGCAGCCCACCAGGCTCCACCGTCCCTGGGATTCTCCAGGCAAGAACACTGGGGTGGGTTGCCATATAGAGACAATGGCTACCAAAGCTCAACTGAATTGTAAACATACACACTATACGTATGTATTGCTATTGCTAAGTCGCTTCAGTTGTGTCCGACTCTGTGCGACTCCATAGACGGCAGCCCACCAGGCTTCCCCATCCCTGGGATTCTCCAGGCAAGAACAACTGGAGTGCGTTGCCATTTCCTTCTCCAATGCATGAAAGTGAAAAGTGAAAGCGAATCCGCTCAGTCATGTTCGACCCTCAGCGACCCCATGGACTGCAGCCTTCCAGGCTCCTCCATCCATGGGATTTTCCAGGCAAGAGTACTGGAGTGGGGTGCCATTGCCTTCTCTGATATGTATGTAAGATACATATATATCTTACATACAAGATACAGTTGACACTGTATATACATATTTATATCTATATGTATGTCACTAAATGAGAGCTACTTTGCATATGTTTGGTCCAGGAAAATTATTTTACACAGAAATTTCCGGGTGTTTAAAGCAATTTGAAAAGGTTCTCTAAAATAATCAAGAAACACAATTGCTCATAAACCTGAAAAAGGGTATCTAGGTCATCTATTTCAACTGTCTACACCAAGGAACATTTCCTTTGACTGATTTTATCCAACTGCCATGGCATCAACTGTTGTCACTGCAACTCAGTGCAAACAGGGACTTCAGCGGTTAGATATACTCTGCTTCAGAATTCAAGGTCATTAATGTGACCCTGGGGAAATCATACTTTTTTTTTTTATCAGACTCTGAGTTTATAAAATAAGGATTAAAATGTTCCATAGAAGACAAAGAGAAAATAAAACAGTTAAAATGCACTGGGTCCTCATAAAGTTGTCTTTGTCATAATAATAGCAACAAAAATGAAAGACAATGATATTAGCTATCTTAGCATTTGGTTCTGATTATCACTTTCTAACCATGACTAACTATGCTAGTCACTTAACCATCTTTCAGCTTTCTCTCATCTATTAATCTTAATAAAGTATTAACATTCATAGTACATACATAGTTAGAAACATCAATGGTAATAACGTGTGAAACCACTTTAAAACAAAAAACAAAAAGGTTCGATGCATGATACAGGATGCTTGGGGCTGGTGCACTGGGATGACCCAGAGGGATGGAAGGGGAGGGGGGTTCAGGATGGGGAACACGTGTGCACCCGTGGCCGATTCATGTTGATGTATGGCAAAACCAATACAATATTGTAAAGCAATTAGCCTCCAATTAAAATAAATAAATGTATATTTAAAAAAGAAAAAGAATCACAGATATAGGAAACAAACTTCTGGTTACCAAAGGGGAGAGGGAAGGGGACAAATTAGGAGTATGGGATTAACAGATACAAACTACTATATATAAAATAGATGAACAACAAAGATATACAGCATAGCATGGGGAATTGATTATACCCATATCTTATAATAACCTGTAATGGAATATAATCCGCAAAAATACTGAATCACAGTGCAAAAAAATAAATAAATAAAACAAAAAAGAACACATATGTGAATTACTGTAAGTTACTGTTATAAGTATAATAATGAGATTGGAAATTTTTGTAATACTTTCCTAAAATGTGTAATATAAATGGGGCTTCCCAGGTGGCACTGGTGGTAAAGAATACACCTGCCAATGCAGGAGATGTGAGAGGTGGGTTTGATCCCTGTGTCGGGCAGATCCCCTGGAGTAAGAAATGCCACCCCACTTCAGTATTCTTGCCTGGAAAGCCCCTTGGGCAGAGGAGCCCGGCAGGCTACAGTCCATGGGGTCACAAAGAGTTGGACGCGACTGAGAGACTGAGCACAGCAATATAAACGATGGGTTCTTCACCACAGTGTTTTGACCACCGCCTGATTCACTTCACTACAACAATAAAATTTTAAATCTTCCAACTTTTCTCAAAATTGGATTTTTCTTTATGACTCAAACATGTATTAACTCCACTATTCAACATTTTAAAATCAATACATATATATTAAACTCCAAATATGTACAAGGTACCAT
Organism: Bison bison bison; assembly: GCF_000754665.1. Classification (NCBI taxonomy): domain Eukaryota; kingdom Metazoa; phylum Chordata; class Mammalia; order Artiodactyla; family Bovidae; genus Bison; species Bison bison. The sequence goes on along the minus strand of NW_011494810.1, from coordinate 3,685,800 downwards.
CTCATACCCATTTACTAAGAGGCTCATCAAACTGTAGAATGCCAAGGCTTTTTCCTTGCTTCATTTTTTTCCTCTTGGATTTACATTCAATTTAAGTGGTAACTTTACTTGAGATTCCCTCTATGCCCAACCAGTTAAGAAAGAAGAAACTAAAAAAAAAAAAAAAAAAAAAAACTAAATTTATTCAGCTCCTATTATTCACTTGGCACTACATTTACATTTATATTATCTCAGACAATCCTCACAACAACCATAGGAGACAGGTATTCACACCCCATTTTAGAAATAAAAAAAGATAACAACCATAGCAGAGAAAAAATTTAAACCAGGTTTGCTGAATGCAAAGCCTACGATCTTTCTACTAAGTTAGCACTTTCCGGATTTTCAGATTCATAAACCAGAACAACACACACACACACACACACACACACTCCACCGGTGGTCCTCATGTGGCTAGCAACATTTTACTTTCTAAGAATTTATATGTATTTTAAGTCCTACTGTCTACCATCAGCATTACTGTATAAAAGAGAAGGATATTAACATTTAACAAAAAGGAAAAGAAAGACAATCTCAAAATAAGATGCAAGCCTTCTGAAGAAAGAACAGTTGACAATCTTACAGATATTTTCACCACACAACGGACCCTCCAACTGGCAAGTGAGAACAAATGCACTAAAGCAAGCTGCTTCCCACGGGAGTGAAGCAGAACCTAAAACAGTGCCCTACTCACTTTCCCGAACTTCAGCACAAAGTGAAAAGAACACACGTTTCCTTGACTAAAGCCATGGGCTTTCACAAGGTTCTTATGCTCCAAGACCCTGAGGACAAAGACAATTTCAGAGGCTTAAAAGTAAGTTAAAGAAGCTTCTGATATCAAGAGATCAACATCTGCAGTATTATTATGTATTTTCACAGAGAGCAGTCCTTCTTACAGGTTTTTTCCTTCAAACAAAATCTTTATATCTGAAGCAATTCAAAGAGTGGTTAAAGAATACAGATCTATTACCTCACACTTACTAAGAGACTCATCCATCTTCAGGTGCTTTCCTGTCTTTCCAGCCTTATCTACCACACTTAATTAAAGAGTGCAAGGACCTTGTCTTTCTCATGTTTTGAGGCAGGATCTGATATTTGGATGCTAAGTTACCATTTGAGGGTCAGTATACAATGAATTGACTAGCTCAATGCCAGAAAAAGTATGAAATATAAATAAGTGAATTTAAACTAAATTTTCATAATAAATTTACATTTTAAAAACATTCATAGTTTGTCCTTCAACAGTGACCAACAGGAAAAATCAAAATAAATCTGAGACACATATAACCTAAGTACTATAATCTCTTCCATACTCTTTTTTAGTTTTTTTTTTTAATTGGAGGCTAATTACTTTACAATATTGTGGTGGGTTTTGCCATACATTCACATGAATCAGCCATGAGTGTACATGTGTTCCCCATTCTGGCCCTCCCACCCACCTCCTTCCCCATCCCATCCCTCAGGGTCATCCCAGTGCACCAGCCCTGAACACCCTGCCCCCATCTCTTCCATACTCTATTTCTAATTCATGTACTCACTGGGCAGAGGATAGGATCAAGAGTCTAAGGTGGGAAGCAGACAGACAGAGGAAGATAACTTGCTCTTTGCTGCCCAATGGCACTTGGAACTGACTTATATAATTCATTACCATTTAAGAGCAAAGTTGGACCATAAAGAAAGCTGAGCGCCAAAGAATTGATGCTTTTGAACTGTGGTGTTGGAGAAGACTCTTGAGAGTCCCTTGAAAAACAAGGAAATCAAACCAGCCAATTCTAAAGGAAATCAGTCCTGAGTATTCAGTGGAAGGACTGATGCTGAAGTTGAAGCTCCAATATGTTGGCTACCTGATATGAAGAACTGACTTATTGGAAAAGACCCTGATGCTGGGAAAGGTTGAAGACAGGAGGAGAAGGGGACGACAGAGGATGAGATGGTTGGATGACGTCACCGACTGGAAGGACATGAATTTGAGTAAGCTCCAAGAGTTGGTGATGGCCAAGGAAGCCTGGTGTGATGCAGTCCATGGGGTCGCAAAGAGTTGGACACTACTGAGCGACTGAACTGAACTGAATCTATCAGACATCACATTAGGTACTTTACAGCCTCCAATCCCTGCTCCATCATTATTCTACCCTGAATTGTCCTAAAAGTCTTAAGAAAGGAGCATACTCACTACACACTTGAAAATTCTAAATGATCACTTGGCAATAAAGTTCAAAGTTTTATGAAATAATTCTTTTAGGCCAACAATATTAGGCAAATCCTCTCTTTTAGGGATTAAAGAGCATCCTGATTGCTTTACTACATTTTATATGGTGCAATTGGGTTATGCATCTACATTTCTCAAAGCAATCTACATTTCTGCCTACAGTAGGCATCTACATTTCTCAAATTTTATACATATATATAATATCCCGATTTTGTCAGTGATTCCCTTTAAGGTCATAATACAATGTTATTGAAATAATCTACTCATACAGAAAATGAAATGCCTTCTAACTGGTTGGGTTTTTAGTTTAAGCTACAAGGGAGGTAAATCTTTGTGGGCAACAGATATAGGTTTTCATCTTACTGAAATTTAGTCACTGGATATAGTCTTCCCTGACTCAGACTATTCGTTTCTTTTTTCACTCACATTTTAAGGCCTAATTCAAATATATACTCCACAGCAGACACGTCCCTATGAATCTATGTAAAATCAGTACCACACATGGTATATCAGACTGCACTATGAATAAACCTCCCTAATTCAACACTTATTTGTAAGTTTCTAGTAGGGGCACCCCACTCCAGTACTCTTGTCTGGAAAATCCCATGGACGGAGGAGCCTGGTAGGCTGCAGTCCATGGCGTCGCGAAGAGTCGGACACGACTGAGCGACTTCATTTTCACTTTTCACTTTCTTGCATTGGAGAAGGAAATGCAACCCACTCCAGTGTTCTTGCCTGGAGAATTCCGGGGTTCGGGGAGCCCGGTGGGCTGCCGTCTATGGGGTCGCACAGAGTCGGACACGACTGAAGCGACTTAGCAGCAGTAGAAGCAGCAGCAGTATGTCAGGCACCATTTTAGGTGTTTAACATATTTTCCAATTAAGTGTATTGTTTCCAAGCCTTTATCTATTATATCCAAAAGAAAAATTTAAGTCTATCCAAAAGAAAAACTTGAATATACATTTCTATCCACTCAGCACCTATCACAGAGCTTGGTACATAATGCTTTTTGAACAAACATTCATACTTTATTAAGAATATAGATTTTAGGAATATTAGTCATTAAAAAAAATAGAATGAAATACTACCATTTGCAGCAGTCTGGATAGACCTAGAGAATATTATGCTCAGTAAAAGAAGCTGCAAAGAGTTGGACATGACGAGGAGGCTGAACAACAACAACAAAAATGAGTCAGACAGAGAAAAACAAATACTGTATAATATCACTTATACATGGAATCTGAAAAATAATACAAATGAATGTATATGCAAAACACAAACTGATTCACAGATACAGAAAACAAACTTGTGGTTACCAAAGGGGAGGGAAAAATGAGGAGGGACAAATCAGGGATTTGGGATTAACTGATACAAACTACTTTATGTAAAACAGATAAGCAACAAGGATACACTGTATACACAGGGAATTATACCCATTGTCTTATGATAACCTAAAATGGAGTATAGTCTGCAAAAATATTGAATGACTAAGTTATACACCTGAAACTAATACTGTAAATCAACTATACTTCAGTTAAAAAAAAGAAGACTACACATTTTGTTAACAGAAATATATAATTGTATTCATCTAAAATATAAAGACTATAATTTGATCAGAATCTTCAAGTTTTATTATTTTAATGCAAAATTTGGTTCTTGATTTTCTTCAAAAAATGAAATTTATATAAATATTTGCTTAGCTTCAACATGTTTTCTACATGTCATATCCTCATTTCTGACCTTTTTCCCATTTTATATAGAAAATCAATTGCTGAAATAATTTTGTCTCTAAATCAGAGAGGGTTATACATGTTAAACACTTTGTTAAATTGGAGTCAGACCTGTGTTCAAATCTCAGCTTAGCTGACTCAGCAGCCATATGATCCTGCTCAGTTTCCTCATTTATAGAATGGAGATAATATCTATTTCACAGAGTTACTGGGAAGAGTAAATCAGATGAAATATTTTAAGCAAGGGCACATAGTAAACATTCAGGAAATAGGCAGCTGCTGTTGCTATGATATAGATTTGTCCCTAACTCAGCAATGATTATAGTTTTACTTTAAACCAGTGGTACTCAAACAGATGTGTCTAACAAAGAACACAAAAAATACTTGTACAACTTATAAAAATATAACCTACATCCCATACCTCATTCTGAGATTTGTTGTTTGTTGAAGAAGAGAGGAAGTAAGGTATAGGCACACAGAGTTAGAAAACGACCCTCCAATGACTTTGAAAACACTATTTTAAATATTAAATTTATTAAACCTTTCATATGAGTCCATCCGCAACTCCATTTATTAATAATCAAAATGTTTGATTTGTTAACATGCAAATTTTGAATTTTCTATTTACCATTAGACATATTTTGTTCAATAAAATAGCTGTTTATACAACAAGCTCTCTTAATAGTAACTGCTTAATTAAAATAACTGTATTGCTTTTAAATCCACACATAAGATTAATTGAAGGTCTACTGTGTGGCTGACATTGTTTTAGGCATGTCCCTGCTCTCATGGAGTTTACTTTCTAAGACAGGGGCACAGAAAATAAAAGTAGTAATAAATAGTTATGTTAGGAGATGACAGTAATGTAAAGAAAAATAGAGTGAGTTAAGGGGGATAAAGAGTGATGGGAGAGATGCTGCAATTATTTGTAAGGTGTTTGGGGAAGGTTTCTCTCTAGAAAGATATCTGCTGCTGCTGCTGCTGCTAAGTCACTTGAGTCGTGTCTGACTCTGTGCGACCCCATAGACAGCAGCCCACCAGGCTCCTCCATCCCTGGGATTCTCCAGACAAGAACACTGGAGTGGGTTGCCATTTCCTTCTCCAATGCATGAAAGTGAAAAGTGAAAGTGAAGTTGCTCAGTCGTGTCCGACTCTCAGCGACCCCATGGACTGCAGCCCACCAGGCTCCTCCTTCCATGGGATTTTCCAGGCAAGAGTACTGAAGTGGGGTGCCATTGCCTTCTTCAAGAAAAATATCTGAGCAGAGACCTAAGAGAGGGGAAATAGCAATCCATGTAGCTAACAAAGGAAGAAGCATTCTAAAAGAGGAAATAGAAAGTGCAAAGGCCATGAAGTGTACCAGGAAAAACAAGGCAACTTCTGTGCATAGAGCAGAAGGAACAGACAGGAAAGGTATCAGATGAAGTTAATTAAACAGGCAGCATGGGGTCATGAGGGCTTTGCCTGTGGCTCAGCAGCAATGCGGGAGACCTGGGTTCAATCCCTGGGTCAAAAAGATCCCCGGGAGGAAGGCATGGCAACCCACTCCAGTATTCTTGCCTGGAGAATCCCCATGGACAGAAGAGCCTGTCCTCTGTGGGCTACAGTCCATAGGGTTGCAAAGAGTTGGACACAACTGAAGCGAGTTAGCACGCATGGGGTTATATCTGATAGGATCTTACAGGCTATACTAAGGCCTTTGGGTCTTTGAGTTAAGAGAAGCCCTTAGAGTATACTAAGCAGAGATATAACATAATCTGAATTACGTTTAAAAATTCTGACTGCCACATGAAAAATAAAGTACATAGAACAAAGGTAGAAGTGAGGAAGCTAGAGGCACAAAAGACAGACTCATGTCAAATGTAAATGATTAGCCACAGGAGAAATAAAATTTCCTGGACTTAATTAATGAACATAGTGACCTAGACCCTCTATTCCCAGAGACAAGATTGCAAAAGACGTTAGCACCTGTTACATGTCAAACACAACAAAACTGTTTGCCAACAAATCAGTCAGGCCTCAGGAAAAAAAAAAAATCACTGTTTTCAAGGCAAATGATACCTCACTTACAAAAGGTCTTTCCGTATTGTACATTAACCCTTAAAACTGTAGATGTGCACCCCCAATGCTCCCAGATTCATCAAAGTCAAAACTCCAAAGACACAGGAATACAAACATTCTACTTCTAGGAATGGGAGACTCAGACTAACCCTCCCACTAAGGATTAACTAAGAAAATTTACCAAAAGATAATTAAAAGCAAAAATTTAAAAACATTTACTTAAAGGCACTGGAGGGCTAACAGCAAAGTAATGATTTACAGTCGAGGATCCAGGAGCAGCCTAGAAATAAACTCAGCCTTTGGAGGCACTTCTCCCCTCCCCTTTAAAACAAGTATATACTCAAATGGCCAATAAAAGGGGGAAAAAAGGAAAACCATCTTATTAGAAATTCAAGTAAAGAAATATTAAGACCACAATAAAATACCACTGGACAATCACCAAAATAGCTAAAAGTAACAAAGATGCATTACTAAGTTCTGATGACCATGTAGAACACAACTTTTACACACTGTTGATATGAGTATAAACTACAACTACTTTAAAATTAAACATGTATATGCTTCGGAAGATTGCAAAGATGACTCCAATTCTCCACCCTTTACTACAGACATTATTGCTAAAATGTAACTCTGCAGCATTTCCCATCAATAATTAGAATCTATTTCCCTACTCCTTAGATTTGGCCTGTAGGTGTGACTGACTTTGGCCGATAGAATATGTTGAGAATAACAGTGTGCTGGTTCAGCCCCAAGGTTTCAAGAGGCCTTGTGCCAGTTCATGCTCCCTGTGAATCAAGCAAACAAGCCCAGGCTAACCTGCCAAATGGTGGAAGACGTGAAGCACGGTGACCTGAGTCAGCACGGTGACTAAAGCCATCGTAAACTAGCCTGCTGCCAGCAAACTGCTGACACATGAGCTTCAAACTACCTTGCCCATACACAGACCCACGAACAGAAATAAGTGGGTACCGTTTTAAACCACTGTTTTGGAGTGGTTCCTTCTGCAGCAATAGCTAACTGATGGTCAGAAAGAGGTACAGCCATAATTTTAAACATAAAGTATATAATACTGTTTTTGAAATCAAACAGTGGCCTAAGGCTTAAAAAATGGTGAGCAAACTCTTAGCAAAAGCTGAAAAAGGTTACAAAAATTTTCGCTGGAAGCTGAAAACAAATGGAAACTTATGCCATGTAGTAACAAAATAAATGGCAAAAACTGTGTTGCCTATAGTACTCCGAAGATGAAAAAGTTACTTAATAAACATTTAGATTTGTCTCAGATCTCCAGGCAAGTGTTAAAAGTCAGCTGGTTGTTCCCAGCTGTGTATGATAAGGTAACAGGGCAAAAAAGAGATGAGCTAAAGAAAAATGTGATCAACTCACAAGCAAAATTTAGAAGGAATAAAGAGGGGCCAGGACTTGTTGGGTTGAAAAATAACAAGTGCTTCTTACCTCCAGTCTCTCAGCTGGCAAAACATTTTCCAAACATATAGTCTGGGACTGCAGGCCAAATCAAAATGTAAAAACCCCTTGTAAATGTCTCTACGAGAAAAATGAAGGGGCCTACAAGACCCTCTCAACTAAATAAAAAGCCTTCTATAGTCTTAAAGGAGTTGTCTCACAGTCTGACAAACCCAAAATATGTCTAGAGAAAGAAATGTTGTCTCAAAACAATTTTAAGTGTGACTTTGGCATATATCATAACACCCAGCAATTCCACTCCCAGGCAGATACCAACAGAAACAGATGCTCCTATGCAACAAAAGGCATGTATCAGAATGTTCATAGCAGCAGTACTCATAATAGCTAAAAACTGGCAACAACCCAAATGCCTATCAACAATGTAATGAATATAAAATGTTTTAATTGTAATGAATAAATAAAATGTGACCTATTCATATAATAATATGCTATACAGCAATGAAAATAAACAAACTGTGTACACAGCAATAAGAATAAACATCAAAAACATAATTTTGAAGCAAGCAACACAAGAAAATAATGTAATACCTTTTAAATAATGTCAAAAATAAAACAGTCAATAAAAACAAACAATATTATAGAAGGTACACTACGTAAGAGGGAAAAAGAAGAGGAAACTATATAGGACAGGCCGAGAAAACTTCTGGAAAGCTGGCAATAAGTTGTATCTGGAATGGAGCTGGATGGTAGTTACACAGATGTCAGCTTTGTGATTAACTGTAAATTTGCTTTTTATGCGCTTTTCTGTACATACATAATTCAGCATGCATAAAAGACGTGCATCAGAGAGGCCACAGGACAGACTGCGACAGCCAAAGAACTAGGAATGTGTCCAGGTCCGAGAGCACGTTAGACAGAACTATTCTGTTTAAATGACATGCTCTGCAGAGATTTTATTTAATTCATGTAATCAAAGCAACACTGATTCATTCTGTCAGCCTGTTTAAGACTGAAGGTGCAAAGAGGATTCCCTGTGTTTGCTTAACGATTCAGTAAAATCTAGCAGGCACTATAATATGAGATGAACTGTCACTGTCTCTCATCAGGAGCACCATTCACTTTCAGTAATAGTTTTTTTAAGATGTGTGTTCAACAGTGATTCAAAAACTCCTGCTAAATATTATTCCTCCATCATTTATCTACTTCTTCAGAAGTTCCTTGTTAAATCTTACTGTGATGAGAAACGTTTGAGCACAATTGCCTCCTAGGCCCACTAGAGCTGAAAGCAAAAGTCCTAGACTTTTTCGACCAGGGAAAGTCCAGAAATGAGAGAAGCCACAAGAGATTGAGAGAACCTTCCCTCAAGGTTTCAGTAGGTACCATAGCTGACGATCAGCCTGACTTTGGTGAGAAGAGATATGTGTAATACAAAATAATAATAAGCTATACTTAGAAACTTCTCTTAAAGAAAAAGGCACCATTGTAAAAAAAAAAAAAAAAAGCTGAAAAATCATGCATCAGAACTTGTATTTGTTCAGTTTATATTCTACAGTTTTTGAAATCTGTAACATGAAGTATAAAAGAGAGTTACAGATTGACTCGGTTAAGAGAATACTTTTCTTTAAAAATCTAAACTCATTAAACAAGAAAAAATCAGCTTGAGCTCAGTTCAGTTCAGTCACTCAGTTGTGTCCGACTCTTTGTCATCCCATGGATTGCATGGATTGCACCCTATGGATGGATAGGGAGGATTGCCAGGCCTCCCTATCCATCACCAACTCCCAGAGCTGCTCAAACTCAAGTCCATCTAGTCAGTGATGCCATCCAACCATCTCATCCTGTGTTGTCCCCTTCTCTTCCTGCCTTCAATCTTTCCAGCATCAGGGTCTTTTCCAATGAGCCAGTTCTTCGCATCAGGTGGCCAAAATATTGGAGCTTCAGCATCAGTCCTTCCAATGAATATTCAGGACTGAATTCCTTTAAGATTGACTGGTTTGATCTCCCTGCAGTCCAAGGGACTCTCAAGAGTCTTCTCCAACACCACAGTTCAAAAGTATCCAGTCTTCAGTGCTCAGCTTTCTTTATGGTTCAACTCTCACATCTACACATGATTACTGGAAAAACCATAGCTGTGACTAATTTCAGCTTGAATTACCAGATAATAACTTTAATTAAATTTAATTTTTAATTTTTTAATTAAAGAATGTACCAGTTAGCTGATGTTAGTATTGGATATGCTATAAGACTATTATAAATAAAACTTTAGATTTTCCTATAAATCTTTAATTGTGAAATGGGCTACGGGGTTGGTAGCATTATATTCTGAAAGACCATTACAAATCAAATAAAATGTAATTTTAAAATGCAAGCTAAAATGCTGAGCTCTGTGGTAGATTTAATTCTCCAAATATAAAACAGTATGTTTTACCCGAGAAGCCCCTTTTTCAATATGACCTCAACACTTCACCCGTACAGAAGTGTGGTCAGTTCCCCTCCCCACTGAAGGCAGACCTTGTGACTGCTTCAACCAGTAGAGAACAACAGAAATTATGCTTATGTGACTTCTGTGTCAAGGTCATAAAAATGTCACGCACTTCTACCTTCAGATGCTTGCTCTTGAATTGAGGTGGCTGCTGCTGCTGCTGCTAAGTCGCTTCAGTCGTGCCAGCTGTTCAGACGGCAGCCCACCGGGCTCCCCCGTCCCTGGGATTCTCCAGGCAAGAACACTGGAGTGGGTTGCCATTTCCTTCTCCAATGCATGAAAGTGAAAAGTGAAAGTGAAGTCGCTCAGTCGTGTCTGACTCTAGTGACCCCATGGACTGCAGCCTATCAGGCTCCTCCGTCCATGGGATTCTCCAGGCAAGAATACTGGAGTGGGATGCCATTGCCTTCTCTGAACTGAGGTGGAGACTGAGTTAAAGCCTTAAGGGCACTGAGTACAGTGTTAGTGGGAACCTCAAAGGCCAAGAAGGCTTTCTTCGTGGCCAGGGATAAAACATCCATGTGCCAACTCAGGAGACCCAGGTTCAATGCCTGGGTCAGGAAGATTCCCTGGAGAAGAAAATGGCAGCCCACTCCAGTGTTCTTGCCTGGAGAACCCCATGGACACAGGAGCCTGGCGGGCTACAGTCCACGGGGTTGCAAGAGAGTCAGACACGATTGAGCGACTAAACAACAACAACAACAGAAAAGGCCCAGAAGGGGTTGTTGGTGAGGGTTTAAAAGTACTAAAATGTGATTGGAAGCTGCAAGAAAGAGGTTCCTTGTTTTGTTTTGGAGAGACGTTTAGAAATACTGTTGTTCGAAAGTGGGAAATGTTCCTAATTAACTCAATGACTAAAAGTGCCACTGGGCTTCTCGTTGCATGTAACACACGAGAGGAAAGAGATGAACTAAAGAATGAACTTTTAGGGCTTCCCTGGTGGTCTAGTGGTTAAGACTCTGTCTGCCAATGCAGGGGACATGGGTTCGATCCCTGGTCTGGGAAGATCCCACATGCGTAGGAGCAAATAAGCCTGTGTGCTGCAACCGCTGTAAGCCCATGTGCCTAGAGCCTGTGCTCCACAACAGGAGAAGCCACCGCAATGGGAAGCCCACACACCACAACTAGAGAGTGGCCCCAGCTCGCCACAACTAGAGCAAGCCCTTGCACAGCAACGAAGACCCAGCATAGCCAAAAATAAATAAAATACATCTTTAAAAAAAAAAAATGAACTATTAGCTCCAAAAGAGCGAGGACTTGTTGGGTTAAACAGTAAAGCTATGCCAAGTTACAAGCGCCTCCAGGTGACACTAAGTATTCTCAAATAATGAAACAGCTTTCAGGTAAAGATCAAATCCAGAGTAGGGCTGTATGCTATGTTAAGACTTCTGAAACAGCTAAGACAGAACCTCATAGAAATGTTCAGACTGACAAAAGACCTTATAAAGTATATTTGTTTTTCTTTTTTGCTATATAACTAATTACCACAAACTGAGCGGCTTAAAACAAGATGCAGTTACTAGTTCATAGTTCTACAGGTCGGTAGTTGAGACAGGCTTGGCTGGCCTCTCACTGGGTATAATCAGGTGTCAGGCAGGTAGGGCGTTTACCTGGAGGCTCCAGGAAAGAATGTGCTTCCACGCTCATTCAGGTTGATGGTGGAACCTAGCTCTTGTAGCTAATGGTCTGTGTTCCCTGTTTCCTTGCCGTCAACCAGAAAACACTCTCTTCTCCTAGGGGCTGCCCTCATTCTTTCTCACCAGTGTCTCCATCCTCAAACCAGCAACACACAGAGTCCTTCATACACCTCAGATCTTTCTGATTTCTCTTCAGCTACCAGCCAGAGGAAGTTTTCTGCTTTTAAAGTGAACAGCTGATTGGGCCAGGCCCACCCAGAAAAAATCTCCATAGCTTAAATCAACTGACTTGGGACTTTAAATTTCTGTAAAGACAATTATTTGTTTTAACAAATATATTAGTATAGTGAAAGGCCTATAACATATTTAAGAAAAATGTAGGATAATAAGAGCAAAAGGCTAGGGGTTGAGGGAAATGGGTGTACTGTGAAGTTCTTATCAGTTCCCGGAACTTGAGGCTAAAAGAAAAATGTGTCCCCTATTCCCACGTTTTAGTGTATATTTTAAGGGTTAGTATTTCTGCAGAACATTATTGAGAAATTGAAATTTACATTTTAAGTTTAAACATTTTCTTTATACCAACCACAGAACATTACAATTTTACTCTCCTGGTTTTATGGAAGCAAATTCACCAATAATATTTTTAAAATCTACTTCTTAGCTTATGTTATTTTCAATTGAGGGAAATGCCATGTTAAACAATTCTCTTGACTAAGTGACAATCATAAGTAATTTTAAATTAACTGCAGTTTACTGAAACTTCTTTCACAGAACACTGCTGTGACTGGTATTGTCTTTCAAGGTCACTAACGTAACTGGGTAAAACTGCACAAGCAAATTTCAAACCAATTTCAGAAGAGCCAAACGTCATGCTGAGTTCACATGATAATTACTGACACTGCATGCTGCTAAAACTATTTCAGATGAAGTTCTTACAGGACTTAAATAATCTAAATTTTTTAGAAGCAAGTCAGTGGCTGTTTTTTGTAAATAAAAGTAGTCACAGAAAATAACTTTTCTCTGGTTAAAAATACAAAACTGGAAGATACTTTCACTTAATTTTTTATATCTTCATTATAGATGTAACATTAGGCTGACCATAACCTTCTAATTTCTATTTTATATACACTTTCCCATAATAATTTATACTCTTACCTGATCTGTACATTTTGAACTTTTTTATTTTAAAATTGAACAGGTAAAGTCACAACTCTTATGAAAGTTCTCCATTCATCAAACATTCAAAGTTATATTCTCCCACTTATAAGCAAAGGCACAGGCTTTCTATTAAGCATGCAGCTTTATTTTTAGTCAGATTGTTTTACTGTACAGCTTTATTAACCTTTTTCATTTGGTTCAAACTGCTAGCGAAAGGTCACCAGCACCAAAGAACAAAATTCAGTAAGGTCTTCTAATAGACCTAATCTTCCCTTAAACATTTTGTCCCTAAATTTATCCAAAAGATAAAAAGAATATTAAAAAAAAAAAAGGATAAGAAGGAATTATTTTCTTTATGCTTTCTACTTTCACAACTAGTTCCACTTTTGGCAAAACTTAACAATAAAAAGGCCTTATAAACAGCTTATAACGGCCTTATAAAGAGCTAGGCATTTTGATTCTCCTGCCCTAAACTGGAAAGATCTCTTTAAGAAATGAAGATATCAATGTGCTATACTGTAACAGATGCTTTTACACTTCCTACCATATTTAAGGGGTTCCCAGGTGGTGCAGCGGAGAAGGCAATGGCACCCCACTCCAGTACTCTTGCCTGGAAGATCCCATGGATGAAGGAGCCTGGTAGGCTGCAGTCTATGGGGTCACGAAGAGTCAGACACAACTGAGCGACCTCACTTCCACTTTTCACTTTCATGCATTGGAGAAGGAAATGGCAACCCACTCGTGTTCTTGCCTGGAGAATCCCAGGGACGGGGGAGCCTCCTGGGCTGCCATCTATGGGGTCGCGCAGAGTCGGACACGACTGAAGCGACTTAGCAGCAGTAGCAGCAGGTGGTGCAGTGGTAAAGAATCCGCCTGCCAAAGCCGGAGACAAAGGAGAGGCAGATTTGATCCCTGGGTTGGGAAGATCTCTTGGAGGAGAAAATGGCTACCCATTCCAGTATGCTTGCCTGGGAAATCCCATGGACAGAGGAGCCTGGCTAGCTACAGTCCATGGGGTCGCAAAGGAGCACACGACTGAGTGCACATACACTGTATTTAATTCCAGAAAAACCTTGGGAGGTTGCTATTATTGTCCAAACTTTCAGACCAGAACTTGAGTTTCAATCAAGTAAGTAACCTGCCCAAGATTCTTCAACTAGTCCCCAAAAGGTAAAGAATGTGATCCCAAAGTCTGTGATCTTTTTACTACATGTCAATGCCAACTCCAAAGTCCTCCACCTTATTCTCTATTATCTATCAAATGTAATAGTTTTTAGCTGGATGGTAGAAATCACTGGGATCCAGAAAAATGTCTTGTCCCAGGACACACACTGATTTAATAAGGTGTGTATTTAGTAACAAAGACTAAACCTCCCTACAACAATATTAACAAGGGGACAAAATTAAAATTAAAATCTTCAGTCAGACCTTTTTAAATATAAGAAATTAAATACCACAGTTGTTCTCAAATCTTTTGGTCCTTAAGTTAGGAGGATAATTGATTTTCTAATTACGATACTAATGAATGTGACATGTTTTAATGACCTAAAATGAAAAATTAATAGGTGATTAATACTATGAATATAAATAAAGGCAAGCCCCTACTGTACAAAGCAGTATAAGTAGCGCCTACAAGAACAGAAGCCATGGGAGATAGTCATGCCTGAATCTAAATCCAATTAAAACAACTTGGCTTGCAGCAACAGAACCCTACTCAATACAACTTGAAGGAAAACAGGGAATCATACTAGAATTCTTCAAATTGGCACCAACTAGGTCAATACAGTCACATGTCTCCCAGTCAATTTTAAAGTTAGTACCTATCATCTATACTGTCTTATCCTTTCCATTTTTCATTTGGACACACTGAATATTTGTTTACCTACAAGATTTTTATAAGATTATACTTACTTGACAAATATAGATTATCAGTGAATTTATGTTTAAGAAACTTTTCTCTAACAGGCTCTAATCCTATAAATCAGTAAGAGATTGGTAACAGGTAGGTGACCTTCTTTAATGTACATAGTAGTACTTTTAAATTCTAAGACAAGAGAACCTGAAGAATCTGAATGCGTGAGTAAAACATAAAAGGGACAAAGCACATACGAGTCATCAGTTAATAAAACACAATGACATATTTATGTGAATTTAACCACAATTCACTTACATAACTTCAACTATACACTTTGCAAACAGAGATAGAATACTAATTTAAAAATGCAAGCAATTAGATCCACCATTCCTTGAACAAGGGTAAGTCCTGGAGTCAGTGTGAGTGTGAGATGGAAAATGTGAATCTTGTTTTCTCAGTCAATGCTAGCTGACATCTCATGTGTGCTAAGGTGATTCTAGGGCTAAAAGACAAAAATGCACTCCAAATCTAAATGACCAACTAAAGAAACAGCAAACAGTTCCAACAAACTTCTGAAGAAAAATAATATGACTGAAACTGACTTACTAAGAAATCTTATGTCGACAGCCCATGTGGTACTTTCCTAAGGAATTTCCTCTCCCTCCTCATATTAGAGTCTTATCTCTATTAGATCACCACCTTCTCCACTGACCTTACAGACTGTAAAATCCATCTCTCCATAAGCCTCTGTATATGTAAAAGAAAAAAATAAAACAGAAGAAACCATCCATCACTCTTTTTAACATTAATATGCAAAAAAGAAAAATAAGTTTTATAGGAGAACCTGAGAGAAATGAGGATTAGGGGAAACTATGTGGGTTAATAAAGGCACTCTTTGAATGTAAAGACTTGGGCCAACCTGAATTACGAATTGCTTAACATAAATTAATTATAAACTATCTGAAAGAATTTTTATGTCACAGAGTTTCAATAATTAGCTAAAACTACTTGTAAACCAAACTTCCCCAAAAAGAAAATTGCAGGTGAAAAGCATTCTCAAGTAAACAGGTCAAGTTTGTCCTCCATCAACTGACACAAATGATTGGTAAACACAATCCGGTTAGGAAATGTTTATACTTTTATGCAAAGTGGCTACCGTTAAGCTGCTAAGTATAAGGTTCAAGCTCTAAATTCAACATCTCATCAGCAATTAAATAGGAGAGAATTATATACTAAAAAAGATAAAATATTATATAATTTCTACGGCTTCACATTTCTGAAACAGTTTCCTGAGGCCTAACTCACATTCCAGCACTGACAAAAAATGATGATGTTTACACTTCTTTGTTGTTATTGTTCAGTTACTAGGTCACGTCCAAGTCCCTGTGATACCAGGCTCCTCTGTCCTCCATTATCTCCCAGAGCTGGCTGAAATTCCTGTCTATTGAGTCAGTGAGACCTACTAACCGTCTCATCCTCTGTCATCCCTCTTTTTGCCTTCAATCTTTCTCAGCATCAGGGTCTTTTCCAATGAGCTGGCCCTATACACCAGGTGGCCAAAGTATTGGAGCTTCAGCACAGTCCTTCCAATGAATATTCAAGGTTAATTTCCTTTAGGATTGACTCGTTTGATCTCCTTGCAGTCCAAGGGACTCTCCAGAGTCTTCACCACCACAATTCAAAAACATCAAATCTTCAGCAGTCAGCCTTCATAAAGAAGGCTTATATAGTCCAACTCTCACATCCATGCTGACTACTGGAAAAAAACACAGCTTTGACTATATGCACCTTTGCCAGCAAAGTGATGTCTGTGTTTTTTATACACTGTCTAGGTTTGTCATAGCTTTCTTACCAAGGAGTATGCATCTTTTAATTTCATGGCTGGAGTCACCATCTGCAGTGATTTTGGAGCCCAGGAAAATAAACTGTCACTGCTTCCACTTTTTCCCCTTCTATTTGCCATAAAGTCACAGGACCAGATGCCATGATCTTAGTTTTCTGAAGGCTGAGTTTCAAACCAGCTTTTCACTCTCCTCTTTTATCCTCATCAAGAGACTCTTTGATCCTCTTCACTTTCTGCCATTATAGTGGTATTATCTGCACATCTTAGATTGCTGTTATTTCTCCCAACAATCTTGATTCCAGCTTGTTAGTCACCCAGCCCAGCATTTCACATGATGTACTCTGCACATATGTTAAATAAACAAGGTGACAATATACAGCCTTATCGTACTCCTCTTCCAATTTTGAACCAGTCACTTGTTCTATGTCCGGTTCTAATGGCTGCTTCTTGACCCATATACAGGTTTTTCATTGTACTCTACAATGTGGTTAACCAACAAGGCAGCTTGAGGTTAGGTGACAGGCTAAGGCCTCCAGGTCCCCCACACACTGCTTGACTGCCCCAAGAGAGAAGAGGTCAATCAGCTAACCTGTTACCTACTCGCACTTCAACTGAGCAGTTATAATCTAGAAAAATCCAGTACAGATTCTATTTTACTACCAGCAATGCCCTGATTCCCGAGTACTATGAGTACTTCACCCAGACAGCCCTGCCAGAAAAGAACAGGAACAACTCTCAATGCAATCCTGTATCAAGGTCATTCTCTCACCTCTCACACATGGCAAATGGAGATAAATCACCTACCCTCAGGAGAGTTTCATGACTATCAAAACAAAATGTTTAAGAACAAGATAAAACCATAATGACTATGAGAATAGGCACTACTCATGGACCTCATTAAAGACAGATGGCAAAGGAATCACTGTGGAAGCAGAGTGGCTACTTTATTAAACTGTACATTATTTTCAGTCCTTCTGAGCAAATTTAAAAACGTGACTTATTGTTTATTAATTTCAAGGGTCCAATGAGACAAAGTATAAAAGCACATAGGATACCTGGCATATATTAAATGGTCAATAAATGTTATCTATTATCATTATCTTCTTAACTGTTTAAATGTGGTACTACCAGACATAGTGCTTACTCTCTATTCACTGCAGCCATCAAGACACTCAGCTTTGATGAGCTCGATCTACCTAGAACGTCTAGAATTCAGAAAAATATAAAGTGGCAGTACTTACAAAAGAGACAATGAGATATCTTGGCCACTTGCAAATTTCATATAATTTCATAAAGAAATTAGTTGTCCTCTCATAAGAACTGACCCAAGGCAACTTATGAGTTTACTTCTTAAATAAACAAAATTTCTTTATGAGAAATCTTTATTTTTTTTTTTAGGAATTACCATTAATTAGATCCCATTTTAAAACATATTTTTAAACTGTTCTTATTATTCTATGTAATAGTCCTATGCTGCTGCTGCTGCTGCTAAGTCACGTCAGTCGTGTCCAACTCTGTGCGACCCCACAGATGGCAGCCCACCAGGCTCCTCCGTCCATGGGATTTTCCAGGCCAGAGTATTGGAGTGGGTTGCCATTGCCTTCTCTGAATAGTCCTATAGGTAGTACTTAATTCATAAAGAACATATGTACCATAAAAGAGAAGTGTAAATACACTGAATGGCAGCAGTCTTATTATATTATTAGTCATTAGCATGCCAACCTAAAATACCTAAGGACTTGACTATAACTAACTCACAAGTGAATACACAATACCCATCTCAAAGCTAAGAAATGTACAAGTTATATCTAAATATAAATTTGTCAATAAATCTATAAATTACTTACCTGTCTACAGCAAAATATTTGATAAATCTAAATCATTCAATCAAACTACTTTAGGTACACGCTTACAGTGTTCATATTTTCTTGTACTTTAGAGTCAAAGAAAGTCAACATACAGTACAATCAGTGAAAAGTAGAGAAAATACCCAAACAAATAGAATGTGGATAAAAATCTAAATATTATTTACATGAGGAAGAAGAAATTTTCATTTGTTAAAAATAAGACTATCCTATAACTGCTTCCCTGGTGGCTCAGTGGTAAAGAATCCACCTGAAAATGTAGAAGATGTGGGTTAGATGCCTGGGTTGGGAAGATCCCCTGGAGAAGGAAATGGCAACCCACTCCAGTATTAACTGGGAAATTTCACGGAGAGAAGAGCCTTGCAGGCTACACTCTATGGGGCTGCAAAAAAGCCAGATACGACTTAGTGACTGAACAACAAATCCTATAACCAGTGACAGATTTTTAGTAGATTATTTCTTCTGTTACTGAAGCATTCACAAATAATATCATCCTCCTCTTTTCTTAACTAAAAAGGATGATTATAGTATGCCTACCTCACTGGAGTGCTTTGAGTCTCTGTAGAGTTTTGAGCCTCGTAGCTAAAAGCTACCAAGTAAATACAAAGTATTATAATTGAGACTAGTTATATAAAAGCAAAGATGGTTTAATATAATAGAAAATTACATTTGTAATTGGCACAATGCCATACTATCCCTGTGGGCTTGTTCTTTCAGAGCACATACTCTATAAAACGTCATTGTGGGTGAAAAAAAAAATCCCACAGGGAGTTCAAGTAGACTATAACGTAATATGAGTAATTAAGGAAGTGGCATTCTTCCTCTATATTCATTCGGGAATCTTTTCTACTAATTAAAAGAAAAGAAACAGTAATTTGTTAAAAAAAAAAAAAAAATGATGGCTACAGATAATTCAATCTCAATTCCAACAGCCTGGTTACAAAGGACAATATTGTAACACTGAACAATTTTTTAAGTAAGAGCAAAATACTATATAAGCCATCAAGCCAGTACTCAACTGTCTTCTAAAGTAATCTTTTCCTAAAAATATTTTCCAGAATAACTTATATTCCTTACACAATGTTAAACTATACGACTTCAAATTCAATTTCAATTACACTAAGTTCCTACTATGTGATAGTCATTCTAATAGGCATTTCAGAGATATCTCATGTAATTCTATCAATAATCTTAAGAGGCAGGTATTACCAACCACACGTTCAAATTGAGAAATTTACTGCAGAAAAACTCAGATTTTTGACCACAGTCTAGAATTTAAACTCAATCATCTCACTTTAAATCTTATGTTCCGCCCCCCAATTCTGTCAGACTAGGGTCTCATCTGGCTATGCCACTAATCAAGTGATAAATCATTTAACCTCATTGGGTCTGAGTCTTATCAGTAAACTGAGAGGGTTAAACTATTCCTAGTCAGCCTCTGTCTCTCTAAAATGTACTAATTTAATCCTTTTAAAGTATACAAGTCAGTGGCTTTTCTTCCCCTAAGAAAAAGATTTTTAAGGTACATATATATATATATATATATATATATATATATATGCCAAAGCCTTTGACTGTGGATCACAATAAACTGTGGAAAATTCTGAAAGAGATGGGAATACCAGACCACCTGACCTGCCTCTTGAGAAACCTATATGCAGGTCAGGAAGCAACAGTTAGAACTGGACATGGAACAACAGACTGGTTCCAAATAGGAAAAGGAGTACATCAAGGCTGTATATTGTCACCCTGCTTATTTAATTTCTATGCAGAGTACATCATGAGAAACGCTGGGCTGGAAGAAGCACAAGCTGGAATCAAGATTGCCGGGAGAAATATCAATAACCTCAGATATGCAGATGACACCACCTTTATGGCAGAAAGTGAGGAGGAATTAAAAAGCCTCTTGATGAAAGTGAAAGAGGAGAGTGAAAAAGTTGGCTTAAAGCTCAACATTCAGAAAATGAAGATCATGGCATCTGGT
>NW_011494810.1:3665276-3665415 GCF_000754665.1 Bison bison bison | reverse complement strand
GATTGCAGCCATGAAATTAAAAGACGCTTACTCCTTGGAAAGAAAGTTATGACCAACCTAGGTAGCATACTAAAAAGCAGAGATATTACTTTGCCAACAGAGGTCCGTCTAGTCAAGGCTATGATTTTTCCAGTGGTCA
>NW_011494810.1:3659961-3665154 GCF_000754665.1 Bison bison bison | reverse complement strand
GTGAGAGTTGGACTGTGAAGAAAGCTGAGCACCGAAGAATTGATGCTTTTCAACTGTGGTGTTGGAGAAGACTCTTGAGAGTGCCTTGGACTGCAAGGAGGTCTAACCAGTCTATCCTAAAGGAGATCAGTCCTGGGTGTTCATTGGAAGGACAGACACTAAAGCTGAAACTCCAATACTTTGGCCACCTCATGCAAAGAGTTGACTCTTTGGAAAAGACTCTGATGCTGGGAGGGATTGGGGGCAGGAGGAGAAGGGGACGACAGAGGATGAGATGGCTGGATGGCATCACTGACTCGATGGACATGAGTCTGAGTAAACTCCGGGAGTTGGTGATAGACAGGGAGGCCTGGCGTGCTGTGATTCATGGGGTCGCGAAGAGTCGGACATGACTGAGCGACTGAACTGAATATATTGTAGCATGAATCAGGACATCATTTCTTTTTATGGCTAATAATACTCCATTTATGTATATCAGATCAGATACTACCTGTTTATTCATTCATCCATTGATGGGCATATTTAAGTTGTTTCCACCTTTTGGGATGCTATTATGTACTACTATAAACATGCACATAGATGTACTTATTTGAATCTTGTTTTCACTTCTTCTGGGTATATATCTAGGAGTGAAGCTGCTGAGTCATCTGATAATTCTATATTTAAACTTATGAGGAAGTAACAAACGACTTGCCATAGTGGCTGCACCACTTTACATTTCCACCAGTGATATATGAGGGCCCTAATTTCTCCATATCATCACCGACACTTATTTTATTTTTTTAGTTATAGCCATCCTAATGGGTGTCAAGTGATATCTCATTGTTTTGTGTATCCCTAGTGACTAACGATGTTGAGTATCTTTTCATGTGCATGTTGACAATTAGTATACCTATTTTAGAGAAATGTCTGTGCAAGTCCTTTGCCCATTCTTTGAGCTGTTTATCTTTTTGTTGGTGAGTTTTAGGAGTTCTTCACATATTCTAGATAGAAATTCTTTATCAGATATATAATTTGCAAATATTTTATCTCATTCTTTAGGTTATCTTTCCTTTTTCTTCATAATGTCTTTTGATGCACAAATTTTTAATTCTGATGAAGTCCAATTTATCTATTTTGTTGTGCTTTGGGGATTATATCTAAGAATCCATTGCCAAATCCACTTAAGGTCTCTTTTTTGCTGGAAAATTCCATCAGCCTTTGCTCATTCTATAAATAAAGTTGCATATGAATAATTCTATTTGTTTTATTGCTGATAGTTATTAAAGGGTGATTTTCAGAGCTCTTATTATATTGCCCTTACCAAAGAAGTGGCAGTATTTTAAGTTTGGATAAAATTGCCCTTTAAAGATGGATAGGTTGGAACTCCTTCAGATAAAATGGAGTAACTCTGAAAGAAACTGCACTTTTGCTTGTTTATTAAAAAAAAGAAAGAAAGAAAGAAGGGGAAAGAGGGGAAAAGAAAGGAAAGGAGGAAGCAAATTCTCTTCATTTGAGAACGTCATCAGTTAGTAATCACACATAGACAATTTTAAAAGGCACCTTAAACTATATGTTGAAACATGATTATTAGAAAAAACAGTTTATCCTGCAATAAAAAGTAAATACTGTAGCAGCTATCAAAATGGTCTCTAATACATGGATAGCATTTCCATGATCTACCTCCCTCACTTCAGCCAATATATTAGTATCTGTCAACTGGCTTAAACATGGCTTTAAAGCAAATATACTGCTAAAGAATTACTAGACAAAATAAACCATATTTACCAAAAAATAGAATATTCCACAGCCATTTAAAACTTCATCTATTGAAAAAGATATTTATAATGTAATATTCCATGAGGGGGTGGGAAATACTTTATAATTGATAGATTTGGAAAGCTATATGCCAATTAAGTATGTCATTCAAAATTATTATCTTTAGATAGAATTATAGACGAATTTTATTTTCTTACATTTTCTGATTTTTCTACAATGTAAATTACTCAAGTAAATCCAGCAAAATACAAAGGAATAAAAAAAAAGAGATAAAACTAAAATTCCCTAAAATAAGTTTGGGTAAATTGCCCTTTAAAGATGAAATTAATAAGTAAGAATTTCTGTCTACACATTTACTTGTTATTACATTTCATCTTCAGCCATTATGTGTAATCTGTCAGCTATATGTTTTGGTTAACTAATCACAACAATAACAACAACAAACGTACAGAGTTTCCCCGAAGTTTTAACAGCACAGTTACAGAATATACGTAAAGTTTACGTAAACTCCAGAGAACACCAACAAAAGAATTTTTAAAAGCTTAATATGATGTTTTAAAAACTGTGTATGATATGTTACCTCATTAATTAGACATGGGGATCAAACCTTCCTGAAACAAGCAGATTATCAAGGTTTGTAAAAAATTAGATTATATTAATTCTCTCTGTATTTGCT
Source organism: Bison bison bison (assembly GCF_000754665.1). Lineage (NCBI taxonomy): Eukaryota > Metazoa > Chordata > Mammalia > Artiodactyla > Bovidae > Bison > Bison bison. The sequence continues at coordinate 3,662,720 of NW_011494810.1, read as the reverse complement.
AGTAGCAGGAGGTGAGATAAGTGACACAATAATTGCTCTACCAACCCTATTCCATCTATGGCCCTAGTTATGTTCCCACTGCCATTCTCCATTAAATGATATGATGACTGAAATTGGCTATTTTCTGTGCACTAACTGAACAACTATCTTCAGATCCTCAAAAACACCATTCAGCTCTAGAATTAAAACATAGAACTGATGATGCTGAGTTAATGTTAATGAATTTAGCGTAATGGGGGTCACTGGTGATCACCGTGTGGGCAGGAGAAGGAGGTGTTTCAAGATGGAGGGCGGTGTTGAATACTATTCAGAGGTCTAAAGATTCAAACAAAAAATTCCTGCGTGATCCTGGAACTAAGGCGTCTGAGGGTCCTCTGTACCCCAAATGACTCTAACGAGGGTGCGGCAAGGGTTCCAGTTCTATCATCAGGCAATTTCTCACTTGCCATCATGTCACCCCCAACATACACCAAATCCTCACTTTCCAACTGACCCGATTTAGAATCTATGGTCCATCACCAAAATCACTCCCTTGTATGCAAAGTCAGTCCTTTGTCCCTTTCTCTCTTCATCTGATATACTTGGCAAAGATGAAACCCTGATTAAACCTAAGTATCTACCTACTTCACATCTGCACTAGAGCAACTAAAAATGGATGAAGGAAAGTGTATACCCTTCCAACAGTTCTCATTTCAAATTCATGGTCACAAGCTCAAATGGGCAATGAGCACTGGTAGGTAACAGTGAAATAGTCTAAAATAACTAGGTTGTTCATTTTCCCAATATCCAAAATAACTACTTCATACCTTTTCCTCTGTTCTCAAAACTCCAAGACCTATCCACTCCCCCAACAAATAACTACATTCAGAAAACAGAAGCAATCAGTTACAGCTTTCTCTCCTACCACCAAAACGACCTACCTGGTCCATTCTCTTTGTTTTTTCTGTTACAACAAATAGTATGTTCCTACTCTCATCACAGTCCAACCATTCCATTTGTGCTCTGGTTCTCTTCTCACTTTCTTAAGGAACTCATACCCTTCTCTGTCCAGGAGCATCAATTTTTCCCCCAATAGATGTGGCACTGGCATACAAACCTTCTCTAATATCTTCTGCCACTGAATCCACATTCCTCTACACTGACTATTCTATTTTGCTTTCACTTTCTTACCTCATTTTCTTTCCTCAATTTATTCCAATCAGGATTCTTTTCCCTCTCAATTGTTACTGAGATTACAATTGTCAAGGTTATCAGCGAAGTCCATCTAACCAAATCCAACAGTCATGTAGATGTCTGCTCTTCTTTTCTGACCTCTGAATAGTATTCAATATCGCCCTCCATCTTGAAACACCTCCTTCTCCTGCCCCACACGGTGATCACCAGTGACCCCTATGGTGCTAAGTTCATTTTTTTTTTTAACTGCTATGTAGTGACTGTAAGTTCAGGCTATTGTGGCAGATGAACCTAAGTTCAAATCTTGCCTACATCACTTTTTAAAATCCAATCTGAAAGTGAAAGAGTCAGTTGCTCAGTCATGTCCGACTCTTTGTGACCCTATGGACTGTAGCCTGCCATGCTCCTCTGTCCATGGAATTCTTCAGGGAAGGATATTGGAGTGGGTAGCCATTCCCTTCACCAGGGGATCTTCCCAACTCAGGGACTGAACCTGGGTCTCCAATCTAGGGAAAGATATTTAACCACTGAGACTAGGTTCTCAATCTACAAACTAGGAAAAAATATTAGTACCTAATTCCCAGCTGTGAGGGTTAAATTAGTAACTTTCATTCTCTCTTTTACCTATTACAGCATGTAAAGTAATTCACCCTCCAAGAACTGCTCTCTCCCTTCAGTTGCTGGCTGCTCCTTTCCCAATCACTGTGAAAAGCTCCTCCAGCTCTATTTGCCTTTTAAATTTGGGAATTCATAAGGTTCTATACTCCTTCCCTAAGCAACTAAGCTCTTCCATCTCATAACTGAAATTATAATCAAAACCTCAATGATTTCCAAGGTTCAATTTCTGATGTATCACCCGCCCCCTACCTCACCAACTGCCATGCAAAAATCTCTACCTGCATCTCTCAGCTATCTCATACTCAACAAGCCCAAAAGATAAGGCTCTCCTTTTTCATGTGTTCTTCCTCCACCTCAAATTCCCCTTTCTGTTGCAGTCTCCAACTCCTTGCTGTCAGTTTCCACAGTTTCAGTATTTCCTCTTTGTAACAGTCACTAAACTTACACTTACAGGCTTAGAATATGCACTCCCTTTTAGACCGTAAGCCCCACGATGGAAAGTAAAATCTGTCTATATCAAAAATACCTTGCCTAGTATCCCATGCATGCGTGTGTACGTGTTCAGGTGCTCAGTCGTGTCCAGCTCTTTGCGACACTATGGGCTCCAGGACACCAGGCTCCTCTGTCCATGGGATTTCCCAGGCAAGAATACTGGAGCAGGTTACCATTTCCTCCTCCAGGGATCTTTCCAACCCAGGAATCGAACCCATGTCTCCTGCTTTCTCCTGTATTGGCAGGCAGATTCTTTACCACTAGGCCCATCCCATGAATAATAAATGTGTTTAACAGTGTTTCTTGAATTGAATTTGAGATATTTTAGAAGTTTGCTTATTTAACTTACTGAACTTACCAGCATTTTATTTGTTTAGATGTCTAATTCATTGTTAACACTTTTATTTCAAAATACTTAAGCCACTCATTTACATTAGTATTATTTCTAACCCATAAAAATATTTTAAAGAAAATTT
>NW_011494810.1:3635398-3659861 GCF_000754665.1 Bison bison bison | reverse complement strand
CTCAAACATACTATATTCGAGGAATTCTACAATTATCAATTGCCACTGGATTTCAAAAAATAAAGAGGTTCAGAAGCTAGGAAAGGCAAGTGAGGGTAATACTATTTGTTTCCCTACTTTGGAATTTCACAAAATTTTTGAAAAGAATTTCAGTAAAAAGATGATTTTTTTAAAATTATGAAATGCATGAATGGGGTATTCTTTTTTTAAAAGGATTTACTCCTACAAGACATTTTTATCTAACTATCACCATACTCTTTGTACTAATACTTTGTTTTCACTCAAAGATATATAGTGTCTAAAACAATATTTTTGCTAGCTTAGAAAGTCTTATTATGGATAAATATGGACTTTCCATGAGGCAGCCTAAAATACAGATAAAGGGTTACACATACACACTCTTCACACACATACAAAGGGGTTCATTTTGTGATATCAAGGAGTTGTACACATATAATGTGAATACTTCAATATACTTGAATACTTAAGATCTTTTAGAAAGTCACATTATCAGGAAACTTAAAAATAAGCCAAAAAAAAAAAAAAACCACTAAATTGAGGAAAGACATCTCTGTATTGCTCTCATTTAGAAAACATGACACCTTAAAGGATACTATCACTGAGAAATTCATCACAATGAAAAAGGATAGAAAACAAAATTAGGAATCAGAAAACTAGAGCTACAAAGTCTTAGAAATATTTAAATAAGTAAATATGATTTCAAAGAATCAAGCTTTTTTTTTTGTTCCAAAGTACATGTTCAATTGTCTACCAAACAGGGGCTGTTTTATTTTCTCTAAGCTGCTAGAATATTTCATAAGATTGCTTCCACATGTTATTTAATAATATAGAACACATATAACAAAAGCTTGTTTAATGTGTATACTATTGGAATAAAGAAATTATAAATGAGAGGGCTCTATAATATTATAAAAATACCTGGGCTTTCACTGGTCTCCTAAAATTATCCAAAGTATAATAATTAACTAGTTATCAAAGAACTTCTTTTTGAGATAGTAATGTTATACCTTTCTCTAGAAAATTTTAAATCTCTCAAAGGCAACCTAAAATGCTCCTAAAATGATTATGAAAAGCCTATTATCTAATTATAGTCAGATCTTTTTTTTTTTATTTAGACCCTTCACCCAGCAATTATACTTCTGAAGAATAACCATAAATTCCAAAGATGCTTTATTCATTCATTCATTCATTTGAATATGGAAAAGATCTGTTACAGAGTTAAGTGAAAAAAGCAGAATAGAAAATCAAAGAAGACTTGCAAAAGAAAGTATCTATTGAACAAAAACTGAAATAAAAGACGTCTGCATAGTCATGGTAAATCTGAGTTTTTCTTTCTATATCTCTAAAATTTTCACAATAAACAATTACAACTTAGGTAATTAAAAAAGACCCCAAAAAATCTTTTAAAAAGATAAGCAATATTCATCAATCATTTCATGTCAAAAGTAAAACCACCGACCGATCTCAAAATTTTTATGAACCCTGAATAAAACCATCCCAAATGACACAAATAAAAGTTAGTATCTTGATACAAACCTGCTCATTAGACAAAGCTCATTTTATAAATTTCTGGTCAAAATCAGTGAGTAAAATACCCAAGACTTTACAGAGTAACTTTTCAGATCGTAAGATAGTATACTGTGTAAAAAGGGAAAAAATTCTGACTGATGAAAGTGATTATCTTCTCATACCACATCTAGTATTAAATAGTAATAACAAAACTTCAATTCTTTTTCCCAAACCAAAAGAAAGCATCACTATTTTTTTTAAAAATCACTCATAACAAAGGTATAAGAAAAAGCAACTGGAAGGTCATACAGCAAAAATAACAAGCCTATGGGTGAAAAGTGAAGTGGGTTCTAGAATTATACATGATTTTAACTGGCTTTTTCCCTATATTTTCCAAAATGTCAGTTATAAATATATGTACATCTACTGTAACAGAGAAAAAATGAACTTAAATTATCAAGAGAATATGTTGAAACATATTCACTATACATATATTAATAAAAATACAGCATTTGTAAAATTTAGACCTGCTTATCAAAGCAGCTCAGAAAAATTTGAAGGTCCTTCAAAATCAGTCACTATGAACACTGTCCTTAAGGAAATCAAAATAAACTTCTAATACAAAGAGCTCATGATTTGAACCACATATGCTTTTCTCTTACTGAAAAACCTGATATATACACAGCTAAGGATGTGTTTTTAATGATATACCCTATTTCTTTGCTCATAACACATCAACATCAATGATGTCACACAGCCCTTACAGTAAGGTCTGTCAATACCTACAGCCTCTACTGACTGGGATAACATCAAAACATACAACCTTACTTACTATACAAAGGAATATATTAGTGTCTTTCATTGACTTAAGTGTAAGATTGTTTCAACTTAATCAAATAAAAAGAAAATGCAAAGGAAATTTAGAATCCACATAACTATAGCTTCATGAAGAACAACAATAATAAAACAATCACTGCATTTTAGAAAAGCCCTCAACACCCTGAAACATATATACATATTACAGGATAAGTGTTAAATTATTAAATAAGCAAAATGATACAGTATCCTAGCAATAAGTATAGCATAAGACTCAGAAATAAAACTGCCTGGCTTCCAATCCCAACTTTGTTTATTGTGTGTTAGTCGCTCTGTCATGTCCCACTCTTTGTGATCCCGTGGACTACAGCCTGCCAGGCTCCTCTGTCCATGACATTTCCCAAGCAAGGATACTGAAGTAAGTTGCCATTTCCTTCTCCAGGGGATCTTCCTGACCCAGGGATTTAACCCAGGTCTCCTGCATTGTAGGTGTATACTTTACCGACTGGGCTACTAGGGAAGCCTTATTGATTAGTTAGGAATAATCTAGGAAAATAAATTAATTATACATGTCTCCATTTCTCCATCTATCTATAAAATACAGATAATAATAAGAATTTATTCGTGGAAGACATGTTTTAAATATTAAAAGAGGCAAGCCCACATCTACATAGAGTAAGCACTAAAAAAAGGCTTTTCCCCCTTTTCTCAATCTAAATAGAATTTGTCATACATTTTGCAAATAAGAATGAAGACCTCTAATTTTTAAAATTAGTATTAAAAGTCCTAAGTTCACTGGAGATCATAATTAACCTTCTACAATGTGAGCACAATCCAACTGAACAGTTAGATAAAAGTCTAGAAAGCTTTCTTGTCAATATGATTTTATCTCAGCTGTTTCAAAATAAAGAAGAAAAAAAGAATGAAACACAAGGATTCTTTCTTAAAAGATGTACAGAAAGAATTTAGAATTGCTGTATTAACAAAATATGATTGTTCTCAACAGCAAATTTACTGAGGAAAATGAAAGATTAACAATAAAATTCAAATATTTTAGTGTTTTTAGGATATTCAAAGTTAAAGTGCTGATGCCATTCAAAATTACCAGATCTGTTACGTATAAATTGCTATTCTCTATAAACAAAGAAATTTCAACTGTCTATGACTAGTCTGGAATTAGTTATACTCTAATACAGTCATTCAACTATCTTTGGGAATATTGTATTCTCTTCTCTCATAAAGAAATTAATACAAGTGACAGAAGGTAACCAAAAAATCAACAGTGTGGAAGGCTTTTTAATAAATTTCATTTTGGGAAATGATCACATATAAATTAGCAAACATTGAAATCATAATGATTTCATTTATTTGTTCTGTACATATCTGATTAACAGGCACTAATTTTGTTGATGGAAACAAGAGAACTCTATTGTTATATACAGATTAGAAATGTAAACACTTAGCATTTCCCACAACTACTGACTTCACAAATTACTTTGAATGTTATTTCAAATAACATTTTGAGTGCCAGAGATTAGGTAAGCAAAGAGCTCTACTGCCCCCTAATGAAATAAACCAAAAAAAAAAGCCAAAAAACTCAGAAAACTTGTTTTGAGCTATGTGTGGAACAGGAAAATAATCTTACTTTGCTAAATGCAATAGACAAACACTATGAAAATTAACTGAAAACGACTAGAATATCTATCAACATACTATAAGAAAAGCTAGGATCATCCAGTTTCCATGATAAAATTAGTAGCAAAACAGGAAAGCCTTGAGACAGAAATGTTCTAAGAGAAAGGAGGTCAGTACAACAATGTTATCTCAAGTGATAGCAATTAAAACTTCACTGCAGGCTACCCTTTTCATGTGTATGTTGGAAGGGAAGAAGAGAGAGATTCTTAGAAACCACACTTTACACTGAATTACAGTAAGTTTTCAGTTTAGCAGATTAAAAGTAAATACTACCAAAATATTCTCTTATAATTTGCACTGATTCTAATCCTCTCAGAATTATTTTAATAATGTGTACTTTCAAAATAACTACACTATAAAGCATACATATGAAAGAATTTTACCTGTTTCCTGTTTTAAAAAAAAAAAAATGACAATTTCTTAAGCACGACAACTTTGTTCTTCATGATACTCTGCATCATACACTAACCAATGATAACTTTCAATATTCCTTTTAATAAAAGTTCTCCCTTCCTTTAACCAATCTGGTATTTAAAACACATTCCATACTCGTAGTTCCTTTAACCTAATATTCTAACCTGTCTAGAATTTCCGAATTCTCATTTCAGAAGAGAAAAAAGAACAGAATGAGAGATCATAAAAACATGGAGAAAAAGCAAAGCCTCCCAGCATCAGTTCATGGAGGGCACAGTGGTGTGGTAGCTCACTGTCCCTTTAGAGATGGGGCACACATCACGTGGAGAGGGCATGTTTCCATCTAGGTTGATCATAACCGTACCTTCCATTACATGTCTACTGTTTACAAGGTATAAGGAATAGGGGCCAAATCCATAAAAATGCCACAGGAGAGACAGGCAATACAGACAAAGAGGTTCACTTAAATCTGCATACAAAAAGAAAATAACTTGTATATTTGTGTGCTGCAGCTCTCTTCCCAGGCGCCTGTTAATGAAATCGTTCTCTAGCTGTACAAGTCATGCATGTGTATGAGTGCCAAGTCGCTTCAGTCGTGTTCGACTCTTTGTGACCCTATGGACTGTAGCCCACCAGGCTCCATGGGATTCTCCAGGTAGGAATACTGGAGTGGGTTGCCATGCCCTCCTCCAGGGGATCTTCCAGACCCAGGGATCAAACCAGCATCTCTTAGGTCTCCTGCACTGGCAGGAGGGTTCTTTACAACTTAGCCTGCTGCTGCTAAGTCACTTCAGTCGTGTCCGACTCTGTGCGACCCCATGGACTGCAGCCTACCAGGCTTCTCTGTCCATGGGATTCTCCAGGCAAGAACACTGGAGTGGGTTGCCATTTCCTTCTCCAATGCATGTAAGTGGAAAGTGAAAGTGAAGTCGCTCAGTCGTGTCCGACTCTTAGGGACCCCATGGACTGCTCCTCCATCCATGGGATTTTCCGGGCAACAGTACTGGAGTGGGGTGCCATTGCCTTCTCCCTACAACTTAGCCTATGGGTAATCAAATGTCTGTTCAAAATTTTAAAACAGCAACAAACAGAAAAATACAAATGTACTCAAGCCTATGTCTCAAATGAGTTGGATCTCACATATGTAGAAATTTCCTGAATAATATGAATTAAAAACTTGACTGTCTTACTTGAAGCATTACTCGTTCATGCCTACTGCCTAAAAATGTAACTGACACAGACACATTTTGAAGACATAATAAAGAAGCTGGGAGGACTCAAGCAATCCAAAGTCAAGCATCCCAAAGTCCATCCCTGCCAAAGTGATGATGTTTAAAAGATACCCAATAGAGGGTCAAAGACAGTACCCTTCCAACCTATAAATTCCACATAGCTACTCAGATTTCACATACAAGAGTCATGAGAAATAAAGTGAAGGTACATTGGAGAACACATACATGTGTGTGTGAATGTATAGGTGCATGTTTTCCCTCATGGAGCAGTCCCAGTCCATACCAGTGAGCTCCAGATTAGTACCCTAAACCTAAAGGAATGTTTTCCTTAGTTCACAGGGTGAAAAAAAAAATAAAGGACTTCCCAGGCCATCCTTTACCTCCCTGTGCCCACTAAGCACACATATGAAAAACATGATCAAGAAATAAAAGGGAGAAAGATTGAAAGAAAAGAGGAAAGGTTAATTTCCTTAAGAAATAAAATTGGTAACAGCTTTGGTTTAAAACAAAGAGATTTATTTATTCATTAGCCCAAAAAAACTTTTAGTGGTGATGATGATGAAGATGGCAGCGGCCAGCATTTATAGAACATAAGTACTTACTTCACAAACAATGAGTATTTGATCTTCCTTAGAGCTCTGTGAGGCAGAAAATACTATTCCTATTTTACAGATGAAGAAACTAAAATTCATAAGGATTAGGTAACTTGCCCAAGGTTAGACAGCTACTAAATTGCAGAGCATATTTAACATACCAGTCAATTCAACACTTAATTGTTACATTTATGTTATTTTCTGGTGAAAATGTGTGAAATGAAATGACTCTTTGGAAACATTGTAATAAATTAACAAATTTTATGTATGTATGTGCTTGTGTGTCTTAAGATCCAACTCAAATGCCTCAAAATTCTGTTGACATGTAACTAGAGATAGGCACTTATGCCAGTTCTTACGAAAGACAGAAACATACAATCCATAATAGTGGGTTGGCCAAAAAGTTCATCTGGGAAAATCCAAACGAACTTTCTGGGCAACCCAATAAACAGTGAAAGTGCTAACAAATAAATAATAATATACACACCCTTCAATGCCCATTATTTCAATAAACAATATTTCTTTCATTATTATCCGATCACATACAGTCATAATAATCTCTTCTTCATATCTTCCTAACTCATTCTCACCTCTATTTCACTTGTCTTAAAATGAACATTTTCATTTATTTGAGGAAAAAAGGTCACTCCCTCTTCTCGCTATTAAGGATACTCAATTATAGTAAAAAATATATGTATGTAAAAATAGCTCTGGTTGACATGTGAAATATACATTTCTTTAAATGCTGTAACAATAAAAACTATTCCATAGCAACTCTTTAACCTCTGATAACATGTTGAAGTTTTCTGAAATTAATACTAAGGAAGAAATCACCATGCAGTATAAAACTAATCCAAAACTCTATTTTGTAAGAGCTGAGATTTAAACATAGCCACAAACATACTATACATACACAAACACAATTCAGGTCACCTTCATATTCCAGGCATTGGCTGGACAACAATACTCCCTCTGCCATATGTATGCAGGTTAAAACACAAAACCAGAAATATTCACAAATACCTAAAACATTAAAATTGTAATTTTATTATGACTACCACCAATTTTTTCCCATTGCAGAATTCAAAAGAATATGTTATAACATGTTCTTACAAGAACGCCACCTTGTAAGCAAATCTGGTTTCTCAAATAAAAAAAGTGAAGTGTAAATCTGACATCAAAACTTGCACAAATAAAGATCTGTCATTTTGTTAATCCTTGTCTACTTTTAATTAAATTATTTTTTAATTTTCAATCCAGAGAGCAAAGACCCTGCCAACAATAAAGTACAAGACGTAGGAAACAAAATACATCATTTCAATGGGATACTTTCTCACCTTCGAATCTTCATTGCTCACTCCGAGCTGTAACACAGCTTGAGGAGATTTTAGTTTTGCTTCAGCAGAGTGAGCCATCTGAAGGTTAAGCTGCCATCCAACCGTCTCGAGCTACAAAAGACAAGTGTAGATTGGAATCAGATGGTACAGAAGGAAGAAAACACTCAACTTAAAGCAAATCTCCAGTCAGCAGGAATGAACATGGATAGCCTGGACTTTGCGGAAAGTCAGTTCCTGGGCTCCTTCAACCTGCACGCTCTGCACATTCTCCCTTTGGGCTCGTTAGATTGGCCTCATGCCATGCCTGTCAAATTCAAGCCTAAAACTGGTCTTTAAATACATTCTGTTCTAAAAATAAAAGTTCTGAGACTAGGCAATGAAATACACTAAAGGAGTCAATGGTTTTTAAACAGTAAATTACTATTTTAAAACAGTGTATTTTAAAGCCAATGGTGTTTAAAAATAGTTATAGCATATATATGTGATAACTACTGTAAATGACCTCCCATTATCTTTCAAAACTCTTTGCAATAAGTAGAACAAGGTAAAACTTTTTTTTTTTAATTTAGTGGGAAACTGAAGTGCCCAGATGGTAAGAGGTTCACACATTTAGACACAGTTAGTGAGACGGGAAGAGAGCCAGAAAAAGAATTGATATCTACTTACTAGTGAGCAGGTGTTATCATGCTTTCCAAAGTATTCTAACCTACTATGGTTCCCAGTTATGACAGAAACTAATTAGAATACTTCCTTTGAATTTATTAATTAACACAACAGCAAAATTTAATCAGGAAGGCAAAGACAGCAAAGAGACTAAAGCAGTTTAAGTTTCAAAATATTAAGCAACATAAATGCAGCTTTATTGAACATGACATATTACTGATTTTTCCAACATCAAAACTATAAGTATAAAGTTTTAAATCTTATTTCCAGTAAATCCAAAGTATCAATACTTAGGGTAGTTTTGTGACATGCAATTGTCATATACCTCTGACAACTCGACTCTAGTCATTGATTTACTGAAACTACCTCAGCTACACTGGTAAGAATGGCAGACTCAAAACAATTTTTACTTAACTGGAATACTAATTGCTAACTTGAAAGACTGTTCAACAGCTAGAATCACAGCAATGACTCAAAGCCAAATTGGAAAGAGAGCAATGAAAGTATTATCTATTCGAGAGAGGATGTGATGAGAAAATAAAGATACAGTTCTGTTCTTCCTGGCACTGAACCTTTAAGAGGTTATGGGTAAAAAGAGCAAAGATACTGCAGAGACATAATCCATAATACCATAAGTAAAAAAATCAATTTAATGGTACATATGAAGCAAGGATCCGTAATGTACTGATTTTTAATACTAACTATAGTAAAACAGTCTCTAACACCAGCTCACTACTATTTTCAACAGTCCACGGGGTAAACACAGACTCAGATACGACCTAGCAGACTGAACAACAATTATTTTCAACAGAATCTACAGGCAATAGATTCTCCAACATAACAGGAAAAAACACGACACAACTACTCTCATATATCCAAGCATTTTGATACACAGTCTTAATTGCAAAACATCCTGTAGGTATTCATATGAACCTATAAGACGCTGTTTTGATCTCATTTAACTAATCGTATACCTGTCCTTTAAGCACTTAAGATAAACGACAAAGATAAATATTAAGTGAATAAATTAAAATATGGTCCCACTATGGTCAGGTCTTTGCACAAATGAATGTATACTTAGTCACTGCATAGAGGTGGGATGGGGCAATTAAGATCACTGAACTTAAAGCTTATGCTTTAGTTCATACTTAAGCCACTACTCACTACCTAGGTGGCCCTAATAATTAAGTCACAATCTTTCAAGATCTCAGTTTCCTCATAGGAAGTGGAAATAAATCTATCTGAATTATCTGCTTTTTTCCTGAGTTATTGGCAATACTAAATAAGAAAATGCATATTCAAACTGTTTTGGAAACTCCAAAGCATTATAAATATAAGGCATTTTGATTACCTAATTTTTCCTATAGTATTTTTAATAGTATCTTTTAAATAGAGTAGACACTCTATATGTTGAATTGAACTGAAGCAAATAAAAAATACCAGCAAAGGTAATTTTAAAAGCATCATAACATGGGAGAGGGAGAAGGTGGGATGATTTGGGAGAATGGCATTGAAACATGTATAATATCATATATGAAACGAATAGCCAGTCCAGGTTTGATGCATGATACAGGATGCTCAGGGCTGGTGCTCTGGGATGACCCAGAGGGATGGTACGGGGAGGGAGGTGGGAGGGGGGTTCAGGATGGGGAACACGTGTACACCCATGGTGGATTCATGTTGATGTATGGCAAAACCAATACAATATTGTAAAGTAATTAGCCTCCAATTAAAATAAATTTATATTTTAAGAAATAATTTAAAAAAAAATTCATTTGGTTTTTTGTTACTTGTATTTATTCCTGTGCATGTCTTGTATCTGTTGATCACTAAATGCTATATTTTTTCCAAAAAAATAAATAAATAAAAGCATCATAACTACAAACATTGTTGACTGACTTTCTTAAATTTTAGAGCCTTTTCTATTGTTTTGTGATTTAAAAGCATTCATCCCATGCCCACAAGAAACAGTAACTTAAAAAGTTAAAAAAAGAAATATGTAGTTGTTGTTCAGCCACTAAGCCGCTCATATGTAGACATATGCACATACACACACCCATACATAAAATCTCATATAAAAAGAGCAGTATCCAGAAACTTCAAATGAAGAGGGAATAAAGGAGAACTACAATTTTTTTTTTTAATATTTTACAGTTACACAGAGCAATAAGAAAAACAAACCTAACAAAATCTCTCCAGTGAAACTAGGAGACAATACCAGCACTACTCTTATTATCCCCATTTTACAGATAAAATGTGTCAAAGTAAACAACTGGGGAAGAGAAGAGTAGATGGAGGCTCCTTATGCTTGTTACTACTGCCACTTTTCTCTAAGCCAGAAATTATATCAAAATCAAAAGTTACAAAAATTAATTCTAGTAAAAATCATCAATGGATACTAAATTTAAGTGGAGAAGGTCTGATTTGAAATGAATAGTCACAAAGCTTCTTGCCCACAATTGCTTTTTAGGTACAAAAGAAAAAAATAATTATGCAGTAGAAAAAAAAGCAAAACATCTAAATCCAAGAGATCAAAATTAACATCACCAAGCAGTGGCAAACAGACAAGCTGTGCCTCCAGGTGTGATATCCTGCAAATACCATTCACATTTTTAGCCAAAGTATAACTAAATTTGATCCTGAAGAAACTAACAGAAAATATAAAGATAGACACAAGAGGAATGTACACTTGAAAAACATCAATGTCCTAAAAGACAAAGAAAAGTTGAAGAAAGAAGAAATTTCTTAAACTGGTTAAAACATATATTATTTTCTGGATCTATAATAGACACTGGTGATATAAATATGAATAAAACAAAAGCCTTTTATCAAGGTGAAAATGTTATAGTACACTTTAAGTATTCATCTGAGACGCATAACTAAGAAACAAATACGAAAGTTATCAATATTTTAATTACATAGGAAACAAAATCTAGATTGAATTTTTACTTAAGTTAGCTAAACTACATTGCTTCTATTTAAAAGAAAATTCTGTATTGTGTATATCGAACATATGTACATTAAAATACCAGGAATCATTTGAATATAATTAGACATCTCACATCCAAATTTAAATCTGAGGGTCTTTCCACCTTAATCAACATTGTACATTGAAATGTCACCTACATAACATAAAACACAAGGAAAATGAGCCACTAATATTTTTAATGTTTTCTAACCCATGCCAAAACTGTTTAAATGATAGTTCTTAGGCATCTCGCTTACATTACTTATTATCTGACAATGTCACTAAGATGTCAGTTCAAAATAGGTATAAAGACTTCATTCTCCCTCTAACATCCAGGTAACAACTCCAAGCTTAACTTCTGGTAACTGCTTTGTAAATCACAATTCCAAGTACATGCAAAATCAGTCAAAATTACTCTCTTAAAATGAAAACGTAAAGTTAATCACCATACTTTAACTACTGGTTTCCTATAATAGTAGCCTCTGCTTGGATCATATCACATAGTAAGAAACACTTTTTTATGTTGCAAATTGATATAAATATACAAAAGCGTCACAAGACAATTTTTTACCCAGAGCAATGATACATATATTCTATTAAATTTCACTTTTAAAATACTAATTCAAAAACCCTCCATATTGATTTTATTACCCACTAAACCTCTAACAGGTCAGGCCATCTAAAGTAGGAAAAATATTGCTCAGAAATACTGAAATGAGTTTTAGGAATTATGTGTGTGTGTATTCATGAAACAATTACTGTTTACTATAATAAATCATGAAAATACATAAAAACAGAACTGTAACTGCTAAAAGAGAAAGCACTATCTATATTCTGTTGCTATAATCCACATTTATAACTAGTAAATACTATAAGCAGATATTCCATATACAATATATATATGGCTTATTACAGAAACTATACATTATTATTTATACTTATGTAAAAACTGGAAGTTGACTAAACATTTAATACAAGAACAGTAGCCTATTTTTTAAGCTTAGCTAAATACTTATTCCCCAATTTCCTTGACCACTTCTCTTAACCTCAGTGATTTCTTCCTATACAATCTACTGACTAATTATAGGAAATTCCCCACTTTAAAAAAATTCTAGTTGGTTTATTCTGTGTTTTCTAAAATTATACACATTGAATGAAACATAAAATAAGCACTTTTTCTAAATCTTTCATACAGGGGAGAAGGGCATTTTTCAGTTCAATGTAATCTGCTTAATAAGGTTAGCTTTTAGAAGCATTTCTCCTTATAAACCTGTATCACCAAGAAAGCAATACCTGCTGGGAAAATCAATTTATGAATGTATAAGAGGTCATAATTATGATCCCTCAATAATGGCATGTGTATATGAATGTGTATATAATTAAACCTTTAAAATAACAGATTCAGAGTACTTTTACATTTGTCTAAAATAGAGAAGTTTCTAGTATTTCCATTACAATCAATAAGAGATTTATTTTCTTAAGCAATATATGTACCTACAGAGTCTGCCAAAGGACACAAGACGACAGCATCAATTTAGAAGTACATTTTATTGGAAACGTTCTATTACTATAAACCAGTGAACAATAGGGGCACTGAGGTTTATACCTCAAATTTTTACCTTTTTCCTTCAAAAGAAAACACTGTCGAAGAAATGAAGAAGGGTATTTAGGTCCATTAATCAAATCAGGTATTTAGGTCCATTAATCAAATCAGGAACATTTTAAACAACCTGTCACTAGGAGGCCCTCCAGGAGATGCCAAGTTTTACTCCCCATCTTTAAGCTGGCAATGCCCAATTTACAAAGTCAGATTCCAAAAAAAAAAAATCTATTTGTTTAGAACTTAGAACAAATTTGCAAATACAATGAAAGTGTAAATGGGGATTAAATTACCAAGTAATTTAACAGAAGGAATAGAAGTGCTTCCCTCCTTTTGTTCTAACCAGAGGAATATCTAAAATTCAAAAACTAATGAAGTAAATTCCAATCCCTAATGGCTAAAAATAAATAATACCTTGGCATTAAGACAAATCAATCTCCAGCATTTTATATATGTGGTTTTCTTAACTATTATCTACATCAGATATCAGCCTTAACTCAACAAGCATACAGTTTGAAAAAAAGCCTGTCGCTTTCAGAAGATTCCCATCTTTATGTGAATTCTGTAAGTTGATGAAACCTATGCTTCTTTTCAGTAGAACCATACTTTCACCCTGGTTTTCTATCCATTTTTAAATAATAATAGCAAAATTAGATCATTTTGACCTGTGCAAATAAAAAAAAAAAAAAAAACTTAACCATTACCTGAGACGGGAAAACTACAGGAACAGTTTCAAGAGGAACAATCCAAAGAGCGGTTCATTTTTTAAAAGTTAAGTTTGAGATGCCTATTCTACATCCAATGAAATTATCAAATAGGCTAGAGAAAAAAATGTTTTATTAGAAAATAGTTTTTAAACTCAGAAGCCTGAATGTGATTGCCAGGCAAGTACAAAAGAATAAGAGAAGAGCACTGGGGACTGAGTCCTCGCACAATACAAAACTTAGAGGTTGTGGAAATGAGAAGACAGTAATGAGTATGACTGACTAAAAGATGCAGCCAGAAAGGAGAAAATCAGAAGAGCATGAACCTGACCTTTATACCATCACATATGCTGGGAACATAAAAATCATCAAACTAAAATCTCTGCTCCAGGCCACGTGATGAAGACAAGCATATGCAAAAACAACTTTGCCATAACATGTACATAAAAATCTTAGGTAATCTGCAAAAAAGCTACTAAAACTAATGGCTGATTTCAAGAAAGTTATGGCAAAAGATTAACATAAAACATCAGCAGTTTTCAACATACTAGAAACAAACAACTGGAAATTACAAAAATGAAATTCTATCTATAGTAGCAACCAAAATCAGGCAAATACACAGTGTCTTAGTCTGTTCAGGCCACTAAAACAAAATATCACAGACAGTATAGCTTAATAATAACAAGCATTTATTTCCCACAGTTGTGGAGCCTGGAAGTCTAAGATAAGGGTGCCAGGAAGGTTGGGTGAGGGCCCCTCTTCCAGACTGCAGACTTCTTGTTGTATCCTCACAAGACAGAAGGAGGCAAGGGAGTTCTCTCTTTATAAGGGCATTAATCTCCCTGATTACGTCCCTTCCTATTAACTAATTAATTCCCAAAAGCCCCACCTTCTAATACTATCACGTTGGGGGTGAAGTTTCAATATATG
Organism: Bison bison bison; assembly: GCF_000754665.1. NCBI lineage: Eukaryota > Metazoa > Chordata > Mammalia > Artiodactyla > Bovidae > Bison > Bison bison. The sequence goes on along the minus strand of NW_011494810.1, from coordinate 3,645,379 downwards.
AAATTTGAAGAGACACATTCAGTCTATATCATAAGGATAACTTTAACAAAATTTGTGAAAATTCTGGTCATTAGAAAACTACAAACATTGCTTGAACAAATTAAAGAAGATATCAATAAATGGAGAGATATACCATGTTCATGAATTTAATGATTCAATATTGCTAAGATGTCAGTTCTTCCAAAAGTGATCTACAGATTTAGGGCAATCCAATTAAACTCCCAGCAGGAATTTTTTTTTTTAATAGAAACTGACAAGTTGATTCTAAATTTTAAATGGAAATGTAAATGACCTAAAAGAGTTAAACCAATTTTTTTTTCAAAGACTTGGAGGAATCATATTACCTAACTTGAAGAATATAAAGCTACAGCAATAAAGACAAAGGCAAAGGATAGACCTAAAGACTCACGAAGTGACTTCTAATGAAAGCACCAAGGTAAATGATGCTGGAACAACTAGATATCTGCAAGAAACAAAACAAAAAACAACCTCTACCTAACAAATGGGCTTCCCTGGTGGCTCAGACAGTAAAGAATCTGCCTGCGTGGGAGACCCAGGCTCGATCCCTGGGTGGGGAAGATCTCCTGGAGAAGGGAATGGCAACCCAATCCAGTATTTTTGCCTAGAGAGTTCCATGGACAAAGGAGCCTGGTGGGATCACAAAAGTCGGATGTGACTGAGCGACTAACACCTAACAAACACCACACACAAAAATGAACTCAAAATGGATCACAGACCTAAATGCAAATGCTAAAACCATCAAACTTCTGGAAGAAAACATGAAAAGAAAACCTTTGTGATCTTAGGACAGGCAAAGATTTTAGAGACAGCCATAGAAGAATGAAGGAGAAGACAATGGCACCCCACTCCAGTACTCTTGCCTGGAAAATCCCATGGACGGACGGGCCTGGTGGGCTGCAGTCCATGGGGTTGCTAGGAGTCAGACACGACTGAGCGACTTCACTTTCACTTTTCACTTTCATGCATTGGAGAAGGAAATGGCAACCCACTCCAGTGTTCTTGCCTGGAGAGTCCCAGGGACGGGGGAGCCTGGTGGGCTGCCGTCTATGGGGTCGCACAGAGTTGGACACGACTGAAGCGACTTAGCAGCAGCATAGAAGAATGAACCATAAAAGACAAAGGCTATAAACTGGACTTCATCAAAACTAAAAATTCTGTTCTTCAAGGTAAAGGTAAGCCACAGACTAATAAAATATTCACAATACATATATATACCTGACAAAGGACTTGTATGCAAACTACATAAAGAATTCTTACCACAATAAGACAAAAAAAAACTCTACAAAAACAGGCAAAGATTGTAATACATAATTCACAAAAGAAAACAAATAAACCAATAAACACATAAACACAATAAACAAATTAAAAGATATTCAATCTCCTTATCCCATTAAAATGTTAAAATTTTAAAGAATGGCAATACCAAGTGTTGGCCAGGATGTGAAAAATTGCTGGCTGGAATGTAAAATAGCATAACTTCTTTGGAAAACTCTTTAGCAGTTTCCTCATAGTTAAATACACACTGACCCTACAACTCAGTCAATCCATCCCTAAGAAATTACTCAGGCAAAGTGAAAATATATGCCCATAAAAAGGTATGAGAATATTAACAGATTTATTCAAAATAACCCCAAACTGAAAACAGTACAAATACCATCAACAGGTGAATGGATAACAAATTGTGATATATTCATATAATAGAATACCATGCAATAAAAAATACCAACCCACGATTTAAAAAAAAAGAACAAACTATTAACACATTCAACAACAAGAATGAACCTCAAAATCATACTCACTGGAAAAAGCCAGAGAGAAGTACATGTATATGATTCCATGGATTAAAAATCCAACAAACATCACCAAGCAAATCAGTGGTTTCCTGGGGCCAGGGTTAGAGGAAGAAAGAACTGCCAAGGAGCATGAAGTAACTTTTGAGAATGACATAAAAGCTCTGCCTTTTGATTATGACAATGATATCATAGATATACCTCTATCAAAATTCACCGAACAGTACAATTAAAAGGATATAGATTTTACTATGTAAATTATAATTTATTACTGCAAGGAGATCAAACCAGTCAATCCTAAAGGAAATCAGTCCTGAATATTCATTGGAAGGGCTGACACTGAAGCTGAAGCTCCAGTACTTTGGCCACCTTATGGGAAGAACTGACTCAATGGAAAAGACCCTGATGCTGGGAAAGATTGAAGGCAAAAGGGGAAGGGGACAACAGAGGACAAGATGGCTGGATGGCATCACCGACTCAATGGACATGAGTTTGAGCAAACTCCAGGAGATAGAGAAGGACAGGGAAGCCTGGCGTGTTGCAGTCCATGGGGTCACAAAGAGTCAGACACAACTGAGCAACTGAACAACAACACACAACATTTTTTCTTAACAGACAGATGAAATATACGAAAAGCTGTAACAGAGGACCGTATAGATGCATTCAGAGAACATCTTCAACTTCCTTGCCATCCTTTAGTCATTGGCAAGAAGGGGAGGCAATAAGCTTCAAAGAAGCCCCACTACTACTAGCCTCCCTGAGAAAGAATTCTACGCTGTAACATCTATAAGCATACAAAGACAAGGTCAGGATCTCAGAGATGACCACTGTGCAATTCAGTACTGACATCATAAGAGGTATAAATGCTTCATTACAAATATTGCAACATAGGGATACTCTCTAACCTATACCCTCAAGTTTAGATGCTCCCGAAGTCAACATAACATCACTGCTAGGGTGGTATGAAACTTACAACAATATTCCTTGACTCACAGACTTGGCCAAAATACCTAACTAGTCATCACATCCAAGTTACCAAAGTCAACATAGCATCACTGCTAGGGTGGTATGAAACTTAAAATTATATTCCTTGACTCACAGACTTGGCCAAAATACCTTAACTGGTCATCATATCCAAGTTATAAGGTGATGAGGGAAAACATCAATGAATTATCTTTCAGCCTGTTTTCCACCTCTGCAAACCATGGATATATAACACAACAGTACAAGATTGAGGACACTGAAATGTCATTCAACTAATGCTCTCACTATTGGCACACTCTGAAAAAGTACATCAATTCTATTTAGCAAGTGCACATCTTTGAATACTATGACATAAGAGTAATTTTGCTAATAGCCCAGTTCTTTGGCATTAGTAAAATCTTTATTTAATTTGTTAATGGCTCTGGTTTTAGTCAATTATTTATAAAGCATAGAACACATTTCTGTTTCAAATTAGACTGATTAAGGGTCTTTTAGATCTAAAGTTCTTTACACTGATTGCTGCAGCAACAGCTAATGACATCACCTTTTTTCCCTGGAGAATTTTCATTCCAAGCTAAAGCAATTCTTATTATATACATTCCCACTTTTAAAGAGGAAAAATATAAATGACTGAATATGGTTTCCAGTGAAACTCAAGAATCATGAGATAAATGAACCACAAAAAGTTTCAAGTACACCAAATTGAAAACACAAAAAAGCACTGCTGCTGCTGCTGCTAAGTCGCTTCAGTCATGTCTGACTCTGTGCGACCCCATAGACGGCAGCCCACCAGGCTCCCCCATCCCTGGGATTCTCCAGGCAAGAACACTGGAGTGGGTTGCCATTTCCTTCTCCAATGCATGAAAGTGAGAAGTGAAAGTGAAGTCACTCAGTCGTGTCCGACTCTTAGCGACCCCATGGACTGCAGCCCACCAGGCTCCTTGGTCCATGGGATATTCCAGGCAAGAGTACTGGAGTGGAGTACTATTGTCTTCTCCAAAAGAGGACTAGGAAACACAAAATATAATCCATACCCTTCTCTCTTTACTGTTCTTTCCTCCACCTATAAACACAGATATTCCTCTTTAAGAGAAAACCTTATACACAGAACCTCAAAATAGCACAATTTGTAAAAGCAGGGATACTGTCCATTTATTCAGCCAACAACCAATTTCTGAGAACCAAGTCCCAAGGGTCATTTAAAGTAGTGAAAATACAGTAGTGAACAAAACAGACAAAAATTCCTGTCCTTCAGGAATTTATAGTTTAGTAGTAGAGATTGACAATAAAAAAAAAATAAAGTAAGTACAATGCATAGTGGGTCAGACAAGAATAATAAGTATGGTAGAAAAAAAATGAAGTAAGAGATTACCATAAAGGTAGAAGCACTTTTCACTATGATGATTACAAGAAGGCTCACTGATAAACATGATATTTGAGCACAGGGCTGAAAAAGATAAGGAAGCCAACCACATGAACACCCAAGAGCTTCTGAGGTAAAAAGAATAAAATTATCCCAAGTGAGCCAGGTGAAGGTCAACAAGATAGCAGACCAAGAGGGGGTTACTGATCACATAGGGTCTTAAAGGCAACTGTAAGAACTTGGACTTCTATCATAAGCAACATGGGAAGACTGGTGGATGTGGAACAGAGGAGGGACAGAATAAGACTTACAATTTAAAAGAAGCACTTCTGGAGTTCCTAATCTGATAATGGTAGGAAATAGTTTATATGACATAAACTTCCCTTGCAAATACAAAGCACAACCTCTAAACAAGCTAGCTTAAAGAGAGACTTGAAGGCACTGGAGAATAACTAAAAAGCAAGCAGAAGTTAAAGGGAAGGGATCCACACAACATGACAGATTCACATTCCTTTGCCTTTTTATATTTTTATGACTCTTCCCAATCCATGCAGCATGGGGTGGCTGAAACTCATATAGAAAGCCTTAGATTTGGCTAAAGGGTCAATCACCCCCTTCCTAGACATTTACTCAAGGGAAATGAAAACATATGTCCACAAAAAGACTTGTACACAAATGTTAAGTGTTAGTCACTCAGTCATGTCTGACTCTTTGTGACCCCATGGACTGTAGCCCACCAGGCTCCTCTGGCCATGGGATTTTCCAGGCAGGAATACTGGAGTGGGTTGCCATTTGTTAACAGTACTCTTATTCATAATAGCCAGAAGCTGGAAACAATCCAAATGTCCATCAACAGGAGTACAGATAAACAAATTGTTTTCATACAAGGAAATATTACTCAGCAACAAAAGAATTACTGACACAACTAACAACACAAACGAATCCAAAAAAACATTATGTTGAGAGATACTATACAGACACATTTATTTAAATTCATTTATACCAGACACATTTATTTAAATTCATTTATACTATTAATAAGACTAAGAACATAAAAAAAATTTTTTTTGTGATGGAAAGTGAGTATGAAGGTGGAGAAAATTAAAACTGGACCCGTTTCAGGTGATGAAAATTTTCTCCTCTTTTGATAAGAATAATGACTAAAAGGACATATATAATTTCTGAAATTCATCAAACTAAACATTTAAAATATCTGCATTTTTTGCAGGTAAATTATATTTCAATAAAAAACAGCAAATGAATATAGGAGCATTTAAACCTAACATTGACGTTCAGTCAATTCCAGCACATGGAAAAACTATGGTTTTCTTTTGATTCTTAACATGTCAACAACTAAAGTAACAAAGAGGGAGAAATCTGACTTGTATATGGATATAATTACAACAAAATACCTCTCCTATAAATGCAGATGATAATGTTAAGAAGCATTTAAATCTTGAAAAAGGAGACTTCCCTGATGGTCCAGTGGTTAAAAATCTGCCTTCCGGTTAAGGGGTGCCTGTATGTTTAGTCGCTCAGTTGTGCCCAACTCTTTGCAACACAATGGACAGTAGCCATTCAGGCTTCTCTGTCCATGGGATTTTTTCAGGCAAGACTCCAGGGGATCCTTCTTCCTGACCCAGGGATCAAACCCTGTCTTCTGCATCTCCTGCACTGGCAGGTGGACTCTGGATGCGGGTTCAATTCCTGGTCTGGGAATTAAGAGAACACATGCCACAGAGCAACTAAGCCAGTGCACCACAGCTACTGCGCCCATGTGCTGCAACTAAGATCCAATGCAGCCAATAAATACATAAATCTTGAAAAAAGCACTCAGATATGCATTCATAGCTATATATTTAGATTTAGCTCTATGAAGTATGCTTTTTCTGTTCTCTTTATAGTAAAGCCCTTCATCCATTCTTAGAATTCCAAAAGAAATGAAACACGAATACTAAAGAAAACAATAAAACTAAAAGAATTCATCAAATTTTTAAAAGGTCAAATCGAAATTTCTAATTTCTTATATTGCATTTAAAAAACAGATATTTAACAGTTAATAAAGCAAACAATTAGTTGCTAAACTTAACAGTGAAGTAAATCTTACTACAATGGGGGGAAGAGAATTAAAGAGAATTTTTTAAAAGACTATTTAGAACATTATTATCTTAAGAACATTACCCATCCATTTCTAAATGCAGGTTTCTCAAGAACATGAGAGAAGACATGATGAATTATAATGAGATGAGTAAATATTATAAATAAATTTGTCATATAATTGGTAAAGTTAAGAACACTATTAACAGGAGGAGAAAATCACATTACACACATTTTGAGCATTCAAAGCAAATACAACTGTCAAATATATCTTTAAAAACTCCCTAATAAATATACAACTGCATTTTAAGAAAAAGAATCGGTATATGTAGGCTTTAAAGAGCAGGCTACTCACAGTGCTAAAAATATGCCTTAAATATATTTCTCATTATCAAATCTATTACTAAGGAACAAGTGAACTCTAATACAAAAATTTTTTTTTTTAAATCATAAAACAACTCAATTATTTTCCTTAAGGTCTCAGAAAAAAAAAGAGATGTGTCTCAATAATATTTGACATATAGGTTACATTTTGTATAGTAGGAATATACATAAAGAAACTCTTACCAGAATTTTAGGACTAAAATTAAACACAGTATTCAAGTTCTGTCTGAAAGAGTATTCATAATTCAATAAATTTGTTACCACACAGGCATTGTAACAAAAATCAAACAGAAAACCCTGGTAGAAGGACACTGCTAACATAATCAACACTGGTGAAAGAGGGAAGAATACAAATTCCAACAAGCTGTGGTAACATTTCAGTCTCTGAAGAGGTTAAGACAAAGTGTATTAAAAAAAAAAAAAAAGGAGATGGGATAAAATTTAAAAATCCTTTCAATCATATCCTGCAAAAAGCTATCAGATTAATTTTTAATCAGCTTCTCACTTATCAGATTTAAGTAACAGAAGATGAAAGAGGTGTTTTAAAAAATTGAATTAAAAATAAGCTCTTTTTGATTTTTTAGCTTGTTATTTAACTGAATCTGACTCTCTCTGAATTGATAATTACTTACATAGATGTTCCACTGCAAGCATGGCACAGACAGTTCATGAGACCCTCTAAATTACTGTAAAACAACAATCAGTCTCTGTAAATACAATCTTTGCCCATTGTAAACTACTGCCATATATTTTTGTTATAATTTAATATATGACATGATTTATTTTCATCTATGGCTATTTTAGTCACCATATCCTAAATAGTCATCAGGGCAAAAAAAAAAAAGATAACATTATAGCTGCAAGAGATGCCATGACATAAAAGGAACAAGGCTTAATTAAGAAAGGGGCCAATCTGACTACCATCTCAGCTTCACCATGGACCACTTGGGTTAACACAGTTAAGGCACACTTTCAAGTTTTATTTCTTTTTCAAAAATACAACACACATACCTACTGTGTAAACCACTGTGCATAATGCCTGACAGAAAAATTCTGCTGCTAACATCTAGGTGGGAGAATAACACAGTGGTTTAGAAATGTTAACTACTTTGTCAAATCCCAACTCTACCACTTATTTAGCAGCTTGACCATGGATCAGTTATTTAATCTAAGTCTCAGTTTAATTTTAAATATAAACTAGAATTATTAATGAGTTTTACAAGCTATTACTATAAAGCACTGAGTAGAATATTTGGCCCACAATAAACACAAGAGATGTTTGCTATTATTATACAATCTTAATTAAGCATTGAAGGCATTAAAATAATGCATTGATATTAGCTATCCTCTCATATACTCTGTATTGGCAAAAGGTAATTTTCTACATTCTCAGGGACCAATGTACAATTAATCACGCTCTTCCAACTATTTTTTTGCATAATTTGTATGACAACTGATCAAACCACTTCTTAAGACAGAAGTTAATGTAATACAACATAACACAGGGAAGAAATATTATTCTTTAAAGAGTAACAAACTATCATCCAGAAGATATTAAACAATGACTTACTATTGGAAGTGAAAAAAAGAGTCCTAAGATGAGCTCAGGGAGGACAGAAACCTCCCATGGAGAAGAAGGGCAAGAGTTCGCTTGATCTTGATGTTCAGTATGAATAAAGACCCTGAAAGCAGAGCTTCACATCCTTCTGACCTTTGGGGTTTTAAGCAGGAAGTGTCAGAAAAGTTAACACAGGGATAACTGGCTTGCAGTGGCTAAGCATTCACAGCAATGTCGCTTTTTGATCCTTCTTTGTCAGCTCTTCCTATCACTGAGAGGCAGGATTCACCAAGTGTTGGATTGTTCACTCACTAATATGGAACGTGAGTTGGGCTTAGACTGTTATGAGATAGGTAAATTTTACTCTACTAATGATGTGCTGTTGCCATGGTAACCCCGCTCTGTAGGAGAGGAACCACAGGTTCAGACATTTGGCATATGTGCTTGGCTGAAGAGCCAATAGGGGGAAGCCACCATCTGTAGCATTATGATCACTTCTAGGTCAGAAGCCGACCCCGGGTCAATTGATATGGCTGCACCCCGGGAGCCTCAGTCATCCTAAGCAAGCCTGTCTCCACACCCAGCATCCCTTGGGGCACAGTGTGCCACACCACACGTTGGGACTGGGGTCTGGTGTGGACAGCCCTTCACCGTGGGACACAAAGCATGGCCAGAAAGGTGGCTACCCCCTGGCCCATCACACACCATGCGTTCATGGGCAACTTGGTGCTAAACCATCTGTAGCTGACCTGCTTCTAGGTCAGGGTTTCATACCTAGGACAGCAGCTCCCTCATTGTGATCTATTTAAAGTCAGCCCTTGACACAAGGTTTTGTAAAAATTAAAAACAAAAAAGAAGCAAAAAAGAAGTGGGAAAAAAAACCACTTTTAACTATACAAGTATACTGTACTTATATAAATACAAGAAAGAAAAACAGAAGAAAATTATATAAATATAAAACAGGAAAATACTCCAAGGCAAGCGGATTTTTTTTTTTTTTTTAATGAAGATGTTTAAAAAAAATTTCAGGAACAAAGAATGGAAAACAAAATCTGGATAAACCTTTAAAATAGGATAGGAGAAAGCAGAAATTTAAATGATGAAAAATGAAGCAGTGATATGGAGCTTCACATCCTTCTTGAGAGCTCTTGAATGCAGAAGTCAACAAAAAGAAAAGGAAAGGAATGAAAACAACACAGGGGCATTTTGTAAAAACCCACAGCTAGCATCTTACTTAGGGTGACACACTGAATGCCTTCTCTCTAAAACTAGAAACAAAGCACAACAAAGTTTAAAGTTACCAATCCTATTCAACATCATGCCAGAAGTCCTAGTCAGTGCAATAAGGGAAGAAAAACAAAAGCTGAGCAAACAGGAAAGCAAGAAAGAAAACTCTCTCTTCATGGACAATCTGACTGTAGAGAAATCACAAGGAAAACAACAAAAAAACTGCTATAACTAAAGAGTAAATTTACCAAGGTCTTGAATACAATAACAATAAACAAAATCAATTGTGTTTCTATATACTAGCAGTAAACAATGGAAACCCAAATTTTTAAATCAGGACCATTTACAACAACTCCAAAGGGGGAAAAAAAAAGGTTAAGAGTGTTCAACCCTAACAAAAATGGAGATATACTCAATACTCTTAAGAAGTCATTTCTCTACAAAGTGATCTATAATTAAACATCAGTTCACTTCAGTTGCTCAGTCATGTCCAACTCTTTGTGACCCCATGAATCACAGCACGCCAGGCCTCCCTGTACATCACCAACTCCCGGAGT
>NW_011494810.1:3634904-3635298 GCF_000754665.1 Bison bison bison | reverse complement strand
CTTTGTGACCCGATGAATCACAGCACGCCAGGCCTCCCTGTACATCACCAACTCCCGGAGTTTACCCAAACTCATGCCCATCGAGTCGGTGATGCCATCCAGCCATCTCATCCTCTGTCGTCCCCTTTTCCTCCTGCCCCTAATCCCTCCAAACATCAGGGTCTTTTCCAATGAGTCAGCTCTTTGCATGAGGTGGCCAAAGCACTGGAGTTTCAGCTTCAACATCAGTCCTTCCAATGAACACCCAGGACTGATCTCCTTTAGAATGGACTGGATGGATCTCCTTGCAGTCCAAGGGTCTCTCAGGAGTCTTCTCCAACACCATAGTTCAAAAGCATCAATTCCTCGGCACTCAGCTTTCTTCACAGTCCAACTCTCACATCCATACATGACC
>NW_011494810.1:3629768-3634804 GCF_000754665.1 Bison bison bison | reverse complement strand
ACTAGACGGACCTTTGCTGGCAAAGTAATGTCTCTGCTTTTCAATATGCTATCTAGATTGGTCATAACTTTCCTTCCAAGGAGTAAGCGTCTTTTAATTTCATGGCTGCAATCACCATCTGCAGTTCTCAATCAAAATTCCAGAGGGTGTTTTACAGATTTTTTTTAAAGGTTTTCATTAAAAGGTAAAGAAACTAGAATACCCAAAACAATTATTAAAAGGAACAAAGTTAGCAGATTAACAATACTTGATTTTAAGACTTACAACAAAGGTATAGTAATTACAGCAGCATGATACCAGCAATAAAGACAGACAAATAGATCAATGAAACCAAAAAGAGAGTCCAGAAAGAGACACACAAATATGTCAAATGATTTTTGACAAAGGAGTTAAGGCAATTCAATAACAAAAGGATGTTATCAATAATTGCACCGAAACAAATGAGACATTAATATCAGAAAAAATATAAGAACTTGGACCTATACCTTATATCCTACATAAAACTAACTCAAAATGGATATTAGACTTGAATGTAAAACACAAAACACTTAGAAGAAACACTTAGAAACACTATAAAACACTTAGAAGAAAAAAAACAGAGAACATTTTTGTGGCACTGCATTATGCTACAAATTCTTAGATCCAAAACCAGAAGCAGTATTAATAAAAGAAAAAAAATGATAAATCAAACTTCATCAGATTTTAAAGCTTCTACTTTGCAAAAGATACTATTAGAAACTGAAAAGGAAAGCTATAGACTAGGAGAAAATAACTGCAAATTACGTATCTGACAGAGGACTTAAAAATTCACAAAACTTAACAGAAAGAAACCAAACACCCTCTACAAATTGTAACACCCAAAAAACCAAGAACAAAACCAAAACCCATGCATTTTGATATGCTGGGATTTACACTTATAATTGTCCTTTATATTTATATTACTATCATTCTTCATCTGTCATAATGTAGAAATACAGTTACATAAAAGGTCTGAACAGACACTTTACCAAAGAAGCTCTATAGATGACAAGTACATAAAAAGATCATCATACTTTGTTACTAGGGATATGTAAATTAAAAACGTAAGATACTATTACAAACCTAACTGAATAGCTTTAATATAAACTGATGATATCAAATGCTGACAAGGATTTGGAACTACTGGAACTCTCATATAATGTTGGTGAAAATGCAAACTAATACCAAACCTTCACAAATAATTCCAGAAAATAAAAGAGGAGAGGGGAACTCACTTTGTAACCAGATGCCAAAAAAGACATCACAGGAAAACTACAGACCAATATCCCGCATGAACACAGATCTTTACCAAAATATTAGTAAAGCAAATACAGCAATATACAACCAGGATTATATACCAGAACCAAGTTAAATTTATCCCAAAAATGGTTGAAAATCTGAAAATCAATTATGTAAAACAACATATTAATAGAAAAAGGGGCAAAATCTATATGATCATCTTAATCTCCATCAAGAGTAACCTGGAGTTTCCCAGGTGGTGCTAGTGGTAAAGAGTCCGCCTGCCAATGCAGGAGACTTAAGAGATGCTGGTTTGATTCCAAGGTGGGGAAGATCCCCTAGAGGAGGAATGGCAATGCACTCTAGTATTCTTGCCTGAAGAATCCCATGGACAGAGGAGGCTGGTAGGCTATGGTCCATAGGGTCACAAAGAGTCAGACACGACTGAAGCGACTTAGCATGCACACACACGCAGAGGTTATTAAGGAGCTTTGTGGTACTGCTATTATTTTATATTTTTTCCCAAAGAGTTCATTTTGCTTACTATTTGCTATTCAACAAATGCTGAGCACTTTCTGCATACAAGGCATTCTGCTAAGCCCTAATACCAACACACAAAAACAAATAGGCATGTGATTCAGTAATAATAAGTCTGGGACTTCCCTGGTGGTCCAGAGGCTAAGACTCTAAGCCCTCAACTAAGGGGGCCCTGGCATGATGCCTGGTCTGGGAACTAGATCCCACAACCAAGAGTTTGCATGCTGCAACTAAGACCTGGCACAGTCGAATAAATAAATAAATGCTTTTAAAAATTATAGTAAGTCTTATACATAAGATACACAGTTAACGGAATAACCAACTCTGACCAAGGGCTCAGAAGGAAAAAATGGTCTCATTCCTACCCTAAAGTTACAGAAGCATATTTGAAATTGGGAATTAAAATTAAATCACATTGTGGTAGCAAATATGCATGGAAATACTTTTATAGGAATATCATATACATACTTTTTATTGCCTGATTTACCTCTTTACAAAAATTATCACTTTAAAAACTTTAGGTATAATAATTTATGCCATACATTACTTTAAAATATCCTTTGAATAATATATCCTGTACCTTGTGGGGAGCAAGAATCCTCTGCCTGAATTTTTCAATTGTTTCTTGACCCATAGAAGACCACGCACTGGCAAAAGCTTCTGCTTTGTCTTGTCTAAGATGAATGCTCTCTAACTGCTGCTGCAAAGCGGCCGGCTTCACATTGTGATACACTGCCTGGTAAAGAGGAAAAAAGCTACATATATCCCTAATGTTCACACAGAGACCTTGAGCTATAATTAAATACAACATTACTTCAAATAATTTAAATGTTTAAAAATTTTATATTTCTATTGCATAAATTTTTTATTATTTTACCAATAACAATATACACAACCAAGGGTGGAAAATTCAGAATTAAAGGGCCCAAATTATTCACACTAAACTTCATTTTTGCCTGTGGTTTAAGTAATACTAAATCTACTTATCAGAAAAACTTCTTTGCTCCAGTTATGTAAATGGTATCCTAGTTAAAATTTAATTTCCTTATTTCACTTAATTATTTCAAATAAGTACACAGTGGTTTTGTTTCCCAACTAACACAATTTTTCCAAGAACACTTTCTCAAAACCATCTTCATCTACCAATTTCCTAGGTAAATACATAATAAAAAATTGAAAACTTTTTTCACAGTGATACCTGTTCTATTTTTTTACATTATGATGAAACAATTTTCTCATAAACCCCATGCTGCTCTGTCCTGTCTGGTTATCCTTTTCTTCTATGGAAGGTCCACTGAGGACAGATCTGTAATCTGTGTAAGTCTGCATGTAGTAGAGCCTAGCATTTTGTCCTCAACTGTATCTGTTCACTAGAATGCCCAAAAGCTGCAGTACTGTTTAAATTTTTATTTCACAAGTATTCTTCTACTTAATCAAGCAACAGGAATTTATTAAGAATCTACTTTAAGATTCTTAATAGATTTAGCCTACAATGTGCTACAATGCACCAAAAACGTGATCCTAGCCCTCTGCAAATTCAAAACCTAGTGAAGGAGATGTAACTGACATACATGAACTCATGAAAAGACTAACAATGGGCTCAACCATGATGAGCCAAGCATAAAAGGAATCAAAATAACGGGAGGACTGTGAGGATAAGGGGTCCAGGCTGCAGTGGGAGGAGATGTGATCTGAAGGGAACTTAAACAATGAACTGAATTTAGATGTAAAGAAGGGATGCAGAAGGGCAGCTCGGTAGGAAGAAATACTATATAACAAAACATCCTTTGACAACTATTTCTTTTCTAAATGTTTTATTTATCATCCTAGTCAAATAAATTCTCAGAATCAATTATTAAACTTCTTAAATAAAATGTGTGCATTTTTGCAAATTACTATACCAAGTAACAATAAATTTAAATCTTTTTCAACTGTCTTAAGTCAGTGAAGTCTTGATTTACAATGTCAAATATTAATACTTTACTCATGCTATTCAACACTAAGACTGTGTTGTAGAATGCAATCCCATGAGAAAAAAACACACATTCAAATACTTTTTTACCACATCAAAATTTTTGATAAAACAGATTCACAGCTTTTACCTGTATACTTTAGAAAAATAAGCTAAAATGCTATAGATGTCACAGCAATGCAAACATGTAATAAATAAAAATCATGGTTAGGCCGTTCGGGGGCAATAAAAATACCTGTTCTAAAATGAATGATATTGTTTCAAGAACTAGGTGAAGATCTTGCTTCTCTAGAGAAAATGCAACTTGAAGTTTTTCTTCCTCTTCTTCACTGAAACTACTTTCAGCCTACAACACAAAAAGCAATCTATTAGCATACATTCAGGTATTCAAAATGCAGATACTCAACAGCCGATTCATTTATTCATATGAAAATGAGAACTTGAAAGAAAAAAGTAAATCCACCATTGAAATAAACTGATGTGTCTGTAAATTTCAATATCTTAAAATCACAGAACAGTTCATTATTTGGATCTTGCCAAACAAATTTCTTTTTTTTTTTTAATCTTAAGTTCTATGACGTATAGGAGGTGGAAAATAATAACATGAAAAATAGACATTTAGAAAACACAATACTACAAAGTAAGGCCCTAAAATGTTCGTCAGTGGCTAAGTCATGTCCAACTCTGCCACCATATGGACTGCAGCATGCCAGGCTTCTCTGACCTTCACCATTTCCCAGAGTTTGCCCAAACTCACGTCCATTGAGTCAGTGATGCCATCCAACCATCTCATCCTCCATCACCCTCTTCTCCTCCTGCCTTCAGTCTTTCCCAGCATCAGGGTCTTCCCCAATGAGTCAGCTCTTCACATCAGGTGGCCAAAGTATTGGAGTTTCAACTTCAGCATCAGTCCTTCCAATCAATATTCAAGACTGATTTCCTTTAGGATTGACTGCTTTGATCGCCTTGCTATCCAAAGGACTCTCAAGAGTCTTCTCCAGCACCACACTTCAAAAGCATCAATTCTTCAGTGCTCAGCCTTCTTTATGGTCCAACTCTCACATCCGTACATGACTACTGGACTACTGGAAAAACTATAGCTTTGACTAGATGAACTCCCATCACTTCATAGGAAATAGATGAGGAAACAGTGGAAATAGTGTCAGACTTTATTTTGGGGGGCTCCAAAATCACTACAGATGGTGACTGCAGCCATGAAATTAAAAGACGCTTACTCCTTGGAAGGAAAGTTATGACCAACCTAGATAGC
>NW_011494810.1:3621190-3629668 GCF_000754665.1 Bison bison bison | reverse complement strand
ACTGTGGTGTTGGAGAAGACTCTTGAGAGTCCCTTGGACTGCAAGGAGATCCAACCAGCCCATTCTAAAGGAGATCAGTCCTGGGTGTTCTTTGGAAAGAATCATGCTAAAGCTGAAACTCCAGTACTTTGGCCACCTCATGCGAAGGGCTGACTCATTGGAAAAGACTCTAATGCTGGTAGGGATTGGGGGCAGGAGGAAAAGGGGACGACAGAGGATGAGATGGGCTGGATGACATCACCGACTCGATGGACACTGAGTTTGAGTGAACTCCGGGAGTTGGCGATGGACAGGGAGGCCTGGCGTGCTATGATTCATGGGGTCGCAAAGAATCGGACACGACTGAGCAACTGAACTGAACTTAACTAAACTGAGATGGACTTTTGTCAGCAAAGTGATGACTCTGCTTTTTAATATCCTATCTAAGTTGGTCATAGCTTTTCTTCCAAGGAGCAAGAGTCTTTTAATTTCATGGCTGCAGTCACCATCTGCAGTGATTTTGGAGCCCAAGAAAATAAAGTCTGTCACTATTCTCATTTTTTCCACATCTATTTGCCGTGAAGTGATGGGACTGGACGCCATGATCTCAGTTTTTTGAATGCTGAGTTTTAAGCCAGCTTTTTCACTCTTCTCTTTCACCTTCATCATTCACTTGTAACACTATAAATCAACTATACTCCAATATAAAATAAAATCTTTTAAAAAATAAATAAAACATTGTGGGAGAGAGCACCTTCTCTGTACTAATACTAACCAATTATAATGGGTCCCAGCAACTTTTCTAAGAGCCCAAGCAAAATCTTCATTTAAGAGAATAGCATTTTAAGATAGAAAATACCTGGGAGTTCCTTTCCCTTGTTAGCTCTTTCTTTCCTCCCCTAAACACACCCCAAAACCTCTCCCAATATATGACCTTACCCAGCATTAAGCCCCTGTCAGCATTTATAAGAGGCAGGATTAAAGAGATAAAATCTGTTAACCTTAAGAACCTTTATCTACATCCTCCATTACCTAGCAGCAAGATTCCCATCAGATAGTGAGGTGGCAACTAGTTTGAGCCTTAGTATTATTTTGTTAAAAGTCAGTGGATTAAGGGATGCAGCAAAAGCAGTTCTTAGACAGAAGTTCACAATGATACAGGCCTTCTTTAAGAAACAATAAAACTTTCAAATAAACAATCTAACCCACCACCTAAAAGAATTAGAAAAAGAAGAACAAAATGTAAAGTCAGCAGAAGGAAGGAGCTAATAAAGATCAGAGAGAAAATAAATAATAATTTTTTTTTAATAGAAAAAAAAATCAATAAAACCAAGAGTTGGTTCTTTGAAAGGGTAAACAAGATTTACAAACCTCTGGCCAGGCTCATCAAGAAGAACAGAGAGAAGACCCAAATAAACAACATAAGAAATCAAAGAGAGAAATCACAACTGTTACTGCAGAAATACAAACAAGTAAAACAAACAATCAGGACAGGGAAGCCTGGCGTGCCACAGTCCATGGGGTCGCAGAGTTGGACATGACTTAGCAACTGAACAACAAAACACATTTACTGAGTATTTTCTATGCACTACACAGATGGTCCGTGTCCTCAGGTGTTCTATGCTCTAGTTAGAAAGACCTTACAAACAAGTATTCCACTAATTTCCATTTTAATGAGTTCTGCAAAAGCATGGGTTACTACAAGAGTACACATAAATCAAGAAATCTTTTTGATAATTTTAATATTTTCCAAAACTTATACATTACACACATTACTTTCATAAGCAATATGTGAAAAACAGAAGTGAGGCATCTGAGTACAACCTCATGGCTAGTCTTCCTTCCATTTCCAAAATAATCTCCTTGATCCAAAGACTGGTTTTTCACACATGAAAAATGTACACTATTAGAACTGCTTTCAAATAAAAATACTTTATCCCCACATACCAAAAACAACTTTCCTAGTTGCTGCCTCTCCCCAACAGCTACATGGAGAAGTTTCAGAAGTATCATGAGTCCCTGCCTTGATGGCTTAGGATGAGACACAATTTTACAACTGCATTCTTGTAGTGAAGCAGCAGTGAGGTGAAGCTTAGAACTCTTAGAAGTGCAGCTCAGAACTGTCACATTTTTGGTTTGGGGAGGTCAGTCACCGGAACTCCAGTCTCTTCTACCTATTTTCTGACTAAGAAAAGCATGAACCCAATTTGGCTAAAATGTCAGTCACTTACCTCAAGACCAATGTTTTGATTTTAAAGTTCCAGAGTTTCTGTGACTACCACATACCTTCTTGAAATAATGACCTACAGTACCAGAGTTCTATCAATATAAGGAACAGAATAAGAGTATTACTCACATATAATCACTGAACCACATGTTGCATTAAATTCAGTGGATATATACAATCTAACTTCCAAGTGTGTAGAACTGATTCCTTTTAACATACAACAAATGAGGTGTTTTTGACAAAATAAAGACAGTGACTGGGCACACAGAAAAATAAACTTCAGTGTCCTCAATATGTACAAGAAAGGAAGATTTCTTAAAAAGAGAGCAAAAAAAGGGACATTCTCAAGATCTCCAGTAGCATTATATTCATAAAGTGGTTTGGAGTTAAGGAGAACAAGGGAACATTTATCTCCCCCCAACCACTAGTACATGAGATATGCATTCTTAAAATAAGGTGGAGCTTAAAATATGTGAACAGAACAACAAATGCAGAATACAGCTCTAAAACAAAGTTCCAAACACATATTCAACATCTTGATCTAACAACAACCCTGGGCAGATAAAAATTAAATGTAAGTCATGGTATTTGCTTCCAAACAGCAGCAGGTTAACTTCTTCCTCTATACCAAAAGTAACCCACACATATCTGGGCACTGAAAAAGTTAAAGAGATATATTCATTTTTATGCTCTCAATGGGAGAAAAATTTAAGACCCAGGTTTATAAAATCAGAGATCAAGGGTCTAAGAAACTTAAATTTTTAATGGAAAGTGGATGTTAATTTTCTATATATTTAAAAAGCATACACCATAAACACAGAACATAGAACTTCCCTGTAGCTCATACAGTAAAGAATCTGCTTGCAAGGAAAGAGACCTGGGTTTGATCCCTGGGTTGGGAAGATCCTCTGGAGAAGGGAATGGCAACCCACTCCAGTATTCTTGCCTGGAGAATCCCATGAACAGAGGAGCCTGGTGGGCTACAGTTGGTGGGGTTGCAAAGAGTTGGACACAACTGAGTGACTAAGCACAGCACACATAAACATATATATATACAGGTAAAAAGTAAAACCAATACTTAAAAAGAATAAGTACTATATGGACTGACAAGGAAAGATTTCTGGTAAAAGTGATAAGCGGAAAAGGTAAACAGCAGGGCAATACACACAGTACAATGCCACTTATGAAAACATTTATTTACAAACCAAACAGTTCTATGTGTACATGCATACACATACATGGGCACATCTGTATTTATTAATACTTGAAAAAAGATCTGGAAAGATAAAAATCAAAAGTTAACTTCTTTGGTGTATTTGGAACAATACATATATATATCAATATCTTTGCCTTACACTTGAAATATAACATTGTAGATTAACTATATTTTAATTTAAAAAAAGGACATATCAATAGTCTTTAACTCTTTTCTTCTCCATTGCCAATAAACTTTCATTGTGATGTTCCAAATACACCAAACTCCAGAGGCTACAGGTTTTATTTCTCTGAATGAATAGTTATATTTCAAAGATTCATTTGGATTAGTTTCTTGTAATGAATCAAGTATTTCTTATGTCTGATTTTCATAATTCTTCTAGAACCTGATAAAGAAGTTAACTAAGATTGGTGACCAAGTAGTGAATTACTAATCATCAATATTTTCAAGATAACCACACCCTTGAAATAAAAGTGGAAGAGAAAGATTATATACTGGTTGACAGCAAGACTACAGAATTATTTTTAAGAGGAAGAATGAAATCATGATATCAGAATTTTCCCAAAGCATGTTCCACAGAGTCTTAATCCCAAAATAAATACCATGATAAAACAATTCCATGGTCAAATACATATGGGAAAAAAAATACATATGGAAAATTCTACACACAATAGTCACCCTTAAATATTCACTATTAATGCTACCATAAAATATACTCTGATAAGTTCCATAATATTAAAAAAAAAAAATCGTTTTGAATGAAAACAGAACTTCCCAAACTTTTGACCATAGGATACTCATCAAATTTTTTGGAGACTCAGTGTTCTCCAGTATTTCTGGAGGAAAAAAACATGCAAAAAGTTATTCAAGTGGAAACCTGGATTTGCAGTAGAATCATAAGAACAAATTATAAGCGATAATATTGCAAACATACAAACCTTCAGGTGAAGTTTTTGAAGAATTCGGGTGAGCAGTCGTGGAAATCTTCCTATATCTATTTCATTTATCAGGGATACTGCTTTTTTCATGCTAAAGAAATTCATAAAACAAAGTTTTAAAATATGTTTTCCTCAAGTGGTACTGTCATTGCTCTAAGTACAGCTGACTGTAAGTTTTCATTTCAACAACTGATTGCTATTAAGCTAAGTCTGAGTGAAATAAAGAAAAACAGATGATGGCCAGCGAAGAAGACAGGACATTTCCAAAAGATACCCCATAAGTATCTCTGTTGAAAAGGTCTATTTGGCAAATTTTCTCTTTCTTCTGGGCCAGACAAACTACTTGGGAAAACTTGCACTCTGTGGGGGACAATATCAATTTAGGAGTGGGAGTTTATGTATCCATGTAACTCAAAACAGAACTCTGAAAAGAGTAGGGGGAGGGAAGTGGCAGTTACACCAAAAACAGATAAAAAGACTGATGTTTTGCAGATATGGGAATTAAAAAAAAAAACATTAACATACAATATAATTCGGGGTCACTAAGTGCACAGTTGTTTTAAAATCCTGCTTAAACTGTTAGTTAAGTCGCTCAGTCATGTTCGACTCTTTGCGACCCCATGAACTGTAGCCCATCAGGCTCCTCCATCCATGGGATTCTCCAGGCAAGAATACTGGAGTGGGTTGCCATTTCCTTCTCCAGGGAATGCTTAAACTGTAATCAACTTTAAATTATGTGACAAGAACAATTCTACTGCACCACACTGGATATGGTTTACTGATGTGGTGTGTTACCCAGGACACTGGTGTGAGAAAAGGAATTGGCTGTCAGAACACAATCAAAGAAGGAAAAACTTCAAAATGACAACTCTCTTCAAAAAGATTCTTGTCCCGTCACAAGATGGGCTTCCCTGGTGGCTTAGACCGTAAAGAATCTGCCTGCAGCCAGTCAGAATGGCTGCGATCCAAAAGTCTACAAGCAATAAATGCTGGAGAGGGTGTGGAGAAAAGGGAACCCTCTTACACTGTTGGTGGGAATGCAAAGTAGTACAGCCACTATGGAGAACAGTGGGGAGATTCCTTAAAAAACTGGAAATAGAACTGCCTTATGATCCAGCAATTCCACTGCTGGGCATACACACTGAGGAAACCAGAATTGAAAGAGACACATGTACCCCAATGTTCATCGCAGCACTGTTTATAATAGCCAGGACATGGAAGCAACCTAGATGTCCATCAGCCCATGAATGGATAAGAAAGCTGTGGTATATATACACAATGGAGTATTACTCAGCCATTAAAAAGAATACATTTGAATCAGTTCTAATGAGGTGGATGAAACTGGAGCCTATTATAAAGAGTGAAGTAAGCCAGAAAGAAAAACACCAATACAGTATACTAATGCATATATATGGAATTTAGAAAGATGGTAACAATAACCCTGTATACGAGACAGCAAAAGAGACACTGATGTATAGAACAGTCTTTTGGACTCTGTGGGAGAGGGAGAGGGTGGGATGATTTGGGAGAATGGCATTGAAATACGTATAATATCATATATGGAACGAGTCGCCAGTCCAGATTCGATGCACAATACTGGATACTTGGGGCTGGTGCACTGGGACAACCCAGAGGGATGGTATGGGGAGGGAGGAGGGAGGAGGGTTCAGGATGGGGAACACATGTATACCTGTTGCGGATTCATTTCGATATTTGGCAAAACCAATACAATATTGTAAAGTTTAAAAATAAAATAAAATTTAAAAAAAGAAATTAAAAAAAAAAAAAAAGAAATCTGCCTGCAATGCAGGAGACCCAGGTTCAATCCCTGGGTTGAGAAGATCCCAAGAGAAGGGAATGGCAACCTACTCCAGTATTCCTGCCTGGAGAATTCCATGGAGAGAGGAGGCTGGTGGGCTACGGTCCATGGGGTGCAAAGAGTCGGACACGACTGAACAACTAACACCATGCACAAAGAAGTTATTCTCCAGATTCAGTGATACTTCTGCACTTTTCTGCATCCACACACCACGTGCACTATTATTTATCTTTCATTACATGGAATCATTTTTGCCTAATTTTAAAACAGAACTTTATATCACCACTATAGACCACCGACATTACCTACCATTAATAGATATGAACTAAATATATAAATGAACAAAAGGTAAATAAAGGGGAAACAAAAGCAATGTTACCAAATTGTGGTCAGATGCTGTTACCAGCCAAAAAACTCCTGGCCTGGGGCCTACTCGATCTTGATTGAAAAGGTGTATTAACACGTGTTAAGTATTAATGACCACTCAGGACCAATGGGAGTCTTTCTCGTAATCAGAAAGTCTGAAAAGTATTGAAAAAGGAAAGGGAACACCTCTTCACGTGATTTCAGAACTACTCCAGGATGGCTTGGGTACCAGTGATACCAGCCTCGGGGAACAGTGACAGTGACCAGACACTGACGCACTGACTTCAGCTGTCGGACAGACTGTAAGCCCACGCAAGTGAACCACGGTGCAGGTGGAGACGCCCAGGGTCCCGCATTCCCCCGGGGCCCACACAGCGACTCCGCCGGCCCGGCGCGCCGACGACAGACAGCAGCAGCATCCTCGGGCCGGCCCTGCCCGCGCCACCCCGGTGACCGCTGTCCCCCCGCGCCCAGCCTGGGCTACCTGGGGCTCTCCCGCAGAATCAGCGCCGCGGACGCCGCCATCCTTGAAGCTCCCTGGCCCCGCCGCCCGTGTCAGATGCCTGGAGCCCAACCAATGGCGGAGGCGGCGGCGGACGGCAAGCCGGAAGGGCCAAGCCTCGCCCGGGCCGCGCCGCTCTGCTCCTGCAGTCCTGGAGGGGCGAAGGGGTTTTCTCAGTAGTCCTACTCCGCGCCACTCTCGCAGTTCCGAGTTAAGGCTGTACACATATTAATTTACTTGTAGATATATATTTACCTATTTTATATATACACAAACCTGGATATGGAGTGTGAATATTTTTAGGTATTATTTTATTTATGATATTTAGGTATTTTAGGTATGTGTATAAACATATATTTAGGAGTGCGTACTGCGGAAGTTGGTGATGGACAGGGAGGCCTGGCGTGCTGCAGTTTATGGGGTCGCAAAGAGTCGGACACGACTGAGCGACTGAACTGAACATATACAAATAAAATTTTTTGGTGGGGGAGGAAAAGTTTAAGCACCGCCTGCAGTGTCTGGCCTGCGCTGCAGCTGGGCGAGCGGTGGAACGCTCTCCGAAGGAGCCCAGGGCGGCTCCAGCGAATGACCGGCGCCACCAGCCCTTCCTGTCCCCTAGAGCTCTGCAGTGCCCTAGCGAAACCTGTGCTCTTAATACCTTTATTCATTCAGTAGTGTTGTCTGAGGGGTTTCCCTCCTGGCTCAGTGGTAAAGAATCTGCCTGCAATGCAGGAGACCTGGGTTAGATCCCTGGGTCAGGAAGATCCCCTGGAAGAGGGCATGGCAACCCTCTCCAGTATTCTTGCCTGGAGAATCACCATGGACAGAGGAGCCTGGTGGACTAAAGTCCATGGGGGTCACACAGAGTCGGACACAACTGAAGGACTAAGCAACAGCAGTATTCTTTGAGTACCTACTGTGTGCCAGGCACTATGCTAGACACTCAAGATACAGAAGACCAAAATTCCTGACCTCGGGGTTGATCAGCAGTTAAATGGGCAAGTATTCATTGCCCCCCTCATTGGGGATCAGGCACTGAGCTAGGTACTGTATATAGTAGGGTAGGTGAATTCCTGCAGAGACTGATAGCTTACGGTGAACAATGTTGGATTCCTGATTGCCGAAGAAGATTTAGCTTCAGAACCAGGGACCAGGCTTGATCACTCAAGAGCTTCTGTGTAGCAGAGTTATAGTAAAATATAAAATGGGACAGAGAAAGCTTCTGGCATAGACATCAGAAGAGGAATGGAGAATGCCCCCTTGCTAGTCTAAGCAAGGCAGCTATATACTTTTTCAATAGGTTATTACAGTAAGACGGTAGGTGTTGCGAGAGGACAGACACACTGAAACCATAATCACAGAAAACTAGCCAATCTGATCACACGGACCACAGCCTTGTCTAACTCAATGAAACTAAGCCATGCTGTGTGG
>NW_011494810.1:3618396-3621090 GCF_000754665.1 Bison bison bison | reverse complement strand
GACAGGTCATGGTGGAGAGGTCTGACAGAATGTGGTCCACTGGAGAAGGGAATGGCAAACCACTTCAGTATTCTTGCCTTGAGAACCCCATGAACAGTATGAAAAGGCAAAATGATAGGATACTGAAAGAGGAACTCCCCAGGTCGGTAGGTGCCTAATATGCTACAAGAGATCAGTGAAGAAATAACTCCAAAAAGAATGAAGGGATGGAGCCAAAGCAAAAACAATACCCAGTTGTGGATGTGACTGGTGATAGAAGCAAGGTCCAATGCTGTAAAGAGCAATATTGCATAGGAACCTGGAATGTTAGGTCCATGAATCAAGGCAAATTGGAAGTGGTCAAACAGGAGATGGCAAGAGTGAACATCGACATTCTAGGAATCAGCAAACTCAAATGGACTGGAATGGGTGAATTTAACTCAGATGATCATTATATCTATCACTGTGGGCAGGAATCCCTTAGAAGAAATGGAGTAGCCATCATGGTCAACAAAAGAGTCCGAAATGCAGTACTTGGATGCAATCTCAAAAATGACAGAATGGTCTCTATTCATTTCCAAGGCAAACCATTCAATATTACAGTAATCCAAGTCTATGCCCCAACCAGTAATGCTGAAGAAGCTGAAGTTGAATGATTATATGAAGACCTACAAGACCTTTTAGAACTAACACCCAAAAAGATGTCCTTTTCATTATAGGGGACTGGAATGCAAAAGTAGGAAGTCAAGAAACTCCTGGAGTAACAGGCAAATTTGGCCTTGGAATACAGAATGAAGCAGGGCAAAGACTAATGAGTTTTGCCAAGAGAACGCACTGGTCATAGCAAACACCCTCTTCCAATAACACAAAAGAAGACTCTACTCATGGACATCACCAGATGGTCAACACCGAAATCAGATTGATTATATTCTTTGCAGCCAAAGATGGAGAAGCTCTATACAGTCAGCAAAAACAAGACCGGGAGCTGACTGTGGCTCAGATCATGAACTGCTTATTACCAAATTCAGGCTTAAATTGAAGAAAGTAGGGGAAATCACTAGACCATTCAGGTATGACTAAGTCAAATCCCTTATGATTATACAGTGGAAGTGAGAATCAGATTTAAGGGACTAGATCTGACAGACAGAGTGCCTGATGAACTATGAACAGAGGTTCGTGACACTGTACAGGAGACAGGGATCAAGACCATCCCTATGGAAAAGAAGTGCAAAAAAGCAAAACGGCTGTCTGGGGAGGCCTTACAAATAGCTGTGAAAAGAAGAGAAGTGAAAAGCAAAGGAGAAAAGGAAAGATGTAAGCATCTGAATGCAGAGTTCCAAAGAATATCAAGGACAGATAAGAAAGCCTTCCTCAAAAAAAAAAAAAAAAGAAAGAAAGCCTTCCTCAGCAATCAATGCAAAGAAGTAGAGGAAAACAAAAGAACGGGAATGACTAGAGACCTCTTCAAGAAAATTAGAGATACCAAGGGAACATCTCATGCAAAGATGAGCTCGATAAAGGACAGAAATGGTATGGACCTAACAGAAGCAGAAGATATTAAGAAGAGGTGGCAAGAATACACAGAACTGTACAAAAAGATCTTCAAGACCCAGATAATCACGATGGTGTGATCACTGACCTAGAGCCAAACATCCTGGAATGTGAAGTCAAGTGGGCCTTAGAAAGCATCACTACGAACAAAGCTCGTGGAGGTGATGGAATTCCAGTTGAGCTCTTTCAAATCCTGAAAGATGATGCTGTGAAAGTGCTGCACTCAATATGCCAGCAAATTTGGAAAACTCAGCAGTGGCCACAGGACTGGAAAAGGTCAGTTTTCATTCCAATCCCAAAGCAAGGCAATGCCAAAGAATGCTCAAACTACCGCACAATTGCACTCATCTCACATGCTAGTAAAGTAATGCTCAAAATTCTCCAAGTCAGGCTTCAGCAACACATGAACCATGAACTTCCAGATGTTCAAGCTGGTATTAGAAAAGGCAGAGGAACTAGAGATCAAATTGCCAACATCACTGGATTACCAAAAAAGCAAGAGAGTTCCAGTTCAGTTCAGTCACTCAGTCGTGTCCGACTCTTTGCGACCCCATGAATTGCAGCATGCCAGGCCTCCCTGTCCATCACCAACTCCCGGAGTTCACTCAGACTCATGTCCATCGAGTCAGTGATACCATCCAGCCATCTCATCCGCTGTCGTCCCCTTCTCCTGCCCTCAATCCATCCCAGCATCAGAGTCTTTTCCAATGGGTCAACTCTTCCCATGAGGTGGCCAAAGTACTGGAGTTTCAGCTTCAGCATCATTCCTTCCAAAAAACACCCAGGACTGATCTCCTTCAGAATGGACTGGTTGGATCCCCTTGCAGTCCAAGGGACTCTCAAGAGTCTTCTCCAACACCACAGTTCAAAAGCATCAATTCTTCGGCACTCAGCTTTCTTCACAGTCCAACTCTCACATCCATACATGACTACTGGAAAAACCATAGCCTTGTCTAGACGGACCTTTGTTGCCAAAGTAATGTCTCTGCTTTTTAATATGGTATATAGTTTGGTCATAACTTTCCTTCCAAGGAGTAAGCGTCTTTTAATTTCATGGCTGCAGTCACCATCTGCAGTGATTTTGGAGCCCCCAAAAATAAAGTCTGACACTGTTTCCACTGTTTCCCCATATATTTCCCATGAAGTGATGGGACCAGATGCCAT
>NW_011494810.1:3617883-3618296 GCF_000754665.1 Bison bison bison | reverse complement strand
CCCATGAAGTGATGGGACCAGATGCCATGATCTTCGTTTTCTGAATGTTGAGCTTTAAGCCAACTTTTTCACTCTCCTCTTTCACTTTCATCAAGAGGCTTTTTAGTTCCTCTTCACTTTCTGCCATAAGGGTGGTGTCATCTGCATATCTGAGGTTATTGACATTTCTCCCGGCAATCTTGATTCCAGCTTGTGCTTCTTCCAGCCCATCATTTCTCATGATGTACTCTGCATTTAAGTTAAATAAGCAGGGTAACAACATACAGCCTTGACGTACTTCCTTTTCCTATTTGGAACCAGTCTGTTGTTCCATGTCCAGTTCTAACTGTTGCTTCCTGACCTGCATACAGATTTCTCAGGAGGCAAGTCAGGTGGTCTGGTATTCCCATCTCTTTCAGTAATTTTTCCACTAG
>NW_011494810.1:3616911-3617735 GCF_000754665.1 Bison bison bison | reverse complement strand
CACTTGACTTCACATTCCAGGATGTTTGGCTCTAGGTCAGTGATCACACCATCGTGATTATCTGGGTCGTGAAGAACTTTTTGTACAGTTCTGTGTATTCTTGCCACCTCTTCTTAATATCTTCTGCTTCTGTTAGGTCCATACCATTTCTGTCCTTTATCGAGCCCATCTTTGCATGAGATGTTCCCTTGGTATCTCTAATTATCTTGAAGAGATCTCTAGTCTTTCCCATTCTGTTGTTTTCTTCTATTTCTTTGCATTGATCACTGAGGAAGGCTTTCTTATCTCTCCTTGCTTATATCTTTCCTTTTCTTCTTTGCTTTTCGCTTCTCTTCTTTCCACCGCTATTACCTTGGACGTGAGGTATCTCTTCATGGCTGCTCCAGAAAAGCACAACCCTTGATCCTTACCTTGGATGAGGGTACTCCACGTTCAACGTCAGGAGAGGTGGCGGGGAGGAGATACCCCTCTTCCAAGGTAACGTCCAAGGTAAGAGAGTAGAAAAACATCTATTTCTGCTCTATTGACTATGCCAAAGCCTTTGACTGTGTGGATCACAATAAACTGTGGAAAATTCTGAAAGAGATGGGAATACCAGACCACCTGACCTGCCTCTTGAGAAACCTATATGCAGATCAGGAAGCAACAGTTAGAACTGGACATGGAACAACAGACTGGTTCCAAATAGGAAAAGGAGTACATCAAGGCTGTATATTGTCACCCTGTTTATTTAACTTCTATGCAGAGTACATCATGAGAAATGATGGGCTGGAAGAAGCACAAGCTGGAATCAAGATTGCTGGGAGAAATATCAATAACCTCAG
>NW_011494810.1:3594686-3616811 GCF_000754665.1 Bison bison bison | reverse complement strand
CTTTGCCAACAAAGGTCTGTCTAGTCAAAGCTATGGTTTTTCCAGTAGTCGTGCATGGATGTGAGAGTTGGACTATGAAGAAAGCTGAGCGCCAAAGAATTGATGCTTTTGAACTGTGGTGTTGGAGAAGACTCTCGAGAGTCCCTTGGACTGCAAGGAGATCAAACCAGTCAATCCTAAAGGAAATCAGTCCTGAATATTCATTGAAAGGACTGATACTGAAGGTGAAACTCCAATACTTTGGCCCCCTGATGCGAAGAGCTGACTCACTGGAAAAGACCTTGATGCTGTGCAAGATTGAAGGTAGAAGGACAAGGGGATGACAGAGGATGAGATGGTCAGATGGCATCACCAATTTGATGGACAGGAGTTTGAGTATGCTGCTGGAGTTGGTGATGGACAGGGAAGCCTGGCGTGGTGCAGTCCATGGGGTCACAAAGAGTTAGACATGACTGAGCGATTAAAATGAACTGAGGGAGGAGGGCTATTTCATTTACCCTGTTTCCCCTTGTCTCACATTCAAACCATTTATCTCCAAAAGCAGTAGCTTCCCCCAAAACTCAAGCTCTTGAGTCAGGAGTTAGCATCTGTCCCAAGACATCCATCTCCAAGTAAGCTCATAAAGTTAGTCCTGTAAAGGCTTCTGTGTACTTGTTGGATCTTCTAGATAGTTTGACCAGAATTGGTACTGTTTGAATTTCTACCAAGACTGAAGCAACCCTTCCTGGAAAGGTGTCCTGATTCTCAGCCTGTTCAGTTGCGAGCCCCAGATCCAGGGGCAAAGTAAGAGAAGAGGAGAGAGCTGAAGGTTTCACACCCAAATCTGTACTCTTAGGACATAAGCCTGGCATGTCTCACAGAGAGATAAAGAGAAACATATATGTCACTTCTACCCATTTCTCTTGCTTTCTACAGAACCAATCTAATTGTAAAACAGTATTATGATTGAAACCCTTCAACAGATCAACGTTCCCCATCTTCCAAAGGATACTGTGCCCATTCAGTATCACAGAAGAAGATCAGACATGTGTTTTTAAACTCTGGGGATCAAACTTGTCCCAGTTTTTTAAAATAAATTTTAAAGAAGTGGTTCTGGAACTGCTAGCTCCAATCTGTAAGAGAGAAAAAAGTGGCATCCACAGCTGTGGCTTCTTTCCACCAGAGGCATCCCTCCCTCGTCTAGATGGGGGTGTAGACAGACTTTCCACTGAAGATTTCCTTCCCTTGTTGGACTTAGTCTGTCGCTTACCAACGCAGGTGCCTTACTCATCCCTCCCGATTCTACCACTGAGGTGGGGTGGAGATGCACCAACGGTAGACCTGATGGCATCCCAAGTTGATTTAGTTCCTTACCACCAAGATCTTTGTTTGATATGCCCTTTTGTTCTGATGTGACCCGGGGTAGAGCAGAGTAGCTTTCCCAGAATATTTTCCAAGGGACTACTGGTGGAAGCTTCCATCTTATTTGTGCCTGTGTGCACTCCTGAGTACAGTCCTGACCACAGTAGAAGCAGTGAGTCATAAAGGAATGAACAACAACCAGGATATCTCCTCTGAGTGTTGCCACATCACTATATGTGAGAGCGAAAGGGTTGGCCAGCAAGGAAAAAGTGATTTTTGTCCTCAAGCTATTAGGGCCAATCCTTCCAGTTCATTTCCACAGATTCCACAGAAGGAATATCTAAGGAGTTGAGACAAAAACCACCAGAGAGCCTCCTCTGGCCCACTAAGAGCTAGTGCTACCAAAGGAAGAAACCCCTTGCACTTCCAATCTGACCAGATTCTGCAGTTCCCGATCTGTGTCCTCATGGTCACCAGCAGGGCTTTTATCCACATAGATCGGAGGCACAGCTGTGAAAAAGTCTCACTTTTAGGTCACTGGCCCTTGAGGCAGGCAGCCAAGAGAGTGACCTCTACCCTGAGAGAAGTTCCTGGAGCTAGAGCTCCACCTCGCTCCCAGAAGTGCTCTTGTAACTTTTGGCTCCTAGGAAGGCTAGGCACTTCCATACATGGGGTCTAAGTAAAAGTACAGAGTAACAACATGGATCACAAGTCCCTTGAAAGTCTATGATCTGACAGATTAGGTTAGTAGTTCTAATTCCCCATGCAATTACGAAATGGTCAAAGAGACCAGGGAAAGGTGACCAAGAAAGGAAAGTTCAGTCCACACACTTCGTCCATTTCTGGCTGCTCCCCTCGCAGGGACGTTGGGTGTGTCTTGGTATTGGCAGGTCGGCGTAAACCCCTGACAAGGCTCCCCTTTTGGGGACTGCATTCAGTCACTCAAGAGCTTTCTCTGTCCCTTTCATACTTTAATAAGACTCTGCTACACAAAAGCTCTTTACCTGGTCCCTGGTCCCGAAGCTAAATCTTCTTTGGAGATCATGAATCTGATATTGTTCACCATAAGCTATCAAGACTTCAATTAATATTGATGCATATATGTGGAATCTAGAAAAATGGTACAGATGAACCTATCTGCAAAGCAGAAATGGAGACACAGCTGTAGAGAACAAATGTATGGACATCAAGAGAGGAAGGGGGGTGGGGGGTTGGGATGAATTAGAGGATTGAGGTAGACAGGTATACACTACTATGTAAAAAAGTAGATAACAAGTGAGAACCTGCTGTATAGCACAAAGAAGCTACTCAGTGCTCTGTGGTGACCTAAATGAGAAGGAAATCCAAAAAAGATGGGATACATACATAGCTGATTCACTTTGCTGTACAGCAGAAAGTAACACTGTAAAGCAAATAAACTTCAAAAAAAAATTTTTTTAATTAGATAAAAAGAACTCACGGGAGAGTAGAAAGACAGCACGACTTCAGGAATACCTTAGTCTCCCTTAGAGGAAAATACCAAGTTATTATTATGAGGATTCAGAGGTGGGAAGAGTGATAAGACATCCCCGAGGTATGATCAGGAAAGCTTCCTGGGGCAGGTGGCATGAAGAAGCCTTAAATATTAGGTTGTGGCATGTACATTCAATCTGATGAGAAATGGGGAGCCTAAAGTGTTTTCAAGCAAAGAAAGTTTTGTGATGAGAGCTGCATTTGTTTGTTTATTGAAAATCACTGTCAGCAGAATGGTTGTTGGACAGGGAAGAGGTAAGCAGGAAAGCCAGATAGGGAACTATTGCAATAACCTATGGAAAGCAGTAAAATTCACTGTAGCAAAATGGCATTAGAGAATGAAAAGACAGTGGATGAATTAGAGTTACATTTCAGCTGCAGAATCTTCAGGAGCTAAGAAAAGATTGAATTTAATTTCCGTACCTAATTATGTTTTACTTAAATTATTTAAATTAGTTGGCATTCCTAGAGCAGCCCTGAAACATCCTAACTGAAAGGAGAAGCCAGATTGCAAATTAAAAGTGAATAATCCCCACATGGATAATTGAGTCAATTATACAGCGTGTTGAACACATACAAATACATTTGGTTCCACAACACTCCACACACTTTCCAATTCATGCAGTATCTGAAAAAAAAAAAAAAAGTGCATGTGAATCTACATAAATTATAGGTCTCTGATACAAACATAGATTACCTTACCCAACACCATTTTAATAGAGTTCCAGTTCCCTCAACTTTTGAATCATTTCCCTTATGTCTTGATTTATTGCCTAAAATAGAGATGCTAACAACTAAAACTATTTTGAATCTCTAGGAAGAAGAGGTGAAGTTTATCTCCTCCTCAGTTCCCATCAAAACTATAGCTGGGATTTTCAGCCAAGGAGCATCAGGGCAGTTTTGAGAGTCAACTCGAAGGCAGGCTGATAAGTCTGGGGTCTCTGAGAGGGGGAGAGAGGGGTCTGGGATTCTCAAGGAGGAGAAAAGGACAAACATCTTTTTTTTCCTCTACATTCCTTAGTCTTAGTTACATAAAACGTTTTTTTCTTTAAGCCCAGGACTGATGCTTACACAACAAACAACTATTTAAACTCTGTTCTAAGGATTATATAAAAACAATGTATCCTGCTTGAGGACATGTTTCTCCTTCCTAAAAACCTTCTGGCTAATCCTGTAATCTTAAAATGTAAATTACGGGAGTGGGTATAGTAAAATCTTTACAACCTTGAGACATTCTTTGGATTTATTGTAATAACCAATTTAAAAAGTATATAACTCCCTTGCTTAGACTAGGGAGGGGGGCACTCTCCATCCCCCTTCTGATGTCTATGTCAGAAGCTTTCTCCCTTTTCATACTTTAATAAAACTCTGCTACACAAAAGCTCTTGAGTGATCAAGCCTGGTCCCTGGTCCTGAAGCTAATTCTTCTTCAGAGATCATGAATCCAACATCGTCTGAGCACTGAATTCATGTAACCTGGAACAAAACAGTTGACTGCACCAATTTCCTTTTATTGATCTGCAAAATGGAGGTGAGAATAACGTTTGTTCCCCTGGGCTGTGGTGAGAATTAAACAGCCTGATTTGTATGTACAAGAATCACTCTACTTTCCCTCATAAAACAAAGCACAGACTTCCAAGGTTTTAGCAAAATAGTGTCCAGTGGATGCAGAAAGGCCTCTCATTATTTTTCTTCATATTCACTGATTGCAGTGATCACTTCTTATCACTACTTTTTCCTATAAAGGCTTGATGCAGTGAATAATTCCACCCCCTAAATGAGACTGTCAGCCAAAATATTTCTGTAATCTCTGGAGTGTGTGTGTGTTAGTCGCTCTAAGTCATGTCGCTAGCCATGTCTGACTCTTCGTGACCCCATGGGCTATAACCCACCAGGCTCCTCTGTCCATGGAATTCTCCAGGCAAGAATACTGGAGTGGATTGCCGTTCCCTTCTCCAGGGGATCTTCCCAACCCAGGGACTGAATCCAGCTCTCCCACACTGCAGACAGATTCTTTACCATCTGAGCCACCAGAGAAGCCCCAGTCTCTGGAGTATAGGCATCCATATCCAAAACTACATGGACAAGCCCTTGGAGTTGTCTTCCTGTCGCCACATGCTAGAGAACAGGATATGCACCTCTTGGAGCGTAATTCCATAACCACGCTTTATTCCTAACCCTCAAACTTGTCAACCCATCTTTAGAATGGATCCAGAGCCTAGATTGTTGTGGAATCTGGAGTCGCAAAACACACCTCGGAGGACACTCAAGGCGGTGAAGCACAGTTTATTATGCCAGAGGGTCCAAGGGGAATCAGTTCCCAACAAGGACCCTGATGTTTCTGAGAGGCCCAGTTTTATACCCCCCGCTATGTGACAGGTTACATGTTAGCAACCTCTCTGTTGTATATGACTGAGTTTTACAACAAGTAGGTGCCAGGAGAACAAACAATTAAGGTAAAAGGGGGGAAACAATGATTATACATCAAGGGGGCTGTCTCCTTGGTTAATCTAACAGGGGCAGCCTGAGCTCAACTACAATCTCCATTTGTCATCTGTAGAGAGAGATATGTCCAGGAGACCTGGTTTTCATTAGCAACTATTTCCTCACTCTTGGGCAAAGTTCATGCCCATTTCACATCTTGTCTTTAGGATGGATGACAGGCTTCAAGATGGAGTCTCTCTTGCTTCTCCCACACTGGCCCCAACATTCCCCCCTCCTGATGCTCATCTTATCTTTAATGATGGGGATCAGTCATGGGTATGTATTGTACACCGGGACTACGTAACTGCAGCAGGGCTATCAGTCTGGAGGTTACACATTGAGTTATACACTGGAGAATACAAGGCCTCCAAATTAACATAATGATTAACAAAATAATTACAAAAAGATTTTTCCACCAATCACCTTTGATCCAAGAAAATATCGACGTCCAAAAAGGAGGATTATCATTAGACATAGCTTATCTAGAGTGGCTGATACACTGCCAGATAAACCAGGAATATATACCCAACATTCAACTGTAATTATAGCAGAAGTCCCTCGTTGGGCGGCTGTAAGTATGTCTAAAGCCATCCGATTTTGAATCACTGCCTTTCTCATTTGTATCTGTTCTTCATTTAAAGCTTGGATTGCCTTTGCGTGATTGCCTTTGCCTTGGATTGCCTTTGTGTGTTTCGTGAAGTTAGTTAGAGCTTCTACTGTAATCATAATGTCTGTTTTTCCTATAGACGGTACAAACAAGGCAGCTATGTAATCATACCACTGAAACATGGACCTTGCCCACCACACATGTAAATAAGGCAAATTTACTGCGGCTTGTTGTAAGGATGGCTTAATATGTCCATGAGCAAAGGCAAATCCTAAAGTGCAGCAGCTAACCCAACCAGCTGGAAGCCAAGGTCATAAATTCGATCCAGACAGCCATTGGGTGCCTTTAGGGGCCATCCATCAGATCCCAGGGTTGTTCTTCCAGTCTGAGCCAGGCCAGTGAGCTGGTAAATCTGGGCGATAGGTGACCTCTAATACTTGTTCACATTGCTCTGAGGACAAGTATCCCACATATTTTAATTATTTTGGATCTACGGGACGGTCACCAAATCCAATATTCTGTTCCCTTTCCTCCCAACAGATAGGGGCAGGGACAACAGGCTGGCCTTTTTCTGGAGTCATCCAAAAATACTCATCCCATATCTGGTAAAATTGTTCAAAGTAC
This sequence comes from Bison bison bison, assembly GCF_000754665.1. Classification (NCBI taxonomy): domain Eukaryota; kingdom Metazoa; phylum Chordata; class Mammalia; order Artiodactyla; family Bovidae; genus Bison; species Bison bison. Next base: position 3,610,243 of record NW_011494810.1, on the reverse strand, counting down.
CTGATGGATTGGTCCTTTTTACTGGCCATAGAGTTCTTATCTTTTTTTTTTTTAAGTAAAAAGTATAGGCTTTTGTTACTTTTGTAAAGCTTGCATTTACTTCAGATGTCACCCCATGGCCTTGATCAATCAGATTAGAGTCCAGTTTGCACCAAGAAAGAAGTGACAGTTTATGAGTTACCAAAGAAAGAAACGTTTCTCATTGTTGTCTCAAAAAGGAACAGAGGGGGCAAAAGTCCCCTCTGTGGAGGGGAGACACCCACCAAGGGAGTCCATCCATCACTGACAAAGGCATGGCCCCACAAACCCAACAGTTAGAAGTGTTATGGAAGTTCACATACAAGTGGGCCCAGGACAGGAACACATTATCCTGAGTTTGCAGTCCCGGTAGGGTGGTCATGCCAATCAGGAACAGCAGAATCATCTGCAGTGGTTCCATCCTGGATCTGTAGTCGTCAACAGAAGATGAGTCGGGTCTTCAGTGGTTCCTCTGGGTTAGTATGACTGGTAAGGTGTCCCTTTTCCTCCGCTGCTGTCTTGAGCTGAGTGTGGTAAATCCAGGGAGTGATACCTGCAACTTTAACTGCAGTGGGAGTGGTTAGTACAATAGCGTATGGCCCTTTCCAGGTGGGAGATAACGTCTGCCATTTCCAATCCTTTACCCATACTAAATCTCCTGATGAGTATGGGTGTATAATAATAACTAAAGAAAAGGGAATTCTTTCTTAAACATAAGGGGTGATATCATGGATTACCTTCCCCAACTGTTCCAGCTGCTGCCACACCTCAACCCCTCCTCCTTGTAATAAATTTCCCTTTTCTTCCCAAATAAGTGGGGGAGGCCTCCCAAACATTATCTCATGGGGAGAACACCCGTGTGACTGGGGGGGTCATTCTGATCCTCATTAACACAATGGCAGCACGTCCATCCAGGGGGCACCAGTTTCTTGCACCTATTTTGCCAAAGTCACCTAGATGGTCCAGTTCATTCTCTCAACCATTCCTAAGCTTTGTGGCCTATACGCTGTATGTAGCTTCCATTTAATATTTACTGCTTTGCAGACCAGTTGGAGTAAGTCAGCCACAAATGCGGGCCCATTATCTGATCCTATACTCAGAGGGAACCCAAACCTAGGAATAATGTCTCTCAGCAAGAATCAGGCCACTTCCTTCGCTTTTTCAGTCTTGGTGGGGTAAGCGTCTACCCATCCCGTAAAAGTACATATCATCACCAGTAAATATTTGTATCCTCAGCATGGCTTTGCCTCAGTGAAGTCCACTTCTAGATGTTCAAATGGAGCGGTCCCCTTTAACTGTATTCCAGTTGGCGCTGTCTCTTTTGGGGCTGGGTTATTCTTGGCCCAGGTCACCCATTGGCAGCATCTGCATACAAGGCTATTAGATGTGCCATGACAAAATAGAGGGCTAAAATCTCACAAGTCTTTGTTTTCTCTAAATGGGCGGATTGATAGAGATCTGTCACGAGTTGAAATGCCAACCTAGAGGGGACGAAGAGTCTCGCATCTGAGAGTTCCCACCATCCGTCCTCCCGCACTGTTCCCTGCTCAGTTTGTGCCCAGATGGTTTCTTCCTTGTCATAGACTCAGACTGCTTGGGCAGTTAGTAGGCTAGACACCACAGGTGTTACCATAAGTTTGGTTGCTATATTGTCTTGGGCGGCTGCTTCCTGTGCCAGTTGGTCAGCCAGATGGTTCTCTTTCGCCTAAGGTGTGTTCACCCTCTGGTGGCCCCATCAGAGGGTACGTTACTGCCACTGCAGCAGGTTCCCATACTGCTTCCAACAGCAGCAGAAGTTCCTCTTAATTTTTTTTATTTATTTTCCAGTTGTAGTTAATGGCCCCCTGTACTTGTAAGGTAGCAAAGGCATAGTGTGAATCACACTTTACTCCTAACCCCCAAACTTGTCAACCCATCTTTAGAATGGATCCAGAGCCTAGATCTGCTGCCTCTGATCTATTATGTCTACTAAACCTGCCCAGAGCCCCAAAGTTTCTTCCATACTATTGATGCTATTGCAAACTTCTGCCAAATTCACCTTTGTTTTTATATTATTATAATATAAATAAAATATATTTATAGAACAAAGTATATTTTGCTTTATATTCTATATATTTGTTTTATAAAACATAAAATTATATTTTGTATTATAACTCAGCATGTAACAGACTGAGCTACATGCTAGTGTTTCCCTAGGGGCTGTAATTGTAGGGAAGTAGGAACAAGTGTCCTTTCCATCATAGGGGCTTCCCTCATAGCTCAGTTGGTAAAGAATCCACCTGCAGTGCAGGAGACCCAGGTTTGATTCCTGGGTCAGGAAGATCCACTGGAAAAGGGATAGGCTACCCACTTCAGTATTCTTGGACTTCCCTTGTGGCTCAGCTGATAAAGAATCCACCTGCAATGCGGGAGACCTGGGTTTGATCCCTGGGTTGGGAAGATCCCCTGGAGAAGGAAACAGGTACCCACTCTAGTACTCTGGCCTGGAGAGTTCCCATGGACTATATAGTCCATCGAGTCGCAAAGAGTCAGACACCACTGAGCCACTTTCACTTTCAGGAACAAGGGTAGAGGAAGGAAGGAGGGAAGCAAATACAAGGTTCCATGTTATCCAGCTTATTACAGCTTCAAAACCTAGTTTATTTCTGAGAGAAACTATTTCAAGGTACTGTATCTTGCAATAGCCAAAAGATAGCAGTGGAGAGGAAATTTTTGTCTGCAAACTCTTTCTAATCTGCCGTCTTATTTTGGTCCAAATTTGTCCAATGGCTCACGCCACCCTTGAGCTCCTGAGGTATGTCACCTGGAGCCTCTAGACGGTCACTAGAAAATCCAGAGCTTCCACAAGTTGGGTAGGAACTGTCCTAGGGCCCACGGCCCAATCCCTGCCCACACCCACCTTGAAGATCTCCCCAGCCCCTGCCCTACCAAGGCTGGAAGCAAGTGGCAGGGGCTTTAAGATCACAAGAATAATTCAGCATTCCCATGGGTCACATTATTTAGAAAGTCAGCAACAGCCTGAAGCCTGGGACACAGTGGGCTGAATGTATCTGTGGAGATATATAGCTGGAAGACAGTTTTACTCCTCGAATGGACTCTCAACACAAGAATTGGCTTGGGCCCTGAGTGCTTCATCTTAATTGATGCAGCTTTTTCAATTCACGTATGCCTAGCTGTTTTACCAAAATATCAAAACATAGGTTGGAGTGAGGTTGGTTACACCGCTGCCCTGTGTTCTGAGAACTAGGTATGACTTTGTCCCATTTGGAGCCCTCCCCCTTTTTTTGGCTGTGCTGTACAGCGTGTGGGATCTTAGTTCCATAACCAGGGATCGAACCCTCACCCCCCGCACTGGAAGTGCAAAGTCTTAACCACTGGACAGCCAGGGAAGACCCTGGAGCCCCTCCTTTTTGATAATTTCCTTCTCAACGGCCCCATGGCAGTGTCCTGCAATGTAACCTCAGTTTGCCCACTAGGCATGAGCTGTATCTTCATCACTCAATGAAGTAGAGCCAAAATATGGGCCTTTTTTCCCCAGAAGTCTTCTCCAACTTATGTAAACCCTGAGTACATCAAGGAATCCAGCCCAAAACCATTCCAGCCAGAAATGTGAACAATTATCTTTGGAGGAAGAGTAACACCTACTCAACCGTTAGAACAGCATCTGAGCCCAAGGAGTCCAGTCTAGCTGAAATGACCTTTTAAGCAAGCTCTTGATCTATATTATCAAATTGAGGGGTACAGGCATTTTGTTACAACCTCAGATTATTCTGGCAATGGCTTAGCTAAGGATCTGGCCCAGGTCCTTAACTATGTAAAAGCCTGTAATCCTACAACTCACCTTGAGTTTCTCAGGTAACTATCAAAGGTTGTTTAGAGTTGCATCAGGGCAGAGGACAAGAACTGCCTGCCACCCATGCCCCATCCCCAGGTGACGAGCAAATACTAAAGCCATATTCAGCTGCTTGGAACAGGCACTTGCAGCAGCCACTGGCCCAGTTTTCCTCCTTCCTGCCACCTCCCCATTCCCACACCAGCCTCAGTGCCACTTTCTAGCCCTATTTTTAGCTCTGTTTTCAGCACTTGCCTCATAAGTGTAAGTGAATCAGTTGGGGTATAAGGGACAAACAGCCTCCTAGATGGTAAACATGTAATGTTTCCACATTTTCTCCCCAGATTCTCAGGGGAATGAAGTTTTAAAGTCACATATTCCAGTTTACGAGTTGGTTATGTGACTGTTCCTATTTAATGTAAGATAGGAATCAAGAAAGCATAAACATAAACTATTGCCTGAGTATTTGCATACCAGGCTGTGGTGTAGAAGGAAGCAAGAAGCTTAGGGGGAAAGAGAAAAGAAGGAATAGTATCAGACTCCCTGGTGGTAACAGTGGATAGCACGTCCCCACCCAGGCAGGGGACGGGGTTTGATTCCCGGTCTGGGAAGATTTCACTTGCTGCAGAGCACCCAAGCCCATATACCACAACTGCTGAGGCCACACGCCACAACTACTGAGCCAATGAACCTACAGCCCATGCTCCACAACAAAAGAAACCACCGCAAGGAGGAGGCTGCGCACTGCAACGAAGAGTAGCCCCCACTCATTGCCACTAGGGAAAGCCCACACGCAGCAACAAGGACCTACTGCAGCCGTAAAGAAATCAAGTAATTTAAGTACAATTTTTTTAAAAGAAGGAATAATATCAAGGGTGCAGGCCACATTTGTTCACACAAACAGTATCTATATTCACCCACCCTTAACTGGAGACTGGGGAAGGGAATGGGACGGAAACTTTTTTAAAAAAATAATAAAAATATACTTTGTGATATACGAACAGTTCCCCTTCCTAATCTGTTCTCAAGCTTAAAGTTGAAAATCATCTGAAATTATCACCCCTCCATTTTCATTTGCACCTAATTTCTTCTCTCAACCTCTCAGAGACCTGTGCCATTCACAGGATTGATATTTACACATAGGATGTGTGAAACATTGAGTGGTTTCTTCAGTAATTTTCACCAGTGAGCACAGTTTGAAAAGAATTAGATGGTGCTTCCCATATAGACACGTCTGCTGCTGCTGCTGCTGCTAAGTCGCTTCAGTCGTGTCCGACTCTGTGTGACCCCATAGACGGCAGCCCACCAGGCTCCCCCGTCCCTGGGATTCTCCAGGCAAGAACACTGGAGTGGGTTGCCATTTCCTTCTCCAATGCAGGAAAGTGAAAGTGAAGTCGCTCAGTCCTGTCCGACTCTAGCGACCCCATGCACTGCAGCCTACCAGGCTCCTCCGTCCATGGGATTTTCCAGGCAAAAGTAGTGGAGTGAGGTGCCATTGCCTTCTCCATAGACATGTCTACAGAGGCACAACTGCAGACTCCCCTTTACTCAGTGACTAGTAAAGGAAAGAAAAACAGTAAACACCACAAATAGGCAACAGGAAAAAAAAATCCATCCATCAACAGCAAGCAAACAGGGAAACACCAGGCAGCATTTAATAACACACTTGAAAGAAGCGTCTGCCAAGACAAGAAAGAGTGTCTGTATTGCCTAACATGCATCCTAGAGGTGATCCCCAAACTGCTGAAACAGTGCTAGGGAAAGAAAATATCTACAAGCCAGGAGAACCCTCCTAATAACCTCCAACTTGGGGAGGAAGAGAAGTTTCGGAGCTGTGTAAATTGCCAGCCAAGGAGAATCATGGGACATCCTTAGAGAATATATATCTGTGAAGACAGATGCAGGATGCTATGAGAGATGGAGGAACATCCAGGAACTAGTCTTCTGGTGCCCCTGGGGGAGGGGAAAGTAGAACAATAAGGCAGAAAAAACAAAAATATATGGCATACAAGAAACAGATGAAAAGTTCAGTCTAGAATAAGGTATAACGGAATAGAAGAAAATGCCATCTGCCATGTGATTGCTCAAGATAGAACTTAATACGAAAATAAATTCCGTGGAACAAGAGCTAAAAGACAAGCTTGATGAAATAGCACAATTAGATGTAAAATACATTGCAAAAGCAAAGAAAGAAATTGAGGGCTAAAAGTGCATCATTTCCTAATACATAAATAAGAAACTGGAAGAAAGAGAGTAGGCACAATTGCAAATTGAAATATTGACAGAAAGGAAGGGCTAACCATAGCAAATGCAAAGGAGAAAGACAAACACAAAGTAGATGCTGAGAGCAAAGAAAAGTCAACCTGGGAATAACTGCGTCCCTAAAGCAAGACTGAGGACAATAGAAGGGGGCGACAGAGGAGACGATGGTAGGATGGCATCACCCACTCAATGGATATGAATTTGAGCAAGCTCTGGGAGATTGTGGGGGACAGGAAAGCCTGGTGTGTTTCAGTTCACGGGGTTGCAAAGAGTTGGACACGACTTAGCAACTGAAAAACAACAACGAACAAAAACAGACACAAAGATACATTCAATCACTGTAATAAGGAGTCTGACAAGTCTGACTCCATTTTTTATGTGACTGCTGACAGCTTTCAAGCCCTCTTCCCTTCTGACCCACATCTGGGCAAACTGATGAAGATGGCCCATCCCTCCCTCCTTTGGCTCTGGCAGGACATTCAAACCACACAAGACCCCAGCTGTGTGGGAGAACTATCCTCCTGACCCCCCATCCCAAGCACAATAAAACTCCAAGCCAGCCACCTTCCCTGCTCCCTCCAGACATTGCTGGACCTGTTGGGAGCCTGTTCTGCTCACCCCAGAAAGCCACATGATGTGAGTAACAAACCTTTTCATGTCTTCTTAGAGTGTGTGTATGATACCATCAGTCTCAACAGCAAACGAAAACTGGGTTGGGGAGTCTATCTCTCTTCTGTAAAATAGGCACAACAGATATACACTAGAACACAATTTCCCTATCATGTGGGGGAAACTGACTCTTTACTTTGATGAAAGAGTAAAATTTTTATCAGGAAGAACCTGTTATAGAATGATGATACTGGAGGGGAAAAAAAATTCTGGTGAAATTATCACACTCTGAGTAAAAGGAGACATTCTTCAGTAATCTAGGTGAGGAAAGTAAATCACAAGAGAAAAGAAATCAGCAAGTCTCAGACTGCTCCACAGCAATGTTTATCAAGTCTTGAGAAAGGCGTATTATGTTCAGCCACAATGCTATCCAATTATTAAAGCAAAAGTCAAATATTCTCAAATATGATTGTATTTGTAATTCTCAGAGTTCTTTTGGGAAAGCAGATAGTTAAAAATAAGCCAACCTAAAGATTAACAAAATAAAGAACACAGGAATGAATATGCGATAACATGTAGTGAACATTAAATCCATTTAGAAATAAGAGTTAAAATGGGAATTATGTTTACAAAATTAAATCTAAATATTTTAATGTTTGAAAATGTAAAATTAATATATAGCTAAGAGAACTAATTTATATAATGCACATGATAAGTGAAATAAAATTTTAGGAGTACAGATTTCTTAATCTTTCATGACATGGTATCAATCAATTCTATCTTAAGTGAACTATATCACTTAAAAAATAAATTAACTATAACTTCTTAATCTTTTTTTAATTTTTGCAAGGGTAACAACCTAGAGAGCTGTCATCTGAATATGGCTAATGGACTATGAAAATATTTTGCTCCCTCATTTTCTTTGACCTACTCAGTGATGACATAGGCAATGTAATCAGAGAGATTTTTATTTTGAAAACAATACTAGCAATTTAATATCCATTGCTTGCTTCACAAGTCATATTGCCACTGCTTCTAAAGCCACTTGAGTTTGTGACCTCTGCCTGAGAAGAATATTTTAGGAATACACATAGCTTTGTTAAAGAAACAACTTTTTAAAAAGAGCAATTTCTTCCATTTCTTTTCCTTCCTTATCCACTTTGATAAAGATTCTGTATAGCCATATATAGCTTTCAAACACTACATATAGATTGAGATCTAGAAAAATATCCATCTAGAGGTTACTGGAATTTGGTTCGGCTAATGTTTACAGTATTATTTCTGGTTGGTAAGATTTTCTATAATTTTTTACCTTCTACTTTGCACTCTGTACTGCTTGAATTTCTAATCAATATAAAAATAAGAAAGTCGTTCTTCAAAATATAATGAAAACAAAGTGAATTTGTTGTGCATTCAGATTATTTTTTAATATATTACTAAAAGAGGTCACATATAAATAAAAGTTCTTTGAGTGACCCAAGTATTAACACCATTCTCACGGTAATTTGTAAGTAGTATTAATTTATTAATTATTGTCAAAATTTACTTAAGATTTTGTGTTCAAGGAAAGGTCCAAAATAAATGATGAATACTACTTGAATTGAAAAGAATGCAATTGTACATCTCTCCAGTATAACTACCTGCTATTTACACAAGATTTTAAAAGCTTTCTCTACACTGTTTAGATTAGTAAATTGACCAGACGGCATAGTTGCTATCCCCCAGAACAGTCAGCATAGTATTATTAAAGACAAAGCAGAGCTTCTAACCAGCCATATAGCCAGAGACGGCCCCAACCTGCCTGGTTAGAGTCACATGTAACAGCAAGGGGTTTGTCTGACTCTTCGCCCAGTTTCCTTTGTTCCAACCACACACCTGTCCGTTCTCGGTTCTATATCTAGAATTAAGTAGTTTCTCTTTTGCAATCTGAATAAAGTATGGATTTTAGTTAATAGTAATGTATCAGTATTGCCTCATTAACTGTAATAAATATGCTATATTAACCTAAGATGTTAATAACTGGGGAAGTTGGGTGTTAGGTACATGGGAACTCTTTGTAATGTTCTTGTAATTTTTCTGTTTTATAAAACTCTTTTAGGAAAAAATTATTTTTAAAAAACCTATTAACTATTAGCAACTTTTTGAATTATAAAGGAAACACTGCTGTCAAAATGACACATATAAAACTTAGAAACATCATCATCTCCTTGTGCTTTCTCAGAGCAGCATCACTAGAGCACCGGGATTGTTGGGGGTGATGTGCTGAGTAGCCCATTTCCTTCCCCAGGAAGGTGGGCTGTATCCCCTTCCTGGGATAGCTGCTGGGAAGGTTGCTATTGCTCTAAGCTGTCAGCCTTCTCCAGAGATCTCCTCTCCTAAAGAGCCCCATCCAGCTTAAGGTCACATCCATTTCTCAGGGCAGCCTGTCTCCAATTTCTATTAGGTAAATGCTCCTACCATGGCCCATTTCAAACCAGTCTTCTCAATGAATGCACATCTGCAATGTCTCCTCTCCTGCTCCGGGACACCTCTGTGTCTCCCTGAGGTCAAACGGGGACAAGGTCAGAGCACCATTTCTGCTCCAGAGCTTTCTGGGGCCCGCTGAGTGCTTGGTCTGCCTGCATCACGGTCCTCCGTCTCCCTCCAGCTAGTCCTGCTTTCTTCCCACCCCTTTCCAGGTGCTGAACTCAATAGCCTTTCTTAACCAACTTCCTACATACCAACTGAAGCTCAAATTCTATTTCCCGGCGAACCCAATTGCAGCAGAGATTCTTATTGAACAAATTTTCAAGATTATTACTCAGTGGTTGCATCAGGCACTTGAAGACAATACTGATGCTGATGATGGTGGTAGTGGTGATTATGGTGATGGGAAGACAAAGGAAAGGAAAAGTTTTGTCTGATAGATTCTTGAATTTTATTTGAACAAGGATTTGGGATATTTGTCAGGTGGGACTGAAAAAATTAAAATGATAGCCAAGCATTTTAATGAAAAGAATTTATGTTACTCTCTAGGAAATCCAGAGGACCTTTCCTAACCATGCCAACTTTACTTTCATATTCCCCTTAATACATAATCCATGATGTCTATCACCTTCATCCAATGTGCATTTATGCAGCATCTTCTTTGTGCTAAGCTCTGTGCTAAGGCTCTGGTGTCCAAAAAGCACAGTCCCAACTTCCCTATGCAGAGTACATCATGTGAAATGATGGGCTTGATGAAGCACAAGCTGGAATCAAGATTGCCAGGAGAAATATCAATAACCTCAGATACGCAGATGATACCACCCTCATGGCAGAAAGCAAAGAAGAACTAAAGAGGCTCTTGATGAAAGTGAAAGAGGAGACTGAAAAAGCTGGCTTAAAACTCAACGTTCAAAAAACGAAGATCATGGCATCTGATCCCATCACTTCATGGCAAATAGATGGGGAAATAATGGAAACAGTGAGACACTTATTTTCTTGGGCTCCAAAATCACTGCAGATGGTGACCGCAGCCATGAAATTAAAAGACGCTTGTGTCTTGGAAGAAAAGCTATGACCAACCTAGACAGCATATTCAAAAGTAGAGACATCACTTTGCCAATAAAGGTCTGTATAGTCAAAGCTATGGCTTTTCCAGTAGTCATGTATGGATGTGAGAGTTGGACTGTAAAGAAAGCTGAGCACCAAAGAATTGATGCTTTTGAATGGTGGTGTTGGAGAAGACTCTTGAGAGTCCCTTGGACTACAAGGAGATCAAACCTAAAAGTCAATCCTAAAGAAAATCAGTCCTGAATATTCATTGGAAGAACAGGTGCTGAAGCTGAAACTCCAACACTTTGGCCACCTGATGCAAAGAACAACTCACTGGAAAAGACCGTGATGCTGGGAAAGATTGAAGGTAGGAGGAAAAGGGGACAACAGAGGATGAGATGGTTGGATGGCATCACGGACTCAATGGACAAGAGTTTGAGCAAGCTCCAAGAGTTGGTGATGGACAGAGAAGCCTGGCGTGCTGCAGTCCATTGGGTCACAAAGAGTCGGACACAACTGAGTGACTAAACTGAACTGAACTGACTTCCCTAGTGGTCCAGTGGTTGTGACTCTTTGTTTCCAGTGCAGGGGGCACAGGTATGATCCCTGGCTGGAGAAATGAGGTCCCACATACCAAAAATAAAATAAATAAATAAATAAAAAACACTGTCCTCCTGATAAGGAAGTTACAAACTGATGTAATGAATGTGAGGTCTAAAAAAAGACAATACAAAGAAAGAAGTACCAGGATTGATGTGAGCGTGGGGCAGGGTAGATGTTCTGAATACACAATGATAGCCACCATTTATCAAGCCACACTTACTGTGTGCCCAGCATTGTTTTGAATGCCTTGCGAGCATTGTTTCATTAAATCCCACAACAACCCTGTTGGCAGGTCCACTCTCAGATAAGGAAACTCACAATGAGAGTCTGAGTGGTTTTCCCACAGTGATTCAGTAAGCTGTGGGTCGAGCCAGGACTTGGATCCCATGTGCTAATTCAAGACCTAGGACTCCTAACCTTGGTCCTGCTGAGAGATGGAGAATGACTGAATCTAACAAAGAGTATGCAAGTGGGCTGAAGACAGAAACTCTGTGATGAAAGAATAACAAAAAGACCACAAAAGAGACTAGGAAATAACAGTCAAGAGGAAGGAAGGGAAATGGCACCCCACTCCAGTACTCTTGCCTGGAAACTCCCATGGACGGAGGAGCCTGGTGGGCTGCAGTCCATGGGGTCGTGAAGAGCCTGACACGACTGAGCGACTTCACTTTCACTTTCCTGCATTGGAGAAGGAAATGGCAACTCACTCCAGTGTTCTTGCCTGGAGAATCCCAGGGATGGGGAAGCCTGGTGGGCTCCCGTCTATGGGGTCGCACAGAGTCAGACACGACTGAAGTGACTTAGCAGCAGCAGCAGCAGCAGAGGTGGTTCAAAGGCAGAACAGAGCCAGTAGAGTCAAATACCAGAATAAAAGATTTAAAGGTCCTGGTGGCTCAAACAGTAAAGCGTCTGTCTACAATGCAGGAGACCTGGGTTTGATCCCTGGGTCGGGAAGATTCCCTGGAGATATCCCATGGACAGAGGAGCCTGGTGCAGGCTACTGTCTGTGGGGTCGCAGAGTCGGACATTACTGATCGGCTTCACTTCACTTAAAAGGTCCATGGACTTTAACCACAGTGCTGTCCTTGGGAATTTTGGTTGACTAGGGGGAAGGCAGAACTGATTTCAGATAGTGAGTTGAGAAATGAGTAAATAAGTGACTGGGAAATGGACACCGTGAGTGTTGAATATTATTTCTAGAAGCTCAGTTTTGGGGAAAAGGGGAGGGGTCAATAGACAGGATCAGAGACTTTTCTATAACAGGTTTTGCTTTGGTTTTTCTAAGAAGGGAGAGACTTGAACATGGGTAGTGTGATGACACTGAGTTAACCTGCCTCGCTTCTCTTTCACCTTTTTTTGCAACAGCCCCTGATTTTATCTGAGCTAATCCCCTTCTCCCACTCTATGCTCCCCTTTGATGGGCCTGCTGTACTGGGTAGGTTCTGAACCCAGGGACTAACTGACACCAGGACCAAAAACCAAAAATGCTTAGAGTTGATTCTCCCCCACAAAGATGAGGAGTCCAGCTCCTGTTTGAAAAAAAAAACCTACACGTGACTTTTCAGGCCTGACCATGGGTAGTTACAAGAGCTCTCCCTGGGTGCCTCACGGGGAAGGCTGCCCTCCCTGCCCTCCTGGCCTGGGTACACAGTCAATTCAGTTCAGTTCAGTAGCTCAGTTGTGTCCAACTCTTTGTGACCCCGTGGACTGCAGCACGCCAGGCTTCCCTGTCCATCACCAACTCCCTGAGCTTACTCAAATTCATGTCCATTGAGTCAGTGATGCCATCCAGCCATCTCATCCTCTGTGGTTCCCTTCTCCTCCTGCCTACCATCTTTCCCAGCATCAGGGTCTTTTCCAATGAGTTAGTTCTTCGTATCAGGTGGCCAAATGGGGTTTCAGCTTCAGCATCAGTTCTTCCAATGAATATTCAGGACTGATTTTCTTTAGGATGGACTAGTTTGATCTTCTTGCAGTCCAAGAGACTCTCTAGAGTCTTCTCCGACACCAAAGTTCAAAGGCATCAATTCTTCGGTGCTCAGCTTTCTTTATAGCCCAATTCTCACATCCATACATGACTACTGGAAAACCATAGCCTTGACTAGATGGACCTTTGTTGGCAAAGTAATGTCTCTGCTTTTGAATATGCTGTCTAGGTTGGTCATAGCTTTTCTTCCAAGGAGCAAGCGTCTTTTAATTTCATGGCTGTGGTCACCATCTGCAGTGATTTTGGAGCCCAAGAAAATAAAGTCTCTCAATGTTTCCATTGTTTCCCCATCTATTTGCCATGAAGTAATAAGACCAGATGCTATAATCTCAATTTTCTGAATGTTGAGTTTTAAGCCAACTTTTTCACTATCCTCTTTCACTTTCATCAAGAGACTGTTGAGTTCTTCTTTACTTTCTGCTGTAAGAGTGGTGTCATCTGCATATCTGAGGTTATTGATATTTCTCCCAGCAATCTTGATTCCAGCTTGTGCTTCATCCACCCTGGCATTTCACATGATGTACTCTGCATAGAAGTTAAATAAGCAGGGTGACAATATGCAGCTTTGTTCATATTCCTTTCCCGATGTGGAACCAGTCTGTTGTTCCATGTCCAGTTCTAACTGTTGTTTCTTGACCTGCATACAGATTTCTCAGGAGGCAAGTCAGGTGGTCTGGTATTCCCATCTCTTTCAGAATTTTCCATAGTTTGTTGTGATCCACACAGTCAAAGGCTTTGGCATAGTCAATAAAGCAGAAGTAGATGTTTTTCTGGAACTGTCTTGCTTTATCGATGATCCAATGGATGTTGGCAATTTTGTTTCCTCTGCCTTTTCTAAATTCAACTTGAACATCTGGAAGTTCATGGTTCACATACTGTTGAAGCCTGGCTTGGAGAATTGGGTTTTGGAGTCAGAGCCTCTCAGACCTTGTGCTTTGCACATTTGCATTCCTAGCCCCAGGGCCTTCAATCCTTAGTCTCTTTATCTGAGGACTTGAGCAGACCTCTGCCAAACTCTCTTTCCTGGGAGGAGGAGGGAATCCTGAAGATAGATTTCCCCACTCTGGCTCAAAACCCAGTATTCATCTACTCCTAATCCTCACCCACTATCCCCTACCCAACCCAGGGTCCATAAAGCTGTAGGAGACTCTTGTTCAGGATTTGTGGACAGTAAGATGCCCCCCAAGACTGCCCAGATCCACCTAATCCTCCACGGTGCGGAAAAGAGAATGGGGTGGCAGGAGGCTGGTGCTTTGTTTGGTTTTAGCCCCTTGCATATAACCGTACAAGGGAACATACCCCTTGCATATTCCCTTGTAGCTCAGTTGGTAAAGAATCTGCCTGCAATAATGCAGGAGACCTGAGTTCAATTCCTGGGTCAGGAAGATCCACTGGAAAAGGAAATGGCAACCTACTCCAGTATTCTTGCCTGGAAAATCCCATGGACAGAGTAGCCTGGCAGGCTACAGTCCATGGGGTTCAAGAGTCGGACACAACTTAGCGACTAAACAACCACCACCACCATTTTACCATCACAGTAAGTGATAATGACTTAACTCTTTCCTTTTGGCTCCTTAATTGGCTGCTCTGACTCCTGACAACTCAGCTCTCTCTCCCAGCTCAGTGAGCTCTTAACAGTTTGTCTGAGGACACTGTCCTCTGTGCACTGCTCCCCAGCTCCACAGAGCACCTGCTCTTTCCAAGGCAGGCTCTTGTTCACTTCATTACCTCACGTGTGGTGGGCCCTTTTCTGGCCTAAATTAGCCAGAACTGTTTGCAGTTGAAAACTATAGCTGATGTACACATGTCTAAATGCTGATCATGGAAAGCCAACAAAGACTAAGATTGAAGAGATACAGAAAAGAAAGAGAAATCACAAAGATTAATACACTGCGGCTCCAGATGAATCAGGGGAAACTGGATCCAGAGGTCATTCCAAGTGACTGGACTTTGGTAGGAGAGAACATAGAGAAGTGGGGGCAAGAAGAAAATAGAGATTTTTATGAAGATTTGAGGCACGGAAGATAATCAGGATGTCAAAGATATCTGTGTTGGGAGACCTCTATCCTATCTAAGAAAGATGAAACATTGCTTAGATGATGAAGAGATGGTGAGTTTAGATGGCTAAAGCTTAAATGGTTGCCATGTGAATGACTAAGGAGCTTGTTGGGCCAAAGGAGGCATTGCCATGGGAACAGGCAACAGCATCAGTCTGCATAACTGGTACCTTCACCACAGACAGCTTGAGAAAGAGACATAGATGGAGTCACACATTTTATTTGAAATATTTTCTAAACTTGATATTTTTGCTAAATGTAGCCTTTGTTTTCAGGCTGCCCAGATGGCACTCGTGATAAACAACACACCTGCCAATGCAAGAGATGTAAGAGATGTGGATTCAGTCCCTGGGTCAGGAAGATCCCCTGGAGGGAGGGCATGGCAATCCACTCCAGTATTCTTGCTTGGAGAATCCCATGGACAGAGGAGCCTGGCGGGCTAGAGTCCAAGGGGTCGCAAAGAGTCGGACACAACTGAAGCGACTTAGCACAGCACAGCCTTTGTTTTCAGTTATAACTTTGAAGCAAAAGAAAACACCGGAATAAAAATGTGTTTACCAAACTGGAAGACTGTCATAAATTTGGAAACATTAAATGGAGAAATTGCAATAAACTTTGCGGGGAGATCAGATCAGATCAGTCGCTCAGTCGTGTCCGACTCTTTGCGACCCCA
>NW_011494810.1:3592840-3594556 GCF_000754665.1 Bison bison bison | reverse complement strand
ACGTCCATCGAGTCAGTGATGCCATCCAGCCATCTCATCCTCTGTCGTCCCCTTCTCCTCCTGCCCCCAATCCCTCCCAGCATCAGAGTCTTTTCCAATGAGTCAACTCTTGGGAACCCCAAATCTGTTTCAACAGTGGCGTCTCAGTTTTGTTCTCTGCATAAAACTTAAAGTACATATGACTGGCCACCAGAGGGAGCCAAAACCAAGCATACAACTTCTTCTACAAAGCTTTTTAGGAAAGTGAATTATTAAAAACTGCAAAATGCAAATGCCTCATCTTCCAAGAATATATGCAAAAGTTGTAGAAATCATACAATTTAATGCTACTCTGATGCCAAATACATTAGAAAAAATTTCAAACTAGAAGAGAATTCTGAATCTCAAGTAGATCAAAAAAACGGCGTTCCTCCCTGCCTCCCTCCCTGTCTCTTTTTCTCTCTCCTCTCTCTGGGGCTGGGCTGTAGTAACTCCCCAAAGCTAGGTCATTTGTATTCCATTTCAGTGAAAACATTCTGTGAGTTGTATCAACACGTTCTCAGCCACTGCTACAGGGAGCATACTGGTTAGAGGTATGTTGACAAGAAACAGGTCTGACTCAGACCTCTTAATTCAGGCTTCAGGTATAACTTGGGAAAGAGACGGGAAACATTTCTAGTGGGAGTTTGGTTTTTAAAAAATTGCTGCCATTAAGTAGACATCTTTCCATTTTCCGCATAGGATGTGCGTTAGTTAGGATAGTTTGTTTAGAAGCAAGAAAATCCTACTTTGGCTAACTTAGAGGGGAACAGAGTTTATTGAAAGGATATTGGTTTCTACTATCCTTTGAACAGTTTATAACTAAAATCTGGGAAATATTTTATACTGAAAATGATAATTAGAGTTTATTTTGAACTAACTTATGTTCACAAATTTGAAAATATGGATTAAATGGATAAATCCTAGAAAAATAAAACTCTCCAAAATTGGCATTAAGATAGAATAAAATAGAATATAACCGCTTTTATAAATGCATATATTATTAAATACCTTCTATCAAAACCAACCAACCAGCCAACCTCAGGTCCAATGGTTTCACTGGTAAGTTCCAGCAAATATTTAAGGAAACCACAGTCATCTGAAACAAAGCCTTCCAGAGAAGGAAAAATGGATAGGAATCCACAATTCCTTTTGTGAGATGAACGTTACCTCCATATCGAAGACCACAAGGGACTTCCACTTCCAGAGAGATGAGTAGAAGGACTTTTTCTGTTTCTCTCAGTAAGTACAGGTTAAAAGAATGGACATGATTAATAAAACAAAGGATGACTCTGAAAAATTGAGAGAGGTAGGCAGACTGAACAGGGACCTTGGATCCAAGAAATGACACAGTTTAAGTAGACTGGGTTTTCTTTCTACTTCATATATCCCAGGTTTAAGAAATTTTTTTCTTATTCATTTCATCCTTCAGTTCAGTTCAGTTCAGTTCATTCGCTAAGTCGTGTCCAACTCTTTGCGACCCCATGAATCGCAGCATGCCAGGCCTCCCTGTCCATCACCAACTCCCGGAGTTCACTCAGACTCACGTCCATCGAGTCAGTGATGCCATCCAGCCATCTCATCCTCGGTTGTCCCCTTATCCTCCTGCCCCCAGTCCCTCCCAGCATCACAGTCTTTTCCAATGAGTCAACTCCTTGCATGAGGTGGCCAAAGTACTGGAGTTTCAGCTTCAGCATC
>NW_011494810.1:3584393-3592740 GCF_000754665.1 Bison bison bison | reverse complement strand
TCCTTGCAGTCCAAGGGACTCTCAAGAGTCTTCTCCAACACCACAATTCAAAAGCATCAATTCTTCGGCGCTCAGCCTTCTTCACAGTCCAACTCTCACATCCATACATGACTACTGGAAAAACCATAGCCTTGTCTAGACAGACCTTTGTTGGCAAAGTAATGTCTCTGCTTTTTAATATGGTATGTAGTTTGGTCATAACTTTCCTTCCGAGGAGTAAGCGTCTTTTAATTTCATGGCTGCAGTCACCATCTGTAGTAAAGTAACTGGCAGATAGCTACTTGTTGAACGAACAAATGAATGGTCACTAAGTAGCGTATCTATTAAGCACTCAGGGCCATTGAATTCACTATCAAAGAAAAAACAATTAAAATCAGTCCCTGATCTCTTTGAATTTACTATAACTGATTTAAGCATTGGCCAATTTTAAAAGAATCATAGAGAGTGAGGAGGGAAATGCTGCCAAAACTACAAACTATAAACACAAAATAAGCTATTTGTTAGACATGAACATTGAAGATAAAACAATCATATTCCTTCCAGAGTGAAAATAAAATTATTATGGAAAAAGCAAAATTTTAGTAAATCTGTGAATATGAAAAAGAATTTCCCATATCTAGGATTAAAGCATAAATTATGAAAAAGAAAGTATGAAAACTGGTTTGGCAACATAATATATTTGGAGTACTGTTCAAACTAACCTGGAAATTGTAGTATGTCATTAGAGACACCACAGAGAATGAAGGAAAAAAAACAGTAGAAGGGGGAAAAGCAAGATGTAGAGATGTTTAATTATTTTATACAAAATGAAAAGTGAAAGTCACGTCCGGCTCTTTGCGACCCCATGGACTGTAACCCGCCAGGCTCCTCTGTCCATGGGATTCTCCAGGCAAGAATACTGGAGTGGGTTACCATTTCCTCCTCCAGGGGATCTTCCTAACCCGGGGATCAAACCCAGGTCTCCCGCATTGCAGGCAGACTCTTTACCATCTGAGCCACTAGGGAATCCTATTTTATACAGGATATATGCTAACAGAAAGCACTCAATGCTGAGAACATACCAAATGTCCATAAATACTAGACAATCAAGAAAGTCACACATCAAGGGCACCTGCTATAATAGAAGAGCCGCTTTACTGTGCTCCCAGGGGAGTGGTGGCAGCATCGTCCACATGAAAGTCACCCCTGGACAAAGCAGCCGATTGTTTGCGTGGCCACACACTGCAGTCCTGCCCACATAAGTGTTTACACTTCCAATGCATAATAGAACTACAATCCATGATAGCTACAAAATGTCCAAGTTGGCATTGTTCATTTTCCAGGACAAGCAAATAAATACATAAAGGAGAGCTTACGGGATTTTTCTGAGTTCACATCCCAACGTTCATACCTGTAAGAGATCCAGGATACTGGATTTTGGGGTTGGGGTTGGGTGTGGATGGATTGTCTCAGATGCTGTATGGATTCTCTTACAAATTAGATACAGGTAAACTATTCTGCAAATCAATGAGATATGACATTCTATTTGCATTGGAATAAATCCTTGTGTAAAGGAGTACTGAGTGACTTTAAATCCCTTGGTTAATATTTTAATCAACATGTGAAACCACTTTCCTTACAATTTCTATACATATTCATGAAGACACACAGTCAACACTGAAAGATCACCAAGCAGAAAGAGAAAAAATCCTATTACACTGACATGACAATTTCCTTAATGTAATCAAATGGTACAGCTCTATTCCTTGTTAATCTGAATTCAGTTCAGAGAACTAAAGAGATTTGTTCACTCTGGGATAGAACTAGACACTTACAAAATAAGTTTCTGACAATTCACATCAATTTATTTTTGCAATAATCATTTAGTGCAAGAGGCTTTAAAAAAAATGCATTGAATTAGCATTAGATCAAGATGAAATAAACTGATTCACACACACACACACACACAAAAGACTTCACCAAAGGTTTTACTAGGCTTCCTTAACAGCAGTATGAGATGTCTGCTTAATAAATATGTGCATTTATTTATTTTTTGCTTTACTTGGAAAACTTACCAATGTAATTTGCCAACACGTTTTAAACCAGATCCTCTCATCTAATGTTTAAGACAGTAGAACAAGAGGAGACAAAAAGGAAGGGCAGTTTAATGTTCATTTGCCTGATTATTTTTTAATATGAAAATGAGTTTTCACTGGACAAGATACAGATATAGATTGAACGGTGAGGTTAATATGAACCAGTTCAGTATCTATTCCCCCATTTCAAAAGTTTATCACTGAAAAGTAGTTTACCATGTTCATGCTGATTCTAATTGTTCTAGATTTGAAGTGACCAAATACATGTATGTTAATAAAAATATTTTTAAATTAAAAAAATATATATAATAAGGCAGTTTTCTCAAACTTACCTGATCTTGAGACCTACTTGGGGGTGCTGGTTTTAAAGTATGGATTCCCGGGCCTCCTCCCTAGAGATTCTGATTCCCAAAGTACAGGGTGGGGCTAAGGAATGCATATTATTAGAAGCACCTGGATGAGCTTTACAATCAGGTCCATTAGGGACCTATGTGGTGTCATGACAACAACTGACCTAGTCTTAGGGTTCAAAACCCTGGGGTTGCCAGGGCTTCTGTTAGTCCTTAACTGAGTCATTTTAATCTGAGTCTAAATTTCCTCAATTGTTTAAAAAAAAAAAAGGAAGACTGTTTTCAGTCTATAGACTCTGAGGACAGGACCAGCTGAGTTCTACTCACAGCTCCCTCCCCATGCCTGGCACAGAGCAGCCTCTTGGTTATTACCTGTTGACAAATCCCTAGTTAAAGACAACCCGTAAGTTTCCTTTTCGACTTTAAAATTACATGATTCTAAAATAAATAAATAAGGAAACAATTCACTTGGTCAGTCATTTACAAAATAACAATTATTCTCAAAACAAAACATAATATAAACCAAAAAAAAAGGCCCCCATTTCGTTGGACTGGTCTCAGGGCTGTATGTTCCTGATGGGCATTTCAAAGGACCTGACTAGAGTGATTTGATTTCTTCCTCCCAGGACTGTGATGGTTAAAGGTAGTGAATTGGGAGGACAGAGTACAAAGTTGAGTCTAGAAAATCCAGTAAATTCTGTGAAAAACAGAGTCAGTTCTCCTGCTGCACACATAGGAATACTGGCCTCACAGCATAACTTGCAGGATTTTTGTTACTTTAGTCCCAAAACATACTGTTAAGTAACAAGTCCAGAATTATCATGAACCTTCCCTGGCATGTGGATTGTACAGTAATAAGTACTTTTGAAAATGATTAAACAGGAAAAATAAACTCTGGAAACTATGTTTCCAGTCTCCACACAGCAGCATCAACCCCACCTGGGGAATGCAAATTCTTGAGCTCTGCCCCAGACCTAACAAATGAGAAACTCTGGGGGTGGGGCAGAGAAATCTAGCATGTTACCAGCCTTCCAAGTGATTCTGATGTACACTGAAGGATGAGAACCACTGAGTTAAACACAACTCATAAAAACAAATGCAAAGTAAGCTGAGTACAAGTTTCTATAAAGCTCCAACAATGAATCAGAATTGAAAAAAAAACCACATCATGTATCTACTCAGTTGGGTATCAATACACTCAGTCAACACACAAAACATGCTTCCACAGAATAATTCAAGTTTCCTCCTTTTGGGAAAAAAAAATTCTGAAATACTGGTCCTGAAATGAAAAAACAATGTAAACCAATGACCTTTAGGATATTCAAGTCTTACTATTTCCATGTTACAAGTAAAATACAAATTATTAATAAAAATGTTGCCAAGTATTACCAAATTTCATTTTTAAATTCTTAAAATAATAATGATAATAAATGAAACTATGGGTATACAGTGCCAAATCAATCCAAATAGTAATTCTGATTTAAAACTGGTGATATGTGAGATTCTAAGGGTAACTAACTATTAGAAATGTCTGAATCTATGTTCTTCTATGTCAAAACAAGCTCCCAGATACAGAATTCTGAAAATCCTCAAACTCCATCTCCTAAGGTACCAGCAAAGAGGAAAGAAATTTTTAATCTCAGAGCAGGGTAGCGATGGAGGTGCTGGTACTGAGATCCATCCATGGGCACGCTCTTGAGTTATCGGGGGGCGGGGAGGAATTTCAGACATCGCAACAGGAAGGTTAGAGAAGACTGGCGCATTCTGTGTGGGTCTATGGCTTCGGAGAACACAAGTCTTAAGTATGTTTTTTAAAACGTTTTCTCCCAGCCCTAAAATTCACCTAGGAGAAAGAGGCTGGTTTCAATGCAAAAAAGAAAAAACCGATCCGCCCCAAGGGCAGCTCCTAGTCGGGGACATCGAATGGCAGCACGCTGATGACCTCCCCAGACTCGATGACGATGGCGCTGCTGGAGCGGCACTCAGGCCACGCTTGTTGGGAGTTACGCTTGGGGCAGGAGTAGAAGCAGCCCAGGCAGTCCACAGGTCCGCGTTGTTGCAGGTAAGCCTGCCGCTTTTGTCATACTTCTCCATGACTCCGCAAAGAAGAACGACGCTAACAGGACAGTTAGCGTTCCCTTTGTAGCTCAGTTGGTAAAGAATCTGTCAGCAATGCAGGAGACTCAGGTTTGATTTCTGGGTCAGGAGGATCCCCTGGAGAAGGAAATGGCAACCCACTCCAGTATTCTTGCCTGGAGAATTCCATGGACAGAGGAGCCTGGCAGGCTACAGTCCACAGGGTGGCAAGAGTCAGACACGACTTAGCAACTAAACCACCAACCACCACCACCAACAGGCCTGTGCATTCAGAATAGATTTTTGTTTGGCAATCTCCCTAAATAAACTCCCTTTACTCTGAAGAAGCAGCACCCTAAAAATGACCCAGCAATACTTCAGAACATTATAAGGCAATGTGTCCTGGGAAATTCAGGCAACATGTACCCTTACCAGGGCAGTCAGGCTTGTCACAGAGAGTAAGGTTCCATTCTTCCAGCATGCTGGGTAATGTAATATCCAACCTAAGCCAGTTTTAAGGAACAGCTGATTGAAAGCTATTAAAAACTTCCTTCTACAAAAATTTTACTTTAAAATGTAACCATTCTTAATGGAATTTTTCCTAATACATTACATTCCCTTTTTTTTTCTTAAGAAAAAGCTGCTGCTGCTGTTGCTGCTAAGTCACATCAGTCGTGTCCGACTCTGTGTGACCCTATAGACGGCAGCCCACCAGGCTCCCCCATCCCTGGGATTTTCCAGGCAAGAATACTGGAGTGGGTTGCCATTTCCTTCTCCAATGCATGAAAGTGAAACGTGAAAGTGAAGTCGCTCAGTTGTGTCCGACTCTTCACGACCCCATGGACTGTAGCCCACCAGGCTCCTCCGTCCATGGGAGTTTCCAGGCAAGAGTACTGGAGTGGGGTGCCATCACCTTATCCATAAGAAAAAGCACTGGTGGTTAAGCGACCAAGTCTTGTCTGACTCTTTGCAATCTCATGGACTGTAGCCTGCAAGGCTCCTCTGTATGGGGTTCTCCAGGCAAGATTACCGGACTGGGTTGCCATTTCCTTCTCCATATACCTAAAACTGGGCTTCCCTGGTGGCTCAGTGGTAAAGAATCTGCTTGCCATAACTACTCAAGCTAGACAAGGCTGTGAAATTATGACCTTCTGCATCCTTGGTCCCTAAGCAGGCATAACACCTCCTTCCCTTCTTGTTAGGTAATGCTGTTCCATGAGGCCCAAGAAGGGTACTTTCAGAGCTGTTTGATCTCAAGGCCATTTTTCTCAGCTCCTGGGGTGGATTTCTTGTGGCAACAGATGTTCCCCTCCACTGCCTTTTCTGTTCTTTTTTCTTACTCCAGTTGTGGTTCTCAGCTAAGCCTATTTTTAAATTCTGTCATGGCCACTTCATTTCCCCAAGGGTGGCAGCATTGTTGGGAAGCTGGTCTTCGAGGTCTGACTACTGGTTCTCATCTGGGGGCAGAGAACAGTCGAGGGTCTCTCTGTGTGGCTCATCAGGGAATCTGGTTGCCTTTTTACGTATGTTTACAACATACACTTAGCAAGAAACTAATTTTCTAAATACTTTCGACTCAGAACTTTCTTTTGCACCTCCTTGGGCATTTCATACTGTAATAAACTCAGAACCCCAGAAATTGAAATTAACCAGAATCTCTCTTATACCCAGCCAGGATGCCCCCAAATCGTCCTGCATTTCTACTTCACAGAAGGGCAGAGGGTGGGACCAGACTCTGCCCACCTGCCTCCCTCTGGACATCTGCTCTCTCTGGGCAGTCCAAGCACTCAGATAGGTCCAACCCCAGATAGACTTGCCAGCATTTTCACCACCCATCAGCAGACTGAAACTTGGCCCCTGGGATGGCAGCAAGTGGGGCATTCTCATTTCTAGGGTCTCTATCCTGGAAACTCTATATGGAAACCTGCCCCCTATAATATCATGGATGAGGCATGCCACCTCGCAGTGCCCAGGAATTTGTCCATTTTCATTGCCCATTCAGCAGCAGAGGAAACTAACACTCTCGAAGGGACTTCGGAAAAGATACCTCAGCCAGGAAGTGGCAGAGTTGAAATTCAAGCCCAGGGCTGAACGCCCAGCTGATAGTTGGGAGGCTGGCTGTCCTTGACCTCAGCATCTTCACTTTGAGGTTGCTTGTGCAAGACAGTTGAAGGCATTGTCCCAAGGAAGAAGCAATAAGAAATAACACTGCCCTCTAGTGGTGAGTGGGGAAAGATTCCACTGAAGAAATTAAGGATGCTTGGTCAACTGTCAGACTGTCCTTCGAAACCCTCTTCGGCCACCTGATATCATAGATAATGCAACTAAGGTGAAGAGAACAGAAGGAACCCAGGAACTGTCACACAGCTAGTCCTGGGCAGTTGGCTAGATAGAAATGTGTTCTTGTGTCAGCTGCTATGCATGGTACTCTGGATACACTGGAGAGAAAGATACGGTACCTGGCTGTTATAGGCTGAATGGTGTCTGCCCAAAATTCATCTGATGAAGTCCCAAACCCCAGTGCCTCAGAACTAACAGTATTTATAGGTAAGGTCTGTAAAGGGGTGATTAGGTTCAAATAAGGCTGGTGTCCTTTTAAGAGGCCCTAGGGTTACAGAAGCACAGGGTAAAGGCCATGTGAGGTCACAGTGAAAATGAGACAGTCTGCAAGCCAAGGAGAGAGGCCGCAAAAGAAATCACACCTGCCAGCATCTTGAGCTTGCACTTCTAGTCTCCAGAACTGTGAGAAAAGCAATTTCTGTTGTTGAAGCCACCTAGTCTGTGATACTTTATTAGGGCAGCCCTACCAAACTAATGGGCTTCCCTGGTAGTTCAGCTGGTAAAGAAGCCACCTGCAATGCAGGAGACCTCGATTCAATTCCTGGATCAGGAAGATCCCCTGGAGAAGGAATAGGTTGGTTACCCACTCCAGTATTCTTAGGCTTCCCTGGCAGCTCAGACAGTAAAGAATCTGCCTGCAATGCGAAAGACCTTCATTCAGTCCCTGGGTTGGGAAGATCCCCTGGAGGAGGGCATGGCAACCCACTCCAGTATTCTTGCCTGAAGAGTCCTGTGGACAGAAAAGCCTGGTGGGTCCATAGGGTCGCAAAGAATCGGACACGACTGAGCACACAGCACAGAGCCAATATGAGGAAAGAAACAATGAATGATTATACATAATTAAGAGTCAAACATCATGAAGCAATAGCAACAGGGAGTCTGACTTTGAAACACCAGGGGAGGGTGCCCAGAGGACTGTGAGCTACAGAGGTGAGGAAGTGAGTGGAAGAGGGTGCTACACATGGGGCACCAAAGCAAGGGCAAAGATTTCTGAAAGCAGGAGAAAGCTCGTGTCTGAGAAACTCAGAGGAGGTAGAATTGGGGGGGTGGGAAACAATTTGCAGAGTCCTTGAGCTTGGCAGAGTCCCCACCAGCTCAAGGATTATAGATGAAGGTATGGATTTGGTCTTCACCCTGAGAGCAATGGGGGTGAGGGGCCATCTGGAAGTGGATATAGTGTAAGCAACTCTGTAGTCAGCTTGAGTGGGGAGGTAAGGTAGAGTTAGAAAGGTTAGTTGCAGTGGGCCCTGGTGTGACTGTGTTGCTGCTGCTGCTGCTGCTGCTAAGTCACTTCAGTCGTGTCCTACTCTGTGCAACCCCAGAGACGGCAGCCCACCAGGCTCCCCTGTCCCTGGGATTTTCCAGACAAGAACCCTGGAGTGGGTTGCCATTTCCTTCTCCAGCGCATTG
The DNA here is from genome assembly GCF_000754665.1 of Bison bison bison. Lineage (NCBI taxonomy): Eukaryota > Metazoa > Chordata > Mammalia > Artiodactyla > Bovidae > Bison > Bison bison. The sequence continues at coordinate 3,584,489 of NW_011494810.1, read as the reverse complement.
TTAGGTAGGTAGAATAGGGAAAAGGAGTCCAAAATGGCGGTGGCTAAAAGACAAGGAAGGTCCGAGGACCAGAGGGAAGACTTCAGGCAGAACAAA
>NW_011494810.1:3583808-3584293 GCF_000754665.1 Bison bison bison | reverse complement strand
ATCACACACCCTTGGACACTGCTATAAGGACTCTGAGGATTGAGACTAACAAGAGGGGGAGGCCCAATACCCCTCGCCGCCCCAGTTCAGCAGGAAGTAGCCAGAAAGACCTCGACACCCCTATTCCCAAAGAATTGGGCCTCCCATCTCTTGAGGGGGGAATGTTAGGTAGGTAGAATAGGGAAAAGGAGTCCAAAATGGAGGTGGCTAAAAGACAAGGAAGGTCCGAGGACCAGAGTGAAGACTTCAGGCAGAACAAACAGAACAAACAGCATTCCTGGCTAAGCCCAATTTGCATAGGGCAGGCCCAGGTGGAGGAAAAAAACATATAAAAGGAGGAGCCAAAGCGCTTTCTCATGGACTCTCTCTCCCGCGTGCACGTGCTCTCTCTCTCTCTCTTTCTTTCTCTCTTTCTCCCTCCCACACACTCCTCCACTCCCTTCTCTTCGAGTCTTGGATTCTCTTGCTATCTTATAAATAAATGG
>NW_011494810.1:3582318-3583708 GCF_000754665.1 Bison bison bison | reverse complement strand
TGTCCAAGACCCGAGAGCTGTGATGCGCCGAGGGCTTTAATGTCCGTTGCTCCAAATCTTTGTTGTGACAAGACAAAGAACCGAGGAACATACACTCTCATGACAGCATGAAAGTGAAACGTGAAAGTGAAGTCGCTCAGTCCTGTCCAACTCCTAGCAACCCCATGGACTGCAACCTACAAGGCTCCTCGGTCCATGGGATTTGCCAGGCGTGACTTTGTTAGGCCAGATTTTATTAGAGTTGGTTGGGGTTTATCTTGATGGCAGTGTGAACACATTTAAATGCATTTGGGAAGAAACAGCAAAGAAGAAAATGTGAAAGATGCAGGCGAGTAAGGGGTTGAGACCCAGGAAGGGGCACCCGGCATTTGATCCATTACCTAGAGCCTGCAGGCTTTTCAGGGACTCACCAAAAAAAAAAAAAACTTTGAGTGCTCGCTTCGGCAGCACATATACTAAAATTGGAATGATACAGAGAAGATTAGCATGGCCCCTGCGCAAGGATGACACGCAAATTCGTGAAGCGTTCCATATTTTTACTCCTACAGCTCAACTCCAGAAAAATAAATGACCCAATCAAAAAATGGGCCAAAGAACTAAATAGACATTTCTCCAAAGAAGACATACAGATGGCTAACAAACACATGAAAAGATGCTCAACATCACTCATTATCAGAGAAATGCAAATCAAAACCACTATGAGGTACCATTTCACACCAGTCAGAATGGCTGCGATCCAAAAGTCTACAAGCAATAAATGCTGGAGAGGGTGTGGAGAAAAGGGAACTCTCTTACACTTGGTGGGAATGCAAAGTAGTACAGCCACTATGGAGAACAGTGGGGAGATTCCTTAAAAAACTGGAAATAGAACTGCCTTATGATCCAGCAATCCCACTGCTGGGCATACACACTGAGGAAACCAGAAGGGAAAGAGACACGTGTACCCCAATGTTCATCACAGCACTGTTTATAATAGCCAGGACATGGAAGCAACCTAGATGCCCATCAGCAGATGAATGGATAAGAAAGCTGTGGTACATATACACAATGGAGTATTACTCAGCCATTAAAAAGAATACATTTGAATCAGTTCTAATGAGATGGATAAAACTGGAACCTATTATACAGAGTGAAGTAAGCCAGAAAGAAAAACACCAATACAGTATACTAACACATATATATGGAATTTAGAAAGATGGTAACAATAACCCTGTGTACGAGACAGCAAAAGAGACACCAATGTATAGATCAGTCTTATGGACTCTGTGGGAGAGGGAGAGGGTGGGGAGATTTGGGAGAATAGCATTGAAACATGTATAATATCATGTATGAAACGAGTCGCCAGTCCAGGTTCGATGCACGGTACTGGATGCTTGGGGCTGGGGCACTG
>NW_011494810.1:3579362-3582218 GCF_000754665.1 Bison bison bison | reverse complement strand
AAAAAAAGAATTAAAAAAAAAATCTTTGAGCACTAAAAGTTAAAGGATTGGCTCAAAAAAAATTTTTTAACTGCAGAATCAAAATATGTTTAATTAAATGTTATGTCAACTTCCTTTTGATAATATTTAACTTTCATAAAGATGGCATTGTATTTAAAAACAATTTGGGAGTTAGATTTTTCTCATCTTGAAAAATACTCCCAAAGACCATCTTTGTTTAGTTGCTAAGTCATGTCCCACTCTTTTGTGACCCTATAGACTGTAGCCCATCAGGCTCCTCTGTCCATGGGGGTTCTCCAGGCAAGAATACTGGAGTGGGTTGCCATTCCCTTCTCCGGGGTATCTTCCCTACCCAGGGATCAAATCTGTGTCTCCTGCATTGGCAGACAGATTCTTTACCACCTGAGCCACCGAGGGAAGCCTGATGAGCATCTTAGTGCTCAAAAAAAAAAAAAACACACACACACACAGTCAATCACAAATTAGAAAAGTTATTTGTAGCTAAGTAATTTTTTAAGAAAAACTTTCTTAAATTATTTTAAAGTTTTACAGCAAACATGTATGTATGTGTGTGTGTTTTAGATGGGAAGTAAACACATTTGAATATGTTTGGTACAGTCTGTAGTGGAATGTCCTAAAGAACATACAAAGGCCAGGGGCGACCTAAAAAACAGCCTGCAGTAGGCAGAGTATGTGACATGTGAGGGGCCAGCCTGAGAGAGGAGGAAGTTTTCACGAGGGTTGTTGGAGAAGATTGGCAAGCCCCCCTCTGCTGGCTCTTTTGTTCTCTGTGAGGTAGGAGATGAGTTGTTTCTTCTGTCTGTGAGCCAAGAAGGGGAGGGGAGGTGAAGGGCAGAGAGAGGAACATCAAGATTTGAAATTGCCATTTCAGAGAGGAGGAGGGAGACGGACTGGAAAGCAGGGAGCACCCAGGTGAGCACCCAGGTCACCAGGAGTAACCAGTCTGCCTAGTGGCGTGTCTTCAGGAGCACGGTCAGTCTGGAAGCTGGAACAGAAAGTACTTTCCTGGATTCACCAGGGCTTGGGGTTCAGTAGTGATAGCTTACAGAGAACAGGGTCGGATTTGTGATCTCTGAAGAAGATTCTGCTTCAAGACCAGGGACCTGGCTTGATCACTCGAGAGCTTTTGTATAGCACAATTTTATTAGAGTATGAAAGGGACAGAGAAAACTTCTGACATAGACATCAAAGGGGGACGAAGAATGCCCCCGTTGCTAGTGTTAGCAAGGGAGTTATACACTTTTAAATTAATTATTACAATAAATCAAAAGAATGTCTCAAGGTTGTAAAATTTTACCAGACCCACTACCATAGTATACATTCTAAGATATCGGATTAGTCAGAAGGTTTTCAGGAAGAAGCTGTCCTCAAGCAGGATCCATTGTTGTTGTATAATCCCTAGTACAGAGTTTAAACTGAGTTGTTTGTTGTGTAATCATCAGTTCCAGGCTTACTTGTTTGTTGTGTAATCATCAGTTCCAGGCTTACTTGTTTGTTGTGTGATCATCAGTTCCAGGCTTACTTGTTTGTTGTGTAATCATCAGTTCCAGGCCTGAAGAAAAAAGTTTTTATGTGACTAAGACTAAGGAATGTAGAGAAAAAGAAAAAAAAAGTTTGTCCTTTCCTCTCCTTGAGAATTCCAGACCCCTATCTCCTCCTCGAGAACTCCAGACCCCTCTCTCCTTGGGGATACCTGGACTTCTTATCAATCTGCCTAGGAATTGACTCTCAATAGGATGGGCAGGATGAAGGATCAAAGGTGGTGAGGAAGTTAACATCATTTGAGTGCCTACATCACGCACAAGAATAGACTTACATACACTGCCTCATCCAGAAGCATCATTATATTGGTTACAACACGTTTGGCTGCAATCAAGAGGAAAACTCAACTAACAATGGCCGAAAGGTATTTGTTGTTTACTCACCAAAGAGTCTAGGAAATTAGACCTAGAATTGGTTTGGAAGCTCCATGATGTCCTCAGAGACTTGGGTTTTCCTTCCCACTCATGCCTTCCCTCAGCAAGGGTTTCATTTGCAGGCTTGGAGCTGATGTTTGCACTGTGGTTGCCCCAGCTCACAAAGCATACCTTCCTCACATGACAGCACTCTCTGTGGGAAGGGAAAAGGATACTACTTCCTAGAAGGCTAGCAGTCTTCTACCTGCATCCCCTGGGCCAGAACTGAGCCAGGTGCTCCCCCCTAACTGACACTGATCAACAGGAATTGGAAGGCTCCAGTCTAGTTTTAAATCATGACTCCTCTTGAGGCTGGTCACATACCAAGAATAGAGTTGGGATTCTGTTAGCAAGAAAAACAGAGGAATGGCTGTTGGGTAGGCCACCAACATTGTCTGCCACAATTACTATCCTCATTTTGCAGTTGAAGAAACAGGTTCAGGGAGGTTATGTGGCATGAGGAAGGCCATCGAGGGTCTAGAAATTGAGGTCTTTTTTTTTTTGCTTTGTTTTCTACTTTTTAGGCACACCATGCACCGTGTTGGATCTTAGTTCCCCAAGCAGGGATCAAACCCACACCCTCTGCAGTGGAAGAGCAGAGTCTTAACCTCTGGACCACCAGGGAAGCCCCATGGGTCCAGAAACTAAGCCCAGATCTTTCTGATACCACTATGCTTTGCTTTATCAAGTCTTGCTGACTCCAAGACAAATTTTCTTTGCACAAATAATGGCTCCCAACCAGGACTTGAGGACATAGGGGTCAGTATAGCCAGTAATTATGACCAACCTAGATAGCATATTCAAAAGCAGAGACATTACTTTGCCAACAAAGGTCTGTCTAGTCAAGGCTATGGTTTTTCCAGTGGTCATGTATGGATGT
>NW_011494810.1:3563819-3579262 GCF_000754665.1 Bison bison bison | reverse complement strand
TGGTCATGTATGGATGTGAGAGTTGGACTGTGAAGAAGGCTGAGCACCAAAGAATTGATGCTTTTGAACTGTGGTGTTGGAGGAGACTCTTGAGAGTCCCTTGGACTGCAAGGAGATCCAACCAGTCCATTCTAAAGGAGATAAGACCTGGGTGTTCTTTGGAAGGAATAATGCTAAAGCCGAAACTCCAGTACTTTGGCCACCTCATGTGAAGAGTTGACTCATTGGAAAAGACTCTGATGCTGGGAGGGATTGGGGGCAGGAGGAAGAGGGGACGACAGAGGATGAGATGGCTGGATGGCATCACCGACTCGATGGACGTGAGTTTGACTGAACTCTGGGAGATGGTGATGGATAGGGAGGCCTGGCGTGCTGCGATTCATGGGGTCGCAAAGAGTCTGACACGACTGAGCAACTGATCTGATCTGATAGCCAGTAATGAGGTCAAAGTTAAGTAGAAGAGGGAACCTTCTGGGCATTTATTTCCAGTGTAAAAAATTAATAAACAGAAATCTCAAATAAATAGTCAGGAGACCAAACACAGGAGACTCACACTCTGTTGATGATGATAGCAGAGCCCAAAGGGAAGAAGAAAGATTCCTCTTCCTTCCTGACAAAGACTTACCCAATGAAAAGCCATGGACTCTTTGTTTACTGTAGCCATCCCAGCTTCCTTTTCCCCTTTATAAAAGAGTTCTTCTTCCCTTGCAATGCAAAGACTTGTACATGGCTTCCCCCAGTAAATTCCCACAGACCCCAAATTGCAATTCTCTGCTGATCCTGAATAAGCCCACCTTGGCTGGAGAAATATCTGGCAGTCTATTTGCTTTAAGTCAACATTTTGGTGGCCCATAGAGGGGCCAGAGATGACCCATGCTGACTCTGAGACTGGGGAGCAAACAGGGGCAGCACCCACAATTGAACTCACTGCCACTTGCTATCTTTCTCACCAACCCTGGACTTGAAAGGTATATCTTTCTCCTGGATCAAGCTGACAACCTCTTTGCCTTTGACACTCTTCAGGCTTTGGAGTGGGGGTCTACTTAAAGCTTTCATCTTTGCGGTTAAGGTCTTGTTTCTGTATGTGAGTCCTTGCTTGGCCCTTTGGTCTGACTTTTGAGATCACAGTGTTTCAGTTGAAGCTGGCTGAAAGGCTGTGGCCCCTTTCCTTTGGGAACAGAAGCTGCTTCACTGAAACTGCCAGTTCCACTGTCAGCATATTCTTTAGGAACGGGGGCACTTCTCTGGAAACTCAGAATGTCTCTAGCCTGGCTTCTCTGGGACCAAGGTATTTCCTTAGAATTGGATGATATTGTCTTGCAAGTTGTTTGAACTGAGTTGTTCGAGCTGTTTTGAAATTGTCCCTTTACAGAAAAACCTGTGAGTTATTCTCAGCTATCAGTTACCTGAATATTGTGAGGGTATCCTCACTATAGGGACTCTGGATGATTTTATATTTAAAAACTGAATCATCCTTGGGATTTCCCTGGTGGTTCAGTGGCTAAGACTCTGCACTCCCAATGCAGGGGGCCTAGGTTCGATCCCGGGTTGGGAAACTCATTCCCACATGCCACAACGAAGAGTTTGTATGCCACAACTGAAGATCATGCATGCATGCTGCAACTATGACCCGGTGCAGCCAAGCAAATAATAAATTAATTAACTACAATATTTTTTAAAGTAATACAAATAAATAAAAACTGGATAATTCTTCATCCACATTTCAAAAATGGACCAACCTGACCAAAGGCAATTTAGAGTATCAATGACCATTTAGAGGAACTTTTGAAATCCTCAGACTTAATTTCCTTAAAACCACATTGGACTACAATAGCTCAAAAAATTTCCAGAACTGAGTAGTAGGTCTATTTTGAGGGTTCCCAATGTTATCAGGAGTCTGAAATTACCTCTCTGCAAAATAAGATTTTGAGATTAACTGAGGCAAACAAAGAAAAACAGAATGTTTCCCAAAGCCTGGGATTCTTCTTCCTTGGTTTGTCTCCCATTCTGCCTCTGGCACCATGCACTCTCTCTCCATTGGTTCCATTCCAGCGCTGTCTTCCTCCTTCCCTCGTATGAGTAACTCATACCTCCTCTGTACTCGCAAGTCCCCCACGCTAAATCTCTCACCAGCCTTTCTCTTTTCTCTGAAATTCTCTATACCCGCTTTTCCTTTGAACCTATCAAAACCTATCTCTTTAAAATTAAACCTCTTGAGGATCCAGCGGTTAAACACTTAATTTCTTATATTCCCTGGACTTAAATTGAACTTCAAGCCACAGTTCAATTTTACTTGAACTAGTTAACTGAATATAGTTCAATTTTACTTGAACTGGTTAACTGAACATAGTTCAATTTTTCATACTTCAGTTAACGATTTTCCCGAGTAACTGAAAAACCTTACAGATTTGCTGAGGAATTTAATACAGTCATTCAAACTTACTTACCTGGTTTCTCTGACCTATATTAGCTAGTTCATATGCTTGTCAGTGAAGGCCAGGCCCCAGCACTGGATGAAAACCTGGATAAAAAACTGGAAAAATCATGAATGGTCTCTAGAATGACAACTGGGAGTCCACTAATTTATTATATGATTAGGCTTGGACAACCTTCCCACTCCAGTATTCTGGCCTAGAGAATTCCATGGATTGTATAGTCCATGGGGTTGCCAAGAATCGGACACCACTAAGTGACCTTCACTTGCACTTTTCACTTTTGGACAACTGCTAGGTGACTTCATCAAGCAATTTCTAGGGCTTTTTCAAAGCATATCAATTGAGACAAAATTCAAACTTGCCCACAAAAATCTGATGAACCTATTCATGACTACTACAATCAACTTCAGATTATTTTTTTGAAACATTTCTCATCTTCTTTCAGCTGTTGATCCCCCATGGGTAACTTTTAACTCTGTATTAGTGGGCTGAACCAGGTCCCTTCCCTTCTAATAAAAGGACCAAGATGAAGTAGGAAACTGTGTCCCCTCCAGATTGAGGTAATCTGGCAAACCAGCCCTCACACTCTACCTGAGTCACCTAGAAGGAAGACCACCAAAATTCTTAATCTTCAACCCCACAAATGAAGTCCCCTAAATAAAATTAATACCCCTGTGAAAAAGTATGTTAGTCTCTCAGTCATTTCCGACTCTTTGTGACCCCATGGACACATGGGGTCCTCTGTCCTGCCAGGCTCCTCTGTCCATGGAATTCTCCAGGAAAGAATACTGGAGTGGGTAGACATTCCCTTCTCTAGGGGACAGCCTAGGGATCGAACCCAGGTCTTCCTGCGTTGCAGGCAAATTCTTTACTGTCTGACCACCAGGGAAGCCCAGTACTGGAGTGGGTAGCCTTTCCTTTCTCAGGGGATCTTCCCAACCCAGTAGTTTCTGCTATTATTGCAAAGAGCCAGGACACTGAGAAAGAGGTTGTTACAGACAGATGGGAAGGAATCCACCTGCAATGCAGTAGACCCTGATTCGATTCCCAGACTGCATACAACTGAGCGAGTTTCACTTTTTACAGACTCAAACATGGCAGACAATATCAGCCCTCTAAACAGCCTTTCCAACTTTCTCCCAACTGTTAATGATGGGGCTCCAAGGAAGTACAAGGGCTCTTCCCAACCCTCCCTCTCCCAGCTTGGAGAAACATTCCTCCAGACTTGGGATGGATCTCTTCTAGTTCAGTTGACATAGGAGCCACACTTTCTGTGCCCAACCCCACTACCATAAAGCAGCCCCTGCCTTGGAGGACTAATACAGTTCAAATAGTGGGGATCTCTAATGATCATCAACAGCTTCCTGTCCTTTAAACTACTCTTTTTTTTGTCTAAGTCCTTTGAAAGATGTACATCCTTTTCTTCATAGCTCCTCCACTCATCCATTTATTAGGCCTAGACTTCTTACGGAAGTATCATGCCAGAATTTGTTTCTCCCCCAAAATGGAAATAATTCTAGAATTTGAGAGTAGTCGTCAAAGTCACCCACCAGGTGAAGTAAATAACCCTTTGATATCTTTTATCTGTTCCATTTCTGATAGAATTAGAGCTTATTCTAGAAACATTGATCATTTGTCTCTATTGAATCAGCTACCATCCTCTTTATGCAAAATCTCCAACTAATGTTTGCAAAATCCACAGTACACTTCCCTTCAAGATCCATATAGACCCCTCAAAACCTCTCCCCAGAACTAATTAATACCCTGTAAGAAATTCTTCAAGGCTTAAGGCCCATAACAGTTGCAAGGCTCAAAGCCTCATTAGCCCTTGCATTAGCCCTGTAACACTCCCATTTTATCAGTGGGAAAACCTAACGGTCAAGGGTGGAGGTTTGTGCAGGACCTCAGAGCAACAAACACCCTATTGTTCCTAACCCCCTTATGTTAATAACATCCATCCCCACCAGATGTAAATTTTTTACTGTAATTGATTTATGCGGTGCATTCTTTAGTACTCAAGTTGATGAAGCTAGCTAACACTACCTCCTTGCTTTCACTTGGGAAGAAAAACAATTTACTGAGTCCTTATTTCTTGCAAATCCTAAAGGCTGATCTGCATGGTATAAAGTTCCCTAAATGTTCTACCTTGTTGAAATGTATAGATGATTTGCTTCTTTTTTCTCTTTCTCAAGCTTTCTCACAGAAATAAAGCATCTACTTGTGAAAGCTTTTATGTATTTACTTTTAATTTTTTGTTTTTTTGTTTGTTTTTTGTTTTTATTTATTTATTTTTGGCTGCACTGGATCTTTGCTGCTGTTCCTGAGCCTCCTCTGGTGGTGGCCAGCGGGGCTATTCTTCACTGCAGTCTGTGCGAGGACTTATTATGGTGGCTTCTCTTGTTGCGGAGCACAGCTCTAGGCACGCGGGCTTCAGTAGTTGTGGCTCACAGGCTTAGTTACTCCTCTGCATGTGGAATCTACCTAGACCTGGATCGTCCTCTGCATTAGCAGGTGGATTCTTATCCACTGTGCCACCAGGGAAGTCCTGCTAAAGATTTTAACCTCAAAGGGACTGAAGGACACCAAAGAAAAATTGTAGTTTGTCCAAACCCAGGTTCGATATTTAGGACATCTGATACCAAACAAGGGCTACACTCAGGTCCAGATAGACTTCATGGTGTCCCAAGTTTCCCCAAACCAAATGCCAGCTGGGAGGTTTTCTTGGGCTAGTTGGTTATTGCCAAAATTGGATAACCAATTTCTTAAGGCCAAACCTCTGTAATATCTTTCTAAACAATAACAACCTGGATCCAATTTTATGAGAAGAATCAGACACCATAGTTTCCAAGGCCTTAAAGGAGAATCTGATGAACCCACCTGCTCTTGGACATTGCAATTACCAGATTCCCTTTTCTCTTTCTGTAATATAAAAAGGAGAATGCCCTGGGGATATTCACCCAAAAACATGGGACCACCATTGACCCTCAGGGTATTATAGCCAGTAACTGGATCCTATGGCATGGAATACTCTCCTTGGCATTAGAGCCATTACAGCCGCTGCCCTTTTGGTTAAGAGCACCAAGAAAATTACTGTGAGATTCCCCTTTAACAATCTTTGTCCCCTAGACAGTAGAAGCCCTCCTGAATTCTCATCACACTCAGCATTTCTCAGTCAGCTGCCTCCCCTCCTATGAAGTCGTTTTGTTAACTGCTCCTTACATAACTCTGTTATGCTCTAATAACTTTTAACCCTGCTACTCTTCTCTCTTCCGACACACAAGAGACTTCAAACTGTGAGTTTCACTTCTTTTTCAGAAGAAAAGTCTGATAAAATGAGTGAACCTAGGTTCCAGCAACTATAAGGGAGGATCTAGGATATTTAAAGCATGGGTTTGAAATCACACAGACCCGGTGCAAACCCCAGTTGCATCCTTTATCACTTCCTCTCTCCAGGCTTGTTTTCTTTTAGGAGGTGGAAGTAAGTTGACAAGTTGGTAGATAGCGGAATCCAGTCCTAGGTCAGGAGGATACCTGAGAGTCACAGGGAAGTTGGCAGATCTGAGAAACTAACTCTGTGGTTACCTGAAGAGGGCCAGGCTAGGGTGTGGATGATGGTAGCCCAGGAGCAGAACCCAGAGCCCTATCAGAGTTTTCAGATAGATATACCTTTGTTTTCCCCACCTTGCCTGGGACAGACCTTGACCAGCCCCATAGCTATCACCATATCGTGACTGCAGGCTGAGAAGGTACTGGCTGGTTGTGGGTGGCTTCAAGCTTCAGGAGGTTGGGGGGTACGCGTGTCAAAAACAACTGCAGGGCAGCGGCTGGCCTGTGCCTTAGCCTCTCTCCACCACACTTTCTCCCCTCCCAGTACCCTACAGCAGCTGTGAGTGGCAGCTTTTCTAGGAAGAGTCTTATCTGGACAGAGAGATGTACGGGGAAGTTCTCCGGAGATGCTCAGGACCAAATAGACCAGACTACACCAGCATCTCCTCAACTCACCAAAATAAGTTCAAGCTACACTTGGGCTTTGCTGCTTCCCTCAGGCTCTCAGTCCTGGCCCCAAAGAAACAGAAGCCACAGGCCAGATAAGAGACATAGCTGAGGGACACACACCCAGCCAAAGAAAGACAATACACAGGGAAACCTTATCCACAAACAGCAGAGTTAACCGACTAGGCAGGACAGGAAATGAAAATACACATTTTAAGTAGTATTCTAATCTAAAAGGCATTATAAAGGACAAAACAATTCCATTAGCAGCAACACGGATGGACCTAGAGACTGAAGTAAGTCAGACACAGAAAGACAAATATCCTATGATGTCACTTACATCTGAAATCTAAAAAGAAAAAGGTACAAATGAACTTATCGCTAAAACAAAAACAGAGTTACAGATGTAGAAAACAAACTTATGGTCACCAGGGGGTAAAGGGAGGAGGGATAAATTGGGAGACTGGGACTGACATACACGTGCTACTATATATAAAATAGGTAACTAATGAGAACCTACTGTATAGCACAGGGAACGCTACTCAATACTCTGCAATGGGAAAAGAATCTAGAGAAAGAGTGGATATATTATTATGTATATGTATAACTGATTCACTCTGCTGTACACCTGAAACTAACACATTGTAAATCAACTCTACTCCAATAAAATGTTTAAAAATAAATAAATGAGAAAGAAAAGAGTGGATTGGGGAAATATGAAGGAGGAACAAGAATCACACAGAAGAACCAACTATAGAATCAGACATTGCTGGTGCCAGCCGGCAAAGTCAATCAGGTCCCGAGAACGTGCACGGTGGGGCTAAGTAAGAAACTAAAGCAAGAGACTACAACAAAGATGGGGTTGAGAGGTTCAGACACGTCTCCACGAAGGGACGCAGTCTGACCCCAACTTTATTCAGCATCTTATATTTATACAGAAAAGCGTGAGAAAGACAAGACAGTTGACATTTTTTCTTGGTTGGCCTATACATCTTACAAACAGTCACAAGAAATCTTGAGAGCATGGGAATGGCACCCTGTTATTATTTCTTACACCAGATAACATTTCTCTATGCCTGAGAAGTTTGCACAGAACTCCAGGTGCCGGCAGTAAATAAGCGCCTAATCTCTGGGGTGGCGGGACAGAGAGCTATGTTTGCAAGCAAACCCTCAAGGACTGAGGCAGCTCCCAGAGCTGTGTCCTTCGGACAAAGGACCCCGTTCTCACCGGCAGCTCCCCGCAAGACATGAAAAATATCTTAGATGAAATAAAGACTTCAAAGAGTGGAGTAAATAGTAGAGCAGATACAGCCAAAGACCAAATAAGCAAGTATGAGGACCACATTGAGAAAATTTCCTAAAAAGCATGAAGAAGATATAGACGTCTATTTTTAATATATATAGATATAGATTTGGTACCTCAGCACAAACACACACACACACACTTAATACAAAAGTTTTAAATCTATATTTTTAAAACATCTATATTTCTATATTTAAATTTTTAATATCTATCATGTTAAAAATACCTATATCTTCTCCATGCTTTTTAGGAAATTTTCTCAACGTGATCCTCATACTTACTTATTTGCCCTTTGGCTATATCCACTCTGCCATAAATTGATTTCACAATTCACTAATGGCCTTAAACTACAGTTTGAAACACAGGACTGGAGACATACTCTTAGGTTCCCCTGCTAAGCCTTATTCACTTCTCCCCAGAGGAGTCATTTGTTTGGAAGGGGTTTGGGAGAAAGCAGTAGGTATGCTCAATCCAGATGCTTTTGGGCTCTTCCGCCCTGCCCATCTGTAGGTGGGTCATGATGCTCTCCCTCTGCTGGGGAAGAGACTGGCCCTGTAAGGTTCCTAGAGAGTTTCTACTCTCCTATCAGTGCCTATCCCTTCTCTTTGGTGCCTCTGCCATCTTGGCTGTTAATATTCTTAATATTCTCCTGCCCTTGTTTGATGTGCTATTCATTAATCTGGTGGGTAATCCATCTGTTTCATGGAAAAGGATTAGCAAGTCTATTTTAACCCCACATCTAAGCCACTTTCTCTAATCCAGAATTTATTGACAACAAAGATGACATTTTTTCTCTCCTCTTGAACATCCTTTTTGTCTTACTTCTCCATTAGTTCTAAACTTGGAGACAGGAAACATTCTTTATTAACCAGGTGTTAAGGACTGAATGGACGTATCCTCTGAAAAAGGATTTGTTGATGCCCTAACTCCCAATGTGATCCACACAGTCAAAGGCTTTGGCTTAGTCACAATAAACTGTGGAAAATTCTTCAAGAGATGGGAATACCAGACCACCTGACCTGCCTCTTGAGAAATCTATATGCAGGACAGGAAGCAACAGTTAGAACTGGACATGGAACAACAGACTGGTTCCAACCAGGAAAAGGAATACGTCAAAGCTGTATAATGTCACCCTGCTTATTTAACTTATATGCGGAGTACATCATGAGAAATGCTGGGCTGGAAGAAGCACAAGCTGGAATCAAGATTGCCAGGAGAAATATCAATAACCTCAGATATGCAGATGACACCACTCTTACGGCAGAAAGTGAAGAGGAACTAAAAAGCCTCCTGATGAAAGTGAAAGAGGAGAGTGAAAAAGTTGGCTTAAAGCTCAACATTCAGAAAACGAAGATCATGGCATCTGGTCCCATCACTTCATGGGAAATATTTGGGGAAACAGTGGAAACACTGTCAGCCTTTATTTTGGGGGGCTCCAAAATCACTGCAGATGGTGACTGCAGCCATGAAATTAAAAGATGCTTATTCCTTGGAAGAAAAGTTATGACCAACCCAGACAGCATATTGAAAAGCAGAGACATTACTTTGCCAACAAAGGTCTGCCTAGTCAAGGCTATGGTTTTTCTAGTGGTCATGTATGGATGTGAGAGTTGGACTGTGAAGAAAGCTGAGCACCGAAGAATTGATGCTTTTGAACTGTGGTGTTGGAGGAGACTCCTGAGAGTCCTTTGGACTGCAAGAAGATCCAACCAGTCCATTCTAAAGGAGATAAGATCTGGGTGTTCTTTGGAAGGAATGATGCTAAAGCTGAAACTCCAGTACTTTGGCCACCTCATGCAAAGAGTTGACTCATTGGAAAAGACTCTGATGCTGGGAGGGATTGGGGGCAGGAGGAAGAGGGGACGACAGAGGATGAGATGGCTGGATGGCATCACTGACTCGATGGACGTGAGTTTGACTGAACTCCGGGAGTTGGTGACGGACAGGGAGGCCTGGCGTGCTGCGATTCATGGGGTTGCAAAGAGTCGGACACGACTGAGTGACTGAACTGAACTGACTGAACTCCCAATGTACAAAGGCTGACAGAGGTTTGCCAAGAGAACACACAGTCATAGCAGACACCCTTTTTCAATAACATAGGAGATGACTCTACACATGACATCACCAAACGGTCAGTACTGAAATCAAATGGATTACATTCTCTGCAAGTGAAAATGGAGAAGCTCTATACAGCGGGCAAAAAAAGACCTGGAGCTGACTTTTGCTCAGATCACCAGCTCCTTATTATAAAATTCAGGCTTAAATTGAAGAAATCCAGTAGGCCAATCAGGTATGACATAAATCAAATCTCTTATAATTATACAGTGGAGATGATGAATAGATTCAAAAGATTATATCTGGTAGACAGAGTGCCTGAAGAACTATGGACAGAGGGTCACAACATTGTACAAGTGGTGACCAAAACCATCCCAAGAAAAAGAAATGCAAGAGGCAAGGTGGTTGTCTGAGGAAGCTTTACAAATAGCTGAGGAAAAAGAAGCAAAAAGCAAGGGAGAAAGGGAAAGATATACACTACTGAAGGCAGAGTTCCAAAGAATAGCAAGGGGAGTTAAGAAGGCCTTCTTCAAGGAACAATGCAAAGAAATAGGGGAAAGCAATAGAATGGGAAAGACTTAAGAGATCTCTTCAAGAAAATTGGAGGTATCAAAGGAACATTTCATGCAAGGTTGGGTACAATAAAGGACAGAAACTTTAAGGACCTAACAGAGGCAGAAGATATTGAGAACCGGTGGCAAAAATACACAGAAAAACTATACAAAAAGGTCTTAACGACCCAGAAAATCATGATAGTGTGATCACTCACCTGGGGCCAGACATCCTGGGGTGTGAAGTCAAGTGGGCCTTAGGAGGCATTACTACCAACAAAGCTAGTGTAGATGGATGGAGTTCCACCTGAGCTGTTTCAAATCCTAAAACATGATGCTGTTAAAGTGCTGCACTCAAATGTGTCAGCAAATGTGGGACTCAGCAGTGGCCACAGGACTGGAAAAGGTTAGTTTTCATCCCAATCCCAAAGATGGACAGTGCTAAAGAATGTTCAAATTACCAGACAGTTGTGCTCATTTCCCATGCCAGTAAGGTTATGCTCAAAACCCTTCAAGATAGGCTTCAGCAGAACTTGAATCAAGAACTTCCAGAGTACAAGTTGGGTTTAGAAAAAGCAGAGGAACCACAGATCCAATTGCCAACTTCCGTTGGGTCATAGAGAAAGCAAGGGAATTCTAGAAAAACATCTACTTCTTCTTCATTGACTGCACTAAAGCCTTTGACTGTGTGGATCACACCAAACTACAGAAAATTCTTAAAGAGAAGGGAATACCAAACCCATTGGTATTGTTTGTCTCCTGAGAAACCTGTATGTGGGTCAAGAGCAACAATTAGAACTAGACATGGAACAACAGACTGGTCCCAAATTGGGAAAGGAGTACATCAAGCTTGTATATTATCACCCTGTTTATTTAACTGATACAGAGTACATCATGCAAAATTCTGGGCTGGATGAAGCACAAGCTGGAATCAAGATTGCCAGGAGAAATAACAATCTCAGATACACAGATGATACCACTCTAATGGCAGAAACGAAGAGAACTAAAGAGCCTCTCGATGAAGGTGAAAGAGGAGAGCAAAAAGTTGGCTTGAAACCCAACATTTAAAAAACTAAGATCATGGCATCCGGTCCCATCACTTCATGGTAAATAGAAGGAGGGAAAAGTGGAAGCAGTGACAGATTTTCTCTTCTTGGGCCCCAAAATCACTGCAGACGGTGACTGCAGCCATGAAATCAGAAGATGACTGCTTCTTGGAAGGAAGACTATGACAAACCTAGACAGCATATAAAAAGCAAAGACATCACTTTGCCGACAAAGGTCTGTATAGTCAAAGCTATGGTCTTTCCATTACTCATGTACTGATCCAGAGCTGGACTAGAAAGAAGGCTGAGCACTGAGGAATTACTTTTGAAGACGCTTGAGAGTCCCTTGTATAGCAAGGAGATCCAACCAGTCAATCCTAAAGGAAATCCATCCTGAATATTCATTGGAAGGATTGATGCTGAAGCTGAAGTTCCAATACTTTGGCCATCTGATGTGAAGAGTTGACTCACTGGAAAAGACCTTGATGCTGGGAAAGACTGAAGGCAGGAAGAGTAGGGGATGACAAAGGATGAGATGGTTGGATGGCATCATCGACTCAATGGACATGAGTTTGAGCAAACTCTGGGAGATGGTGAAGAACAGGGAGGACTGGGGTGTTGCAGTTCATGGGGTCACAAAGTCAGACATGACTAGTGAGTGAATAACAACAACAACCCCCAGTGAAATATTAGTGATATTATTTGGAGGTGGGGCTCTTGGGAGGTAATTAAATTTGGATGAGGTCAAGAGGGTGAGGCCCTATCATGGGATTAGCATCCATATTAGAGAGAGAGAGCAGGACTTGCTCTCTGCCATGTGAGGACATAGTGAGAAGGTGGCTGCTAGCAAGCCAAGAGGACTCTAGCAGGGAACTGAATCTGCTGACCCCTTGATCTCGGATTTCCTAGCCTCCAGAACCGTGAGAAATAAATTCCTGTTATCACCTCACCTCTCTATGGTATATTGTTATGATAGCCCAAGAAGACTAAGACATCTGCTAAGATTTAACACTATTAAATGGTTCCAGGAAGTCAAGCAAGATAAGAACTAAGATTTTTGTTGTTGCTAGTGAATTTAAGGTTCTTGCTTCCTTGTGAAAGAATTTGGAGATGAAGTGAAAGGTAAGAAGTGAATTTATTTAGGCAGAAACACATCCCACAGACAGAGTGTGGGCCATCTGGGAAGGCAAGAGAGGACGAGAAGGAGAAGGGGAGGGAGAGTCTTGAACTATTGATACCAAAAGCTCAACTTCTCTGTACACTGGTGCTGAATCAAATCACAGAGATTTTGGGGTGAAGTAGAAAAGAGAAAATCACTCAGTTGTGTCCGACGCTTTGTGACCCCATCGACTGTATAGCTCATGGAACTCTCCAGGACAAAATACTGGAGTGGGTAGCCATTCCCTTCTCCAGGGGATCTTCCCAACTCAGGAATCGAACCCAGGTCTCCTACATTGCAGGAAGATTCTTTACCTGTTGAGCCACCAGGAAAGTTGTAGCTCAGTTGGTAAAGAGTCTGCCTGCAATGCAGGAGACCTGGGTTCGATCCCTGGGTCGGGAAGATCCCCTGGAGAAGGAAATGGCAACCCACTCCAGTATTCTTGCCTGGAGAATCCCACGGACAGAGGAGCTTGGCAGGCTACAGTCCATGGGATTGCAAGAGTCGGACACGACTTAGCGACTAAACCACCACCACCAGAAAAGAGAAGCTATATTACTTTGCCAGGAAAAGGGGGGCACAGTGGGCTAATGCCCTCAAATCTATGTGTTTCAACTTAGGGAAAGTAAAAGTTTTATAGTAATTGTTCAAAGAGCATGGACATTCTTCTGATAGGTTGATGGTGAAGTAAGTTGGAGTCAGCAGCATCAACCTCCACAGCCAGCTGATGCTGAGCAGGGCCCTGTGGGGCTCCTGGGCATGAAGGTCCTTTTGTCCCCCATATCCTATAGGCAAGACTCCAGCCTTCATGACCTTCTCTCAGTTCCAAACAGCAGAACAGTTGCTAATAAAGGAGAAAGCAACAAAACCACCTAATGCAAGATTAAAGGACCAGAAAGGCTCCTCAAGATTAGGAGACTAGACCATCTAAGACCCTGCACACACCCTAATCTTGTCAGCAAACCCACCCTTTTGAAACTTTGCAGAAGAAAGAATAGACTATTACTGCCTTGATCCTTATCACATACTCCTGCCGACTATATAACCTTTTCCTACTCACCAGGATGGGGTACAGTTCTTGAGTCCCTAGCCTACTGTGTTCCCCCTTTGCCTAGCAAAGTAATGGAGCCACCCTTTCCTTCTCCTCCATAATTGTGATAATTGTGTCTCCATATTTCTGTTTGGCATTGGTGCACATAGAGCCAAGATTTTGGCAACACAACTGGTCTTGGGGTCTACATCCTTGTAGGCAGCATACCATGTTAATCTTACTTACATTTTCCCACCTTGAGGGGGTTTCATTATCTGCAAAATACCTCAAAGATAGGGTTGTGTGTATCCTTTGATAGGGAAACAGGACCTTGCCATAAGGCTGCTCTTGACTGTTTCTCCCTGGTATCGAAACCCCTCCCTTCTCTAGTTAACAACTGCTTGAATCTGCCCATTGGAACTCAGGGAGGGTCATGGAGGCTGAATGAAGGCTGTTTCCTATAATCAAAGAAGTGGGGGACACAGAACAGTCTTGTGCCCAGGAGCCCCAGTGGCCCCTGCATGGTATCAGTATTAGTTTTTATGGGCTTCGTAATTTCATAGGCTAATGAGTGGAAGGATTATTCCAGTTTTGGGAGGGAAGGGGCAGGGATTTCCAGGAATCAAGCCACTATCCACTTTTTGGCCTTTTATGGGTAGCCTCAGAACTGTCATGGTACTGGTGGGTATATCACTTAGCATATGCTAACGTATGGCTGAGCATATGATGAGGCTCAAGGTCTACTGGAAGTCGACTCTTCCACCATCTTGGACCTAGCTGGTTCTAACCAGTCTTTGTCATGTCTTATGGCTAATGGACTACAGTCCATGGGGTCCTAAGGGTGGGACACCACTTAGCAACTAAACCACCAACACTGGCAACATCTTCTCCCCTCTTATTTCACTACCAAGGGATTTAATGAGTTTGTTAGAGACCCTGTTAAGAATAGTTTCTCTGGATTGGTGGGAGTGAGGAATAGAAAATGCACATTATCCAGAAGTGAGTCTGAAATGGAAAGGAGAGGCAGAGGAAACAGGAGAGATCTGAGCATACCTGTGGGTGACTAGAAAAAAGCCCAGAATGCACCCTGGTCTATAAAATGGCTTGAAGCGATTTACAATAAAAATAAACCCATTCACCCCAGAGTTTCTCATGGGGTTCCTCCTCTTGAGTAGTCCGGGCCCGTTTCTCCTGCTTTTCCTCCTTGTGCTACACCCTGGAAACTTTGGCAGTCACTGGGGGTCACGGGACAAAGTGGTCAGGTCTAAACACTGATTCCCTGCCCCGGCTGGCTTCATCAGGACGCTTCATCAAGAGACTCCAAGAAAGCAGAACCCCTGGGAGCCAGGCAGCAGCCAACAGAAGGCAGACAGTACTAAAAGTCAGGGACCTGGGTTCCAATCCGGCCCCTGCCACTCCATAACCTGCCATCCCATTGCAATTCCTCTCGGAGATCATGAGGGATGCCCAGGAAGCATACCACATGTGGTTGAATGCAGGCTGCACCCACACAAGAAGGTGCGAATAGGGCCTGTTTTCCCTAACAAGGGGCACTGTTTTAAGGTAGATGCCAATGTAATCACGTCTTGTCCTGCACCGGCACAGCCTCTCGCTTTACACCGCACCTAGCGGAGTGGGCGGGAGGACCCCGCGCTCCGGGCCGCGCCCCCAGCTCCCGCCGCCTGTCGCGACAGCGGCGGTGCATTGTGGGGCTTGTAGTGCGGGGCTGGGTTGGCTGGGTTGGTTGGGTGGGTGGGCGCGGCCGAGGCAGTCGCAGCGGGGCCATCTTCTACAGGCCGGCTGGTTCGGCCTGTGCAACCGGCACTCGCGCTCCTCGCCCGCCCCGATGGCGCCGCGGCCGCTGAGCCCCT
>NW_011494810.1:3562861-3563576 GCF_000754665.1 Bison bison bison | reverse complement strand
AGGGTCGGCGCCTCCGCGCGTGCAGCCGAGGGGGTGTGGCCGCCGCCCTGCGAGTTGAGAGCTCGGCGCCGCAGGCGTCACGCTGGTGGGCGCGTGGCGGGCGACTGGGAGTCCCGGAACCCTGGAACCGCTGGGCGTTTGGGGGCGTGTGCTGTGCTGCGCCGCTGTAGGCCTCCGGCTTACTCGCGGGGGCCGGGGCGCGAGCGCGCGGTCGGGGAGCGCTGTCCCGCCAGCGCCGGGTGCAGCCGGTGCCCAGCTGGCGCCTGCGCTGTGCGTCCAGCCCGGGATGCCCTCCGGCCCCTCCCGCCGGCCCGCCGCTGTTTCGTTTGTTGCCGGGATTCGGCGCTTCTTGCCTCCATGGAGTGAGGAGGGATTGTCAGTCTAGGGAGGCTGAGTAAGGGAAGCGGAGGAATTTGCATGAGGTCACCCAGGGAAGGCTAGAAGAACGGCTTTTGGGAATTCAGGACTCTATTGGCAGCGCTCGTGTGCACCAGAGCGGGCCTGGCAGTCCCTTGATGGCGGGAGGGCGGGGACGTGCGCTTTGGCCTTTCGGTCTTCCCTGGGGGAAGGGTGAGGCCGGAGGGTGCCGATCGCAGCCTGACCCGTGCTCCGCAGCCCGAGGACGAGGAGGACGTGGAGCCGGCGCTGGAGGAGCTGGAGCAGCGCGAGGTGTTGGTGCTGGGGCTGGACGGCTCCGGGACAAGCACATTCCTGC
>NW_011494810.1:3556286-3562761 GCF_000754665.1 Bison bison bison | reverse complement strand
CTGGACCCAAGTTGGGGCTTGTTATCTAAGCAGGACACGCCCCTGTGGAAAATCTTTCCCATGTGTCCCTGGGGTACAGGATGGAGTCCAACACTGCCCTGTTCTCTGGTTTGGTCGCCGCCTGTCCCTCGACCTTACTGCAGCCCACGTGCCTAACCCTGATAGACTCACAGCTAAAGTTTCCTGTATGCCAAGCACTTGACAGACAGCACTTTAAAAAGCCCTGCCAACAACTCCATAAAACTGGAAAGAGTTATTACGTTCATTATATATGTCTTGCATGAGGCAGTGAGGCCCAGAAAGTTAAATAATTTATCCAAGCTCAGGCAGCTTGCCAGTCTGTTAATGCTGTCTAGCTTGGGCTCTCGATATTAAGCACCCTGTACATTGCTTGCTTCTGAAATGAGTGATAGTCACTCAGTCGTGTCCAACTCTTTAGGACCTCATGGACTGTGTAGCCTGTCAGCCTTCTCAACCCATGGAATTCTCCAGGGTTTCTGAAGGGTGCTTGCTTTTTTCTTTCTTATCATCTGTGCCTTGTATGCACTGTTCTCCCAGTCTGGAAAGCCCTTCTTCCCTTTATGAACTGCTGTTCATCCTTCAAGGTTCAGGTCAAAGGTGATATCCCATGAAGCCTTATCTGACCCCCAGGCTAGCTTAAGAGTTCTTGCTCTGGGCTCCCCTTCTGCTACTGTGTTTGCCACATACCTCCCTGAGTCCCGGACTGCGCATCTAGGGCACAGATAAATCTGATCCAGCTCTGGCCCCTAGGGCCCAGCCCCAGTCAGGTACCTGGAAGATCACTTGTTGAGTGAGTGATCAAAGGAGGATCTGAATAGCCTCCTGCCCTCAATGTTAGGCTTCCTGGGATCTCAGGAGAGGCTAGGAGAGAGGGTATTGAGAGGGCAGCAGTACTTTACCCCTGTGTCCAGTCACAGACTCAGTGGAAAGGAACAGGTGGATTTCTGCCCGCCATATTACTCAGACCATAAAGACTCAGTGGGTTTAGTTAAGTGCCAAAGTGGTGGGATCAGACTCAAGGCCTGGCTGTTGGCCTCAATGGGCCCAGTTCCTCTGGTCTCAGGGCCTTGCCTGCTAGCCTGCCCTGGCTACATCTTTCTTCCCTGATTGTAGCAAACATTGATATTCACCTGAGATTCAGGCCTTTTAGCATGCTTTCTGTGTTTCCATCTCTCGTGCCCAGGACACAGAAAATTCAGATGGGGGTTCTGCAGTTGAGGCCCACTCTGTCTGGCAGAGACAGTATCCAGGCTCAATAAGGTCACTCAACCTGGATTCAAACCCAGATCTCCCATTCATGTCCGGGGCCTTTCCCCTGCCACACCACTCAGTTTGCTATGGTCACCTACAGTGCTTGGCCTGGAGCCCGGCTGAGAATGAGCCCCTTGTGGATCTTTGACTTTTCCCTCCCCTCCCCACCCCCACCTCCTATATCCATTTTATTAACTAGTTCTGTCAGCTTTATCCTCCAATAGAGTATGCATCTGTCTGTTTCTTCCCACCTCCATCTTTGCCTGCTTGTCCCAATCCACGGTCACCTATCAGTACTACAGCAGTCTCCTTGCTGGTCTTCCTGATTCCACTTCTGTCCTCAATGTTGACCAGCAGCATCTTTCAGAAATCCGTATCACTTCATGTCATTCTTGCTTAAAATGCTTTTGGGGCTCCCCACAGCCTCTCTGTGGCCTTACAGGCCCTGTGTGGTCCAGCCCTGGCCAGCCCTGCTGGTCGTGGCTCCTTCTCCCCCTCTGGCAGCGCCTCAGCCACCTTGAATGCCTTCTGTTTCTTGAACACATGGATCTTGCCCTGTCCGGTGCCTATAACGCTTTTTTCTGCCTCTTCTCGTGACCAGCTCCTTGTCATCATCCCAGATTCAGCTCACATGCCACCTCCTTAGGCCACCTTCTCAGACCACCCAATCCAAAGCCACCAGCAGACACTACCCCCACCCCGCCCCGCCCCTTTCACTTTTTTCTGTTTTATTTCCTTCCCTTGTGGAATGTGTTTTTGTGTTACTGCTGTGTTCGTCCTGGTTACAGAGGGAGCTCCTTGAGAACAGGGCTCCCCTGCCTGCCTTGCTGACCTCTGTGTCCCCAGCACCCAGATCAGTGCTTGGCACCTAGTAAGTACTCAGTATGTACTTGTTGAGTGCCTGCTATGTGCCAGGCATTGTGCTGAGGGCTTTGGGGGGATCCAGAGATACATAGCTCTAACTCTCAAAGAGCTGAGAGTCCATAAGTGTCAGAAGTCTAATCAGAAACACTAGGATGCAGGGGTGACCATTGAGGACTTTGCAGAGGGACACAGAGGAACAGGAATGCAACCCAGGTTGGGGGAGGTGCTACTTGGACAGCCACACGGTGGCAGGATTGAGTATGGCCTTTCCAAGGAAAGAAAATGGGGCAACCAGACTTAACAAGAAAAACTGAATGGAGAATGGCTGTTCTCAGGCAGCACAGGGGGTCCTGGCTGCTGACGACAGCCACTGACCTGGGAGGAAGCTAGGGATTGGGAGGAGGCAGGACAGGCCAGGACAAAGAACCAGAGTATTGTGTTTTGAGGACATCTTATACCCCAGTCCTGTGAAAGGTACATTGTGTATAGTACTTTGGGGTTTTGCTACAACCTGTTAGGTAAGTTGAGTGAGGAAGAGACTGATGTTCAGAGGTGTCGACCTGCTCAGGGAGATATAGCTGTCAGAGCTAGAGCTGCACCCAGGTCTGATTGGCTCAGGAACCCGTGGACTTTCCCTTGCTCCATTGGCCAGTGGAGCCTTGGGAGGCTGGAAGTGATGTGGGGGTGGGCTGTAAGTAGAGAGTCCGGGCCCAGGGAGGCTCTGAGCTGGCCCCTGGCCTCTCCTCAGTCGGCGGCAGCCAGAATCTGCGCTTCTACTGGAAGGAGTTTGTGAATGAAGTGGATGTGCTGGTGTTCATGGTGGACTCGGCTGACCGGCTGCGGCTGCCGTGGGCCCGACAGGAGCTGCACAAGCTGCTGGACAAGGACCCTGACCTGCCTGTTGTGGTGGTGGCCAACAAGCAGGTGAGGGCCATGGGAGGCTGGCTACGGTCAGCTGGGCTTGATCCACGATGCCTGGGGCAGGGAGCACCGGAGAGGGATTCGGGCCTAGACCCATGACCTGCAGCACACAGCTGATACTGTCGCCCCCTCTGCTACCTGTGCTGTGTCCTCATTCCTCATCCCTCATCCTCTCTGCCTCCCTCTCTGCCTCCCTGTCATTTGTCATCCTGGAAGAATGAGAAAAATAATTTCTCTGTGTCCATTGTGTCTGAGGTGTGGTTTTGAATAATATTTCATATGATGTTTCTATTCACTCTGTAAGCTATGGGATACTGTTTTCATTTTACATACAGGGAATCTGAAGCTCAGAGAGATTTTGTACACCTTGAAAATAGTAAATTGGGAAGTTTTACTCTAATTGCACCTTTTCCACTCTGCTATGTCCCTAATGATCTCTGACTCTAGATCAGAGAGCTATAGCTGGGAAGTGGTAAGAAGTTAACAAGTTAAATACTAATAACTAACATTTACTGTGTGCTCACAGCATGCTAAGCACACTGTAATCATGACCTCACTATAGGCCTTGACGTTAGCCCAAAGTTACAGCTGCTATGTGGCAAAGCCAGGTCTTGACCTCAGATCCTCCTCAGATTTCCTGCTCTTCACCCTATGCCATATACGTCTCCTGGCCCAGTAACTCTTGGCATCACATACTTACGGTGCCATTCTCTGCCGCAGTACAGAGTCCTGTTGTGTTTCAGGTGGCATGGGCCCATGGCCCTGAGAGCTGTGGGACATGTTTCCAGCCTGGCTTGGAGACATTCTGTCTGTCTTAGACCTCAGGTTTCCTCTGCCTATCAAGAAATATCTGGCACAGTTATAAACAGGGTAACCTTATGTTCTGGTCTGCCTATGACAGGCCCCAACTATGCCTGTTGCTCTGATACAACTATACTAGTTCCCACTTTGAGTCTCAGAAGTAACCCAGTTTGGACAATGAATCGTGTCATCTTATATATAAACTATGGTTTATAGTGATTTTAAACTTTACAGAAGACAGCACCTACGGTCCCATCATTCTATGAACTGCTTCAAGAAGAAACCTTTTAATCTTGGGCCAGGCTTGAAATTAAATGCACCATCACCAGCCATGCTGAGTAGTGGCCTCTGTTTTTTCCTCAACAGGTTTCTAGGAGTCTAGGGGAGGTGAGGCCTTTGTCTGAAAGTGACCTTACCATAAGATCTCTCCACCATTGAATTTAGGAAACTGAGCTAAGATTTCTGTAAAGGTCATAAACTTGGTCATCAAACCAACCTGGGTTTAAAACCTGGCTCTGCCACGTGTCACTGTTTCCTTTGCTAAATGATACCACCTCCCTGAGCTGATTTCCCCATCAGTTTAGTATGGACAGTGAGTTAAATGAGATGAGTACCTATCACAATGCCTGACTTAGAGGACGTGCTGTTTCTTAGCACAGTGGCTATGGGTGAGAATGAGGGGGTGGAAAGAAGCTGATACCAAGGAAAGTCAGAGATGAGGAAGTGAGTTTAGACCAACTGGGCAAGAGAGAACTCAGGCTCCAGTGTTCCCCCCAGGGAGCCGATGAACAGTTTATTTCACAGATGACAAGGGTGGGTAGTTGGGACACACTCTCAATCCAGCCTGACGTCTCCGTTTCATCCCAGGACCTGAGCGAAGCCATGAGTATGGTCGAGCTGCAACAGGAGCTGGGCCTGCAGGCTGTCGATAGCCAGCGGGAAGTTTTCCTCTTGGCAGCCAGCATCGCCCCTGCAGGAACCAGCTTTGAAAATCCTGGCACCGTGCACATCTGGAAACTGCTCCTGGAGCTTCTCTCCTAGGCTGGCGCCCACCCGCTCACTAGCCAGCCCTGGAGACTTCAGTTCTGCTCCTCCTGCTTCTTCATCTCCAGCCTGGGCCTGGGGCACGGTCTACATAACATCTCTTCCCTTCTTCCCTCCTTACCCTCAAGAGCAGGGCCTGGGTGAGGCCAAGAACCACACAGAGGCCTCCCAGTGAGCTAGCCATGAGGCTGAAGCAAGGAGGCAGTTGAGGCCAAGGGTGGGAGAGGACAGTGTCTTGCTAATTCTGAGCAGCAAGTGGATCCCACTTTCACCAAGGAAGGCAGCCTCATCCTCTGACCTGTACAGCGAGCTGCCCAGCAGGCTCAGTTCTCCCCGCCCTGCTGGTCCCAAGGGGTGAGGACTGGTGTAGGTGTCCGAAGTACGCCCTAACCCTAGACTGATCCCTTCTGGTGATTTTGCACCCTCTCGTGTGGGCAGGTTCTGGGCCGTAAGCCACGAGCTCAGACTCCCTGTCCTGCCTTATGCTCCAACCCCAGCTGGCTCGTGGCCTTGTGCAATCCCTGCCTCTCTGGGCCATCCCTTTTAAAGAGAGGTGATTTAGGTGGTGGCTTTCTAACCAACCTATAAAGATAGGAAGCTTGAGGAGGAATCTAGAGATCCTGGCAAGAAGCTTCCTGAAACCTCCCTGCTTTCCCAAGGCTGAGGTCCAGCCCGCTAACCTCTTAAATAGAGAGTAAGTGGTCTTCACCCCCTAATCAGAGAGACTGAAACCCACACCCACCCCAATCTGGAGTCAGAAGCTGCTACTCTTACACTTAACTGTGCCAATGCCCATGTTTACATAAGTCTGGGGAAGGAAGGAGCTTGCCTATGTTCCTGGGAAGACTTGTCAGGGGAGCAGGATGTTGGCCTCCAGACTGCATTTAATTATTTATTTATTTATAAAAGGAACAGGCCCAAGTTTTAGGCTCTGTTTCTAGGTGCTGTTATCCAAACCCTAGATGACTGTCATGGAAAATTTGGATCTTTGAGGAAAATAGCTGGAATCATGAATGACAGTGTGGTAAGCTACACGTGTCAATGGAGACAGAGCTCTTCCTCCCCCAACCCTTTGTGGCTGTACTTGATGTCATAGAATTTCACCATGACCCATATGAACTTGAACTCCAATACTTGGCCTAATACGTCAAAGGGACACAAACTCTGTAGAGGTAACAAATGACTCTGGGAGAGGCAATTTCATCATAGTTACTCTTACAAAGAAATTAGAATTAGCAGACCAACCAATGGGTAGCCTTGAGTATATCGCACAGCCTTCCTGGACCTGCTGATTGTGCAGCTAAGGCAAAGCTGGACAGAATAGCTGGTGTCCTCTCCAGAACACATTCCGTGATTCTCCTGTTTCCAGTGATCAGCCAGTTTAAAGACTGTCTCTGTACTGACTCTTCAGTGCAGGCAGAAGGAACCTTTTGTCTGTCAAGAGGCCACTGAAGAGTTGACAGCCACAAATGGGCCTTTTTTTTGAGGAGGGAACCAACTCAGTTTGCTTTTTAATTGAGAATAGAGATTATGTGCCTTTGTTTCATTTGACATTTACTCAGCGTGCCACAGT
>NW_011494810.1:3546773-3556186 GCF_000754665.1 Bison bison bison | reverse complement strand
TACTGTGGCGGGTGCAAGAAGGGTGGGCCGGGAAGGTGTCTCAGAATAGAATCACTTTTCTTTGAAATTCCGATTAACTTTCTGTCTTAAGTGATTTGACTGATTTTATTTTAAATATTTTGGGAATGACTTGGGTTTTAGAGTAGCCTTTGAAACTCTGCTGACACTTCATTTTGCTGGCAGAAAGTGAGGAGACTTTACTTCTCTGTTCTGTGAACTTCACCTTGTCCTCTAGCGTTAATACTTGAAAGTTAGCCTTGGAGCCAACATTTTGGAGAGGGGCGCCCTTTTCTACTAATTAAGCTCTGCCTTTGGTCTAGTGCATATCACTATGTAGTACAGTTTTTAAAGTCCCCACTGTCAGGAGGTGAGAATAGAGTTACGTACTTGAGCAGCTTTCAAAGACCAGTCTCAGAGCCAACAGGTCCCGAGGCACACGAGGAGACACCACCGAGGAGCACTGAAGGTCCCGGGCGGTGGCCGTTGGTGCCTGTACAGGCCGTATGGACGTCCTGTAGGCCTGTGGGTGTGCGCGTGTCTGTGGCTGACGGCAGCACTCCTCTGCTGGCCTGTCCTCCAGGCGGGGAGCCAGACAGTGCTTGTGTCCCGGTTCCTACCAGGACCAGGCTGGGCAGAGTCGCGGAAGGGCCTTTTTTCAGAACCGCTGACTGCCTTGCGCTCTTATGTAGTTGTTCCTGAATGTGACTTTGGCTCAAGAGCCTAGGTGGCTGCTTTGGGGAACCTGTTCATCTCAAGTGCAGCTCCTGACTAACTGGGATGACACCATGTTTCCCCCTCCGCCCCACCTGAGCTTGGCACTAGCGAATGGACAGCCGGGCAGCTCTCGCACTCTCATGAAGACCATACAGTGCCCACTTGATGCTTGGGAAGGCAGCTCATGCGTCTGTGTGCCGGTTGAACCTGTGAATCATGCACGCTGACACTGGGGGCTTCTGCTCTTGAGGTTATTTGAATGAAATCATGGCTTCTGACATGCTGCTGTCCTTCTGAAGAGAGGTCAGCCTGGCCCAGAGCTTGAACACGTGGATGGTCTAGGCAAGAGGGCTCTTGAGGCTACTGGGACCACCACCTTGGACCAGCTGCCTATCCCAAAAAGCCTCCTCTGGCACCTCCTGGTGTTTGGAACCATCCGTTGTAAGCTTGTGCCAACACAGTGGTATCCAGCTGTGAGGACTGGAGAGGAGGTGAAGTTGGTCCCTCCGAGCCTCCAGACCCTCCTCAGAAGTGCTGGTGAAAAATTTCACAGCTCCAGCATGTCTGAATGAGACCCCCGATTCTCCAGAAAAATGTTTCCACTTGCCTTTGGAAAATATTTTGTTCTTAGGCTAGGTTAGTAGCAACTGCCAGCATCTCAAACCAGCGGCTGAAACTCGTCTGTGGCGTCTATCCTCGTCCTCTCACAGCTGCCCCAGACCTCAGACCTGCACAGTCAGCAGTCTGCCTCACCCCTGCCGACTGCTGTCACCTTCTCCAAGTCTTCTCTAGTAACTCTAGAGGGAAACCTCCAGCTTTCCCTGCTGCCTCCTGGAGATGGGCCCATAAAGGGACAAGGGGAAGATTGCCATCAGATCTGAAGTAAAGGAGCCTTGCTGTCCCAGCCCATGCCCTGTGAACCCAGGCCCACAAACTGCATAAAATGGGGTGTTGGTGGCTGTGTACAATAAATGCCAAAAATTTGGTGGTGGTTTCATATAAATTCTGATTTTGAGGAACGAACGTGCTTGGTGCTTAGCAGTCCCAGGGAGGGACAGCTATGGAGGGTGGTCCCAGAACACGTCCCACAGCAAATCCCAATCCCTTCAGTCCACACTGGGGTGGGTGGGTACATCAGCTTTGGCCTAACAGTACTTTTGGGGAGATACCCAAACCCTTCCTTGTAGGAGCTCTAGCTGACAGGGCCAGAGCTGGGCATGAAAATGGAAGTGAGAACTTTTTTTTTAATTTTAGCAATGCTGTTTTGTTTTTTAAGTGAAGAATAATTGCTTTACAGAATTGGAGAACAGCTTTGACTGCCTCCATACCAGAGGTCAGAATGGAGGTGGCACCATTCCACAAGTGTCCCCCCAACACCTGCCCTTGGGCTGGGCTCTGTGGTTCCCTCACAAGGTCGCTGGATTCAAGCCCAGTCTGGTAGGGGATGTCCAACCAGACTAAAAGACAGTTACTGGCATTGGCTACAGAAGTCGGGGCTGGGGGGACTCCAGGACACTGACACAGCCTGGGAGCAGAGGAAGGTGGTATGGAAGGCTTCCGCAAAGCCCTGTGGTATGGCAGCTGAACTGGGTGAAGATACAAGGTTAAGGGCCTGGCCCGGTCACAGGCCTGATTTCAGAATGCTCTGAAGGACTTCTGCATTCCTAAAGCTTTCATTCCTAAAGCCTTCGCTCACGGTGACGGTCACTGCTGGAGTCTAGCAAGCCGAGTCCAAAAGGCAGGTTTCTGTCCAGTTTCCAGCCCGCCTTAATGGTGTGAGACAGTGGGCTGCTTTCAGTGGCCGAAGAGAAGGCCAGCAAGCAAAGTCTAGGCGTAGTCATTGGACAGAGTAACTTCAAACCCCATGTTAATGCCTCTCAAGCCTGTTTCCTTACCAGTGAGAAGATAAAACCACACAACTGTGTGGGTTTTTTGTGAAATGTTTTATGTAAAAATACTTAACTCCTTTCCTAGAGCAGTGAGGGGAGACAAGTTTTATGTGACTTAAGGAGAAACCTCAGGAACAGAAGGTTTTTGTATTATTGATACCTGACAATAATGAATCAAAATGCCCAGCACCCACCTCACTGTGACTATAATCCTGCTACATACCAATCATGCCACCAAATTACACAGGCCAGGCCCGAAGGAATGCCATGCAGTGTGCAGCCCAGGACGTGGTACACAGCAGAGTTGCATTCAGCAGTCCAACAGACATCTCAGAAAGCAGGTTTGGGAACTTCAGACTCAAAAGACAAGCAGCAAAGGCAGGTCACTTGAAGGCAGATCAGGAGGCAGCTATATAGCATCTTATCCGCTGGCACTCGAGCCACAACGGGCTTCAGACCAGAGCCACAGAAAACCAGTTCACCAGCCCCCAGCCTGGGGTGGGGCCACCACTGGAGGCCTCTCCCAAGCAGCCCAGGCTTCCATAAAAGTATTAGTCAGCTCAGATGGTAAAGAATCTGCCTGCAGTGCAGGAGACCCAGGGTCTATCCCTGGGTCAGGAAGATACCTGGAGAAGGGAATGACTGCCCACTCCAGTATTTTGTCTGGAGAATCCCATAGACAGAGGAGCCTAGCAGACTACAGTCCATGGGTCACAGTCAGACGTGACTAAGTGACTGACTCACTTTTTTGTAGAAGTGATAGTGGAACTGCTATTCAGGAAACCAAGGTAGCAAGCAGAAGAACCAGAACAGGGGAGAAAAGGGAGGGCAGCTGTGCCTAGGAGGGTACGTGAATGTGCAAAGGACTGACTGGCCTCTTTACTTTGGTTGAGGAGGTTACTGAAGGGGGCAGCCCCAGGGCTTGGCTGGGAGGGCAAATACAAAACTGTCAGAGAAGTAAAAATAACTATTTTATTGTACACAGACTATATTCAAACAAACCACGCGCTCAGAAAACAGCAGGTTCTGGCTTTTCGCAGAGCCCGCAGAAGAATATAAATTGGAGCCTCTGGGAGACAGTATCTTCTCCAAAGTGAAAAGAGAGAGAGAGAGAGAGAGTGTACGCGTACACGTGCATTGTAACCCTTTGATTCCATGGGGTTTGGCTGGCCTCATCTGTAGATGCACACCACTCCTTGCTTCTCTGGTCCAAGAGGAAGCCTCAACCTGGGGCAGGCATAAACCAGTCACTCAACCTCCATTTTATTCTTTTGCAAAGAATCAGTGAAGGCTTGCCACTCTGCTGGGTAAAAGCGCTTGTAGACGTTGATCTTATTCCGAATCTGTTTTGGGGTATCTTGATAGTAATTCTTCTCATCCCGGGCCATAGCCTAAGGAAAGAAAAGGGCCACTTGAATGAAGAAGGCTGGACTGGCCAAGTTCAAATCCCTAGCCCTGCACTGGACAAGGTACTGCCCATCCCTGAGATTCAGATTCCTCGTGTCAAAAGTCATAGTGTATGTGGGAAAATGGGTACAAGTACCCTCAGAGACTAGGCAGGAGCTGAGACCCGCTGAGTAGCTCATTCTTTGTCCATCACCAACTGATCCCACCTGGGCACAGGGTCCCAGTGTAGCCAGATCTTTCCATTTTTAAGAGAAGCCAAAAAAAAAAAAAAAGGAGTTGAGACCTCCCATAATTAAAATGGGAGTTAACCCCTGAACAGCAGTTAACTCTTGAACAGCACAGATGTGAAGTGCATGGGTCCACTTATAATGGGTATTTTTCAGGAGTAAATACTTTAGCACTACATGGTCCATGGTCAGTTGAATCCCGAGATTTGAGGAACTGCAGACTGGGAGGACCAATTGTAAATTATACACAGGTTAACCTCAGGTTGTTCAAGGGTCACCTGCAGTTCATTAAAAATACCATGTGAGCAAACAATATATATTTATGAGTGGGATACACACCACAGGCTCTTCAGTCTACCCCATTATAAGCATTCTGTCAAAGGGATCCATTTCCTAGGGTATCTTTCCTCTTTGTTTCCACTCAATCTCAGGAAACAGGCACTAGCCAAGCAGATCAGACCCCAAATGGTCCAGGGTACCCTCTCCAAGGACCCAAGTGGTTCCTCCTGCCAGGCCTGAACCACTTACCTTATAGTTTTCCCCATGGTTCTCCACCATGTAGCGAACATAGTCAATGAGATCTCGTGACAGTGTATTTCCTTTCTTTTCCGGAAGGCTGGCTTCTGCCTCCAGGTCTGGGTTGAGAGAAGCCAAGAGACAGGGAATGAAGCTTTGCTTCCTGCATAAGTTGAGCTGCGCAGTCAATCCTAAGCCACAAGAGTTAATACACTGGCCAAGTGATGACCTTCCCCTCTTCTTCTCCAAATTCAGTACTAGAACCTTCCTCATTAGCCCCTCAGGTCCCAGGCTCTGCCTATGGCACAAGCATCCATCAGCATGGCAATAAGTCACCTCTCTTTGGGTCTCAGATGGGTGAAAGGAAGGTACCAAACTAAAAATCCCTGCTTAGTGCCAGGTACTAGGGACAGAGATGAAGACACATTGCTTGTCCACAATGCAGGGCTCCATTCCAGCTCTAAAATTCTTTGAGAAC
Organism: Bison bison bison; assembly: GCF_000754665.1. Taxonomy (NCBI): domain Eukaryota; kingdom Metazoa; phylum Chordata; class Mammalia; order Artiodactyla; family Bovidae; genus Bison; species Bison bison. The sequence goes on along the minus strand of NW_011494810.1, from coordinate 3,550,955 downwards.
CTCTTAAAAGTGTTAATATGTGAAATGAAAAGGTGTGAATAAATGAGAACTTGAGCTGTAGGAACTAGGGCCCAAGGCACCTCACTGTTCCACATGAGGGGAAAAACCAAACTCTGGAGTCAATATGGCCTCACTCCTAAAATAGCTGGGCTTCTCTGATGGCTCAGCAGTAAAGAATCTGCCTGCAATGCAGGAGATGCAGGTTCAATCCCTGGATGGGGAAGATCCCCTGGAGAAGGAAATGGCAATCCACTCCAGTATTATTGCCTGGGAAAACCTATCCTTAGAGTACCTGGAGAGCTACAGTCCAAGGGGTCAGAAGAGTTGGACATGGCTTAGTGACTGAACACACACGCACACCATTACTGAGCTATATATTTTTAAAATTATTATGATGGTAAATTTTGAGGGTTTTTATTTTTTGCCACAATTTACATTTTTTTAATGGTAAATTTTGTGGGATTTTTTTTAACCATAATTTTAAAAATTTTAATTAAAGAATTAAAAGTAAAACTTAAGATTAGCTTTCACTACACTAAGTACACATGATTTTGTATATACAATCCTGTGCAGTAACTCTTACAAGAATCACTAAAATAGACTACAGACAAGAATTCATGGAATTCTATATCAAATGTCTGGTCAGAGGGCTTTCCTGGTGGCTCAGAGGTAAAGAATTGGCCTGCCAAGGTAGGAGACACGGGTTCGATACCTAATCTGGGAAGATCTCACATGCAGTGGAGCACGAAGCCCGTGGACACAACTCTTGAGCCTGTGCTCTAGAGCCCAGAAGCCACAACTACTGAGCCCACGTGCTGCAACTACTGAAGACTGTGCTCTTAGAGCCTGTGCTCCACGAGAGAAGCCACCACAATAAGAAGCCTGCGATGCTTGCCATGACCAGAGAACAGCCTAAGCAGCAATGAAGGCATAGCCAAAAATAAATAAATAATATTTTTTAAATGTCTGGTCATTCAAATCTTCAAACTTTGCAGAATTTACCCTCTTGTTTTAATATTCAGTCTCTATAGCCTTAAAATACATAAAGTTGATTTATCATTGGAAAGATTCAGTTTAGTCACTCAGTCATGTCTGGCTCTGAGACCCCATGGACTGCAACACATCAGGCTTCCTTGTCCATCACCAACTCCTGGAGCCTACTCAAACTCATGTCCATCGAATCGGTGATGCTATCCAACTATCTCATCCTCATTGCAAAGATTATATGGTGGAATCTCTAAAAACAAAAATATCTGTTCATCCTTAAACTCATGAGAAGCTGAATTCATGCTTGAGACTTATTGTTTTCTCCTTTATCCTCTCAGGCACTGGTTACGTCCTCCCCGAACATCTCTGGCCTCCCTTCACACATTGGAACTTAGTCAGTAGACTGAAAATGTCTCGGCCAGGACACAGTTCTACCTCTGCCAGCTGAGCCGTGGACCGGCTCACTTCCTCCCTCTGAACTTCAGTTTCTCCATCTGTACCATGAGAACATCTGAGGGTCCTTTCCAGCCCTGTATAGGATGCTGACCTAGAGAAATTGTGGCCCACACCCACCATTAAGCACATAAGGCTTCCGCACAAGCTCCTTAGGCCTCTCTTCTACATCCACTTCCATGGCCTTTACCTGCAGAGAACAGAGACCATGAGAACAGTAGACAGAAGAAATATCCTGGATGAGGGAAAATCCTAAAGGCTCCTGCCCATCCCAGCACAACTGCCTTATCCATAAGGGTCCCTCCACAAGGTCAGGCAAGAATAGATGACCAAAAGAGCTAATGCCCTGGATGCTTTTTGGTTCCCAAGATGCTCAAGTAAGCAATTTATCTTTCTGCGTCTATCTATAAAATGGGCAGAATATTCCTTGCCTGCCTCACTTCACTGTGTGATTATCAAATGGAGCAATGCACATGAAAGCACTTAAGACTTCAATGAGGGAGAGAGGTCAGATGCCTTCTCTTATGCAAGGAGCAGGCTGACAGCGCTTGGCTATAATTTCACATTTATTCAATAAACAGTAGTGCCCTGTTCCTCTAGCATAAAGAGATAATAAGAAATTTGCCTGAAGGCAATGGGACAAACCCAATCAGCAAGCCCATTCATTAACTATAGACCACTAGTCACATCCTAAGCACCACCGAGTGAGGCTTAGTACTGAATGGAACAGAGTTCTTGTCCCCAAGCAGATTATGTTGGGGGAAAGAGGCACAGACAATAAACAGATAAATATATCACATGACATGCCATAAAGTATTTACAAGTGCCAAGGAATTAAAGTAGAAAAGAAGTTACTGAGGGAAAGGGGGTGCTATTTTTGAAAGTGGTCCAGAAAAAGAACTATTCCGGAGAAACTAGCCTAAGGGAAGCCTCAGACCAAGGACGACTGGATAACTTAGGAAAGGAGTGAGGAACAGTAAGGATTCCAAACTCCTTATTAGGAAAGTTAAGGGCAGAGAAAGATAAATTCTGGAAAACTGAGATGCCAAGGGATCCAAATAGTTTAATTTCAGAAGGAAAAAGTGAGTGCCGAAGGACAACGGAAGCTCCAACCCAGGTCCAATGTGTGCTAAGGGAGGCAGTATAAGGGAGATACTAAAGGTAATCTCAACGCAGTCAGGCTGGCCCAGCTGGCTGTAGGGAAGTCACAAACCCAAGAAGGGCTTGAGGGAGGTAACAGACAGGATTAAGCCAGCTCAGGATGGTGTGGCGGCGGAGGGCAAGGCCGGGACCATGTCAGTACCTTTCTCTTAAGAAGGGGCACTGCCCTGTTGGGGTCCATAGCCAAACCCATCTCGGCCAGGTTCTGCCGCACCGATTTGGTCTGGTCCCAGGCATGTCGGATGTGTGAGCTACGGGGGAAAAAAGAGGGCGGTCGCGGGACTGTCATCTCGCTAGCCGTCCTGGCCGAGGTCTCCTGCCTTCTAAACCCCAGTCTCCTCACCATTCGATCCGCGGCGCTGCCTTCCGTCGAGCATTCCGGTTCAGACGCTTTCGGTTAACATTATAACCGAACTTCTGCCTCCGAGTCTTTCCCTTGGCTTTGGGCATTGCACTGACCACAGCACGGAGTACTAGACTCTGCTTCTCACTCCAACTACCGCGTGTAGCGACTCCTTCCGGCTAGTGGAGCACGTGGTTTTGCAGGCTTTCGGGAAATGTAGTCTTCTTCTCAGCGACACAGGCTGGTTACTATAACTCCCAGAATGCCATGAGCGAACGCGCCTGCGTACAACGTTCAGCAAAGCCCTTTTCCCTGCCCCACTTTAAGGACCTCATCAGGAGGCGGGGCTTAGCGTCCGAATTTTCGCCTCCTGCTGTTGCTTGAAACATGGAGACTCCTGGCCGTGTCACTCCGGAGGCACCCTTTGAACCATCGCAGCCCCCAGTCATTGAAGGCTTTAGCCCCAGTGTATACAGCACTTCGGAAAGCTTCAAGGAAAAGTTTATTCGCAAGACCCGCGAGAACCCATTGGTACCCATAGGTAAGCAAGTGGGAGCTTTAGGAACTGTAGACCAAGAGGGCAGTGATGTAGAGGGAATGAAATAGGGGAGGATCGGGACCCCAGCTGGGTGACCCGAATGAGAAGAGGCCGGGCGGTGAGGGGTGAACGTGATTGGAGAAGGAAGTAGACTGGATTGGGGGCGCTGGGACGCGGCGGACTCTTAACTCCGAGGACCACCCCCCTGCCCCGGCCCTCCTTCTGCCCACCCCTCCCACCTCGGCCCCAACCCACAGCGCGCTCTCCTCAGCTCCTGTTTAAGAATATCTTGACCCTGAAGAGGGAAGACCAAAGAGGGGAGGGGCCCTCTAGAGCCGGACCTGCCTGCCACTTCCCACCTGCTTTGTCGCCTCTTCAGGCTGCCTGGGCACTGCGGCCGCCCTTACCTATGGTCTCTACTGCTTCCACCGGGGACAGAGCCAGCGCTCCCAGCTCATGATGCGTACCCGGATCGCCGCCCAGGGCTTCACGATCGTTGCCATCTTGGTGGGTCTGGCTGCATCCACTCTGAAATCTCGACCTTGAGCCGGTGGCCTCACCTTGAAAGCTTCACGGATATGGTGTATACAGCATTTCGGAACCACCGGTCCTACCACTAAAATAACTCCTTCATTTCCCCTAACAAGCCCTGTATCAGTGCGGGTGGAAGTGGCGAATTGTGTAAACGACAGATTCCCCC
>NW_011494810.1:3524946-3546673 GCF_000754665.1 Bison bison bison | reverse complement strand
CCCCCCGCCCCGCCCCCTGGAATCTCAGGTTCGGTTCAGTTTGCGTGTTCCCTACTTCTGTTTATGTTGCACCTTGGCCACTTCTACCTAATAAACTCTGATTCACTTGTAGTTTAGTGAATTCATTCCCAGTCTCGCCGCCATGGTTTTTGGTCTTTGGTTTTAGGAGAAAACAGACTAAAGACTGCAGGGTCTTTTAGAAATCCAGTAGTCTACTGATTCTCAAACTTTCCTGACAACAGTCACCCCGAGGTATTTATTAAAAGTAGGCAGTCTTGAGAGTCCCTTGGACAGCAGGGAGATCAAGCCAGTCAATCTGAAAGGAAATCAACCCTGAATATTCACTGGAAGGACTGATGCTGAAGCTCCAATACTTTGGCCACCTGATGCAAAGAGCCAACTCATTGGTAAAGACCCTGATGCTGGGAAAGATTGAAGGCAGGAGGAGAAGAGGGTGATAGAGGATGAGATGGTTGAATAGCATCACCAATTCAATAATCAAATTTGTGCAAACTCCAGGAGATAATGAAAGACAGGGAAACCTGGCTTGCTATATTCATGGGATAGCAGAGAGTCTGACATGACTTAGCGACTGAACAACAAGACAGTCTCTACAGCAATGTTATATGTGGGGCCAGGCTCGGGGGTGGGAACTGATCTTTCCAACAATTTTCAAACTTTAAGTAGAAAACCTTCCTTCCTATGAGGCCTGCCACGCTTCTGCCCTCCACTTCTGATCCTGACTCCAGTACCATCTCCTGAGAACACTTAAGGCTGATCTAGACCATCTCAGCTTGGTTCTTGATGCATCTTACAGAACAGGAAACTGAGGCTTAGAGCCACAGCTTGATGTAACAGAAACAGCTCACAGGGTAATCCCAAAGCTTGCCAATGATTTGTGGCAGTACCTAGTGTTTTATGGTTAAGGAGAAAAGGAGGCTGGAGATCTGAGCAAACTCAAGAAGAGAGGCACCTCATGAGTTTCTCATTCATCTAAAATCTCAAACAGGTGTTCCTGATCTGCAATCATCCCTAAAGTGTTGACTCAGATTCTGTTTCCTTCCATCCATGGCTCCCTCAGTTTCAACACCATCTGTATGACTAAGACCAGCAAAGCTTCTTGCCCCCCATCAAGGTCTTTCAGCTGTAAGAGAGATTCTAAGTGTAAAGCAGTACACTGTGGTGACCCTTGGTCTCCACACGGAACAGACATGAAGTGGTGAGGGCTATGGCACTTCTAGAGAGGATGGCCACTATGTTCCTCCCCCTCCAACCCCCACCAAAAAAAAAAGGTTAGTTCAAAGTCCTAACCCCAGTACTTCAGAAAGTGATCTTATTTGATAATAGGGTCTTTTCAGAGGTAATCAATTTAAAATGAGGTCAGTAGGGTGGACCCTAATCCAGTATGACTGGTGTACTTATACAAAGCGGAAGTCTGGACACAAAAGCAGACATGTATAGAGAACAAGGGATGTGATGATAAACTCAGGATTGTAATAATGTATGTACAAGTCAAGGAACACAGCTTCTACTCTAGGGCCTTTAGAGGGATGGTGACACCATGGTTTCAGACTTAATGACCTCCAGAACAGTGAGATGATAAATTCTGTTGTTTTAACTCAGACAATGTGGTTATGGCAGTTCTAGGAAACTAATAAGGTTGGCAATTAAGTCTTTTTAAACACTTCAGATCACAGAGGCTGTGCACAACCTCTGTTGAAGGGAGAGAAGGTATAGTCACTGACTGTTTCTCCCAAATCCTTATCTCACAGGCTTGTTCAATCAGAAAGGACTGAAGTTGCAAAAGCATCCTGTGAGAGATTGGTTGTCTCCTCCTGGAGCTGGAGGCAGCAGACATAGATGGGTTCCTTCACTTCCAGCTGGGAGCTCCTGGGTTACCAGGGAAACAGCTTTACCTTCTCTCTAGTCCATGAAGCTGGGGAGGTTCTAAGCACAAACCAAGCCCTGACACCAGTTGTGGCTTCCAGAGAAATGAGAATGATAATAAATAAATGTAAAAAGAGTTAACAACACACCCTTTAAGCCAAGAAAAAAAAATACATCAGGAAGGACAGTCACAATTTTGTGGACTGAGAGGAGGTGTGAGGGGCTGGGCCCTTGGGCCGTGAGGGAATGACGGGTGAGGGGGTGAGGGTTCCCCTTCCCGGCCCCGGGAGATGGGGAGGAACGGAATAGGCTGTGTAGCAGCTGTGGGAGGCATTTCCGCCCCCTGGCCAAAGCAGCTGCTCCTCCTCTGCCCGGCCCGGCCCCTGCTTGGCGGCCATGCGGCTGGCAGACTCCTAGCGGGACAGCGGTGTCTGCTTCAGGGACATGAGCACCGAGCGCAGGCGGGACACGTCTTTGCACTGCTTGCTGCTCTTGGGGTTGAAGTCACACAGCTGGGCCACCTTCTCCCACTCTGTGCCCGGGGTCTCCTCCTTGGATTCCTTCACAAAAGCCTCCTCAGATGCCCTGCAGGTGGAGACAGGACAGAGGTTTCAGAGCGGTCTACCTCTTCCCCGAATCAGTGATGCTCTGCTCCCACGGAGCAAGGCTGTTTCACCCAGCCTACTAAGGGGTACTTTACCAAGACATCTCCTCCCCGGCTCCATGACCTCTGACCTCAGGCTCCCAGGAACAGCTTAGCCCCCAGAGGAACTCTCGTTGGGTCCTACCTCAGGGCCTTTTTTGAGTCTTCCCTCAGACCCACTCACAGCTTGTTTCTTGTCCTTCAGGTCTGAGTGCAGGCCTTACCTCCTGAGAAAGGTCTTCCCCTCCCACCGAAGCTCAAGTAGCCTACCCCTGCCCCAGCACTCTCTGTTCATTATCTCTCCATCAAGAGTTCCCAAACTGGGTCCCATTTGTTTATTTTTGCTTTCATTTCGATTACTCTAGGAGACTGATCAAAAAAAACAGTACCGTGATTTATGTCAAAGAGTATTCTGTTTGTAGTATCTGGTCTTGCCTTTAGGTCTTTAATCCACTGAGTTTATTTTTGTGTATGATATTAGGTGGTATTCTAATTTCATTCTTTCACATGCAGCTTTCCAGTTTTCCCAGAACTACCATTAGCTGATTCACTTCCTTGTACAGCAGAAACAAACACAACAATATAGAGCAATCATACTCCAATTGAAAAAAATGGAAAAAGAGTTCCCAAACTGGGGCTCCTGACACCTAAAGGCCCTTGGAGGAATCAATGTAATACCTCAGCTATTTTCAACACTTCCCCAACTGGACAGGACGTTTACTAACCACCTAACTGAAATCTCTGATTCGGCATTGCCTCAGGGTTCTCTGGACTCATTGTCTCGTGAGTGTTCTTCAGAAAAGGTTGTGGTCAAAGATGCGTAAAAGAATCAATTAAAGAGGATCTTCAAATCAAATCACCCGTATTTCACTACAGAACTCTTTTTAGCACAGAATGACTGTTCTATCAGCCTGGGGAATGCTCCACTGGAGTCTTTGCTTTTGGTTAGAATCAGATTAGGATGGAAAGTGGTCGTTTCTTCATCAGAAGTTCTGGCTGATAGTTACAGAAGCCACTGATGAAGGAACAATGGGGAAATAAAGTATAATAAATGTAGTTTTGTGGACAAAACTAAATGTGGGAGTCATTAAGAGAAAGACAATAAGGGATTCTGGGGTGGGGAGAGCTGGGTCTGTGTTCTGTTTGACCAGCAAGTGTCCTTAAAGCCCCTCTCTCCTTAGCAGTCCCCCTTGCATCGCAAGCAGGACCATTTCTGCCAAGTGCCAGGCACTAGCTGATGGCGGGTGATCACTCTCCAGGTGATCCAGAGGGATCCAGGATGAGCTGGCTCTGGATCAGGCGACCCAGCCTCTCCCTAGTGATCTTGCTTCCCTGATGGGTGCTCATTTCCTAATCTATAAAGTGAGAAGCAGTGTCTCCTCTTTGCTGATCCATTTCACTGGTCTGAGAACCCAGCAACACAACATGTGTGTGGGCTTGGGAAAATGTAAGGTTCTGAGTGGAGCTGGCTGACCAGCAGGGCTGAGGGGAGCGATCTTTGAAGCTCTATCTTCCAGCTCAAAAAGTGAAGTGAAGTGAAAGTCACTCAGTTGTGTCCAACTCTTTGCAACCCCATGGACTATACAGTCCACGGAATTGTCCAGGCCAGAATACTGGAGTGGTAGCCTTTCCCTTCTCCAGGGGATCTTCCCAACCCATAAATCGAACGGGGGTCTCCTGCATTGCAGGTTGATTCTTTACCAACTGAGCTATCCAGGTCAAGAGGCTCCCCTCTAACTTTGCTGTGGGGTTCATGGTCCAGCAGCACCGCATCACCATGGAGCTTGTTGGCAATGCAGAATCATGGCCTTACTTCAGTCCTTCTGAGTCAGAATCTCCATTTTGACAAGAGCCCTTGGTGATTCCTAGGTACATGCAGAGCTGAGAAGCGCTGGTCTAGACTCTTCCTCTCTTCAGGATTCCCTTGGGTGATCCTTGGGTCACCTCTTCAGGCACAATAGGAGCAACGAACCCCCTGTGGTGTTCTCCAGCATCAGTGCCCTTCTGCCATCCCCACTCTCCTGCTTGAAACCTCCCATGGCTCTCCGCTACCTTCAGGATCAGGTCTGAGCTTTTAAACATCACATTCAGGCTTTCTTCAACTGGCTCCAAACTGATTTTCTCCTCACCCCCCATACCCCCACCCCAGCCACTGCAGGCCACTAGATATTTCCCCTCTCATAGCCTTTGCCCCAGCAGCTTTTCCCATCGAGGACACCCTTCTCTTCTTACCCTCGCCACACAGCCAACTCCATCTCATGCTTTAAGGGCCAGGGGCGGTCCCGCATCTTTGAAGCTTCCCCCACAGAGGGTGGCTCTGTGGAAGCCCTGTGTGTCCTTGTGAGCAGCTCTTATCACAACACACCTCCAACCATGAGCAACTTAAGGGGATGGACTGTGTGTGTCTTATTCCTGTTTGACCCGGAGACTGGCATTGGGTAAGCACCAATAAGTACTGGACAAATAGGAGAGTGGACAGAGGAAGGAGTGGAAGGCTGTTATTTTGGTGTGTCCCAGGTTCTGTGAGAGGAGGTTTAGCCCAGACAGCATGAGAGGGCTGCCAAGGGCGTACCCAGAGCGAGGAACAGCAAATATTTGGCACATACGCACGAGGCAGTCATCAGACACTCATCACTGCTTTTTTTTTTCTCCTTCAGCTTCACAATTCCCAACACACCAGCCAGCTAACTATGAGAATAAATCTGGATTAGGCACAGGACCGGCTAGACCCCAAACCAGGAACATGAGACAGGCCAATGGTGGTCTTGCCAGGGGCTCGCAGCCAAATTCAGGCTGGAGCTCTGAGAGGAACAGCACACTAAGGCAGGAGGTGGGGGATGGCAGTGCATGCTTTATACCTCCAGTATCTGGCACTCCATGCTTGTTTTGTTCAACAAAAGACTCACCCCACCTCCCACCTCCCATCCCCAAGAGCCATTTCAGGGTGGGGGGAGTTGGGCTGCTTGGCCCTTTGCCTCTCTCACCTGGGGATGGACAGCATTCTTTCCTTGTCTCTGCTTGGATTTGGCAAATCTGTCTCAAAGATGCTCAGTACACCTTTGCTGGGGGGATGGAGATGAAGGCTGGTGCTTGTGTCCACCCTGCAGGCTCACCTCCTTCTCTGATCACTGCCTCGGGCCCAGCCACACTCATTCATACCCCACCAGTGAGAGACTCAAGAAACTGCCAACCACACACAGGGACCCCAGCAAAGGAGCAAAGGAGACACGTACACGTAGCCGATGATATCAGCATCTGGCTGCTGGTAGAATGCTTTGTCAGCGATCCTTGGGGGAAGGGGGTTAGGTGAGGGGAGAACAGCAGGGCAAGATGGACAGACAGGCAGAGGGTTAAAGAGAAAGAGAAATCAGCATTAGTACCTCCGGCTGGAGACGTGTTAGGAAGCACAGTTCTGGAAGGCTCAGCAACTCTCCACGGCCCAGAGAGGAGAGCGGGGATCCTCCATCCACCCGAGGAGGGGGCCCTTTCTAACACTCAGCCCTTATCCTGTTACTCCTCCTGTTCACAAATCTTCAGTGGCTCCCATAGCCCATGTCTTCCCAGCCCTCACATTTGAGGCCCTGTACACGTGGGCCCTCACTCCGGCCCTACCTCCCACCTCTCTCCCTGCTGCCCAAGCCTTTCTTGGACAGAAAGAAAGGACAATGGCCTTTCTTTCACATCTTGCTGTGCCCTGGTCTCCTAGTTGTCCTCCAAAGCCAAGGTCCCCAGACCTGGAGGCCCCCTCCCCTGCCCATATCCCTTGCTTCCACAGCCTTCCTACAGAGGCCCTGCTCCCAAGACCAGCCCAGCATGCGGGTGCCCACTGCTGAGCTCTTTGAGGACATAGATGCGGTCTTTCTCATCTCCGCCTCCCCAGGGCCCAGCCCAGGGACTGGCAGGCAGCAGCTTGTTGAACGGAAGCTGGAGGCTTCCCAGAGCCAGCCTTCCCCTTCCTGGCGGGTCTGGTGCCTTTAAGGGCACACCTCAAAGGCAGGGGCTTCAGGGCGCTCTCTGGGCAGAGACCGTTTCTGCAAGGGGTTCTCTGGTGGATCTCCACTGTCTTTCCTGCTCAACACCTGTGCTTCTTCTTCCAGGATGGGCATCCTGGTTGTCCTGTAAAGCATCAGTTGCCCCCACCCAGTCCCTGTGGTTTGTGTGGGACTGGACCCCACGCACAACCCAAGAAATGAGACCCAGTCTGTATCCATCAGAGAGTCTCTGCTCCTGGGACAGTCACTGGGCCTGGGACCAGCACATAACCCCATACCAGACCAGCTGAAGCTGCTGGGGCTGAGAGGCTTACTTTCACTGGAGTTGCCAAGAAAATAGAGCAGGAGCCTGGAGCTGCCGGCGGCCACCTTGGGCCCCATCCCTGGAGTGTGTGCCCAAGAGTGAAGGTGCGGGGAAGGAAAGCAGGGCCGAGAGACAGTAAAAGTGAGCGCTGATGGACTTTGTTTCAGCCCAAGTCCACTGTGCCTGCCTGCTTCCCCCTGGCCTTTCCAGTTACATAGGCCACGAGTTTCCCTCTACTCTTCAGCCACTTCTGAGTCAAAGTGTTGTCACTTCGATAGGCAGGAAAACCCTGCATATGGCTTGGTTCTTCCCTCCCAGCCAGGCCTGTGTTCTCTGTGATGCTAACCATGGCCACAGGGCCCCCGGTCCAGCTCTTGGCCACTGGGCTCCAGAGTCATCTGGCTTACATTCCAGTGGGTCCTAGGACCTCGTCCATCGACCGATAGACTTGCTTTTCTCTGTCATGGGGAGGAGGTGAGAGCTTACAGTCACCAGCTCTGCAGCATTCAGGGTGCTGAGCTTCACAGGCCACTGAGGAAACAGCCCTGGGGGTCTGGCTTCTCCTTCCTCTGTGTTCTTGCCACCAAATCACCCGTCCTTGTGACAGTCCCCCACACCATGGCTCCTCTCATGTCCCCCACCCCCCCCTTATGTCCCCACCACCCCCTCACGCCCTGATAGCCCTGCTCACCTGTTGTTGATCTTGTTCTTCTCAACTTGTTCACTCTGGCGCTGGTTCCATTCCTCCAGGTCCTTCTTGGCCTTCTCCCGCCACTCCTGCTCCATCACTTTGGAGGCAGCATCTGCAACCCCCAACAGGTGAATAAGCAGCAGTTTTCCAGGAGGAAGGTGAGGCACAGGGGCCCTGGGGGATTCTCCCCTCAGCCCGTCCTCAGCCAGTTCCCACACTAAGGAGCCCCAGGTACTCTAAGGCTGCCCACCCGACATGGTGATGGTCCCAAACCACCACCCCAGCGGGAAGCCCCGACGCAGGGGGCCCAGCCCAGCTCACAGCCTCAGCCCTGTCCTCACCCAGCTCCTGCAGCCGTTTCCGCTGCTCCTCTCTCCATTTGCGGATGCTCTCGGGTTCCTGAGTCAGCCTGTCCGCCTGGGCGATCGCAGCATAGCCATCCGCGGGACCGTTGGCCTCCTAGGACATAGACAGACAGCAGTGTACCCAGCCTGTCCACCGGCCCCTCTGTCTCTTCTCCTTGACTACTCCTTTCCAGTTACAGAGGCCACTAATTTCTCTTTATTCTTTAGCCACTTCTGGGTCAAAGTGTTGTCATTTCTTTAAGCAATAAAACCCTACACATCGGTTTTATTTAAACCGCTCACATCTCAAACCACGTCATGCCCACTGTCTCCTGTGACTGTACCCTGCCTTTCCACTTGCTGTGCCCTCCACCAGTCACCCTTCCCCCTCTGTGACCCCGGGCAAGTTACTCAACCTCCCTGTGCCTGACTTTCCTCATCATAAAACAGGCTACAAAATAGCACCCACTCCATAGGGTAAATATGAGGATGGAATGAATTTTAAAAGTGTGAAGAACTTCAAATACTTCTTGGTACACAGAGAGTGCCCTGTGTTTCTATCATTAAAGTTCCACTCTGTTAGTTGTGGGCTTCCCACATGGCTCAATTGTAAAGAATCTGTCTGCCAATGCAGAGGAGAGTCAGGTTGGATCCCTAGGTGGGAAAGATCCCCTGGAGGAGGAAATGGCAACTCACTCCAGTATTCTTGCCTGGAGAATCCCATGGACAGAGGAGCCTGCCAGGCTACAGTCCATGGTGTTGCAGAGTCAGACACGACTGAGCACTTAGTTTTATTCACCCAATAACACACAGCCCCTGATGGCCTCACTTTATAATATATTTACTTGTCCATTGTCTGTCTCCTCTATCAGAATGTCACATTTGTGACAGCAGGGATTTGCCTGTCCTGTTCCCTGCTGTGTCCCCAGCACCCAGCACAGTGCCTGGCACAGAGCAGGTACTCTGTAACTATTTGCTGAGTGAACAGTCCTGAGATAGGCAGGGTGGGCTTAGCTAAGATCGTGCAGTGATGGGAAACTCAGACTCAGGGGCCAGACCATCCAGGTTCAGATCCCATCTCTACTGCCTACTACGTGTGTGCCACTCAACTTTGCCTGACCTCAGTGTTCTCATCTGAAATGAAGATGATACTAAAACTGCTTCTAAGAGCTGGTGTGAGGATTTGATGCAACAGTACTTGTAAGAAACTTACAAGAGTGCCCGGCAGGGAGTGATGGCTCAGTAAATGATAGCTAGAATTATTATTATTATTCATTGTCATCTTATAGGGGACGGAAACTGGGGCAGAACCTGGGCCGGAGTCCAGGCCTCCTCTGACTTCCAGGCCAGGGCTCTGCCCAATTCTCCAGGCTGCCTGCCAGGGTAGGGGACTCCAAGCATGGCAGGCTGAGAGCTCAGCCCAGACAGGCTGGGGCTTCCCTCTGTTCTCGAAGAGCCAGAGCTTTTCTATGATCCAGCCCATCTCTCAGCACTCCCACTCTGGCACTCTGTCTGCCCCGTGCATTCCTGTCTCCACTCATCCCACATCCATGCTGCCCCGCCTTTGTCTCCTCCGTGCTTTCGGCCTTCAATTGTCTCCCCTCCTTCCTCCAGCTGATGAAATCTTATTCCATCCCACGAGTTTCTAGCTCAGAAGTCACCAGCTCTGGGGTATTTCCAAACCCCCAAGTAGATCTCACAGCCCTTCCTCTCCCTGTGCTCCTTCGCCTTCTCCCAAGTGTGTCTCCTGGCTGGACTGCGAGATCCCTGTCAGCAGGGCAGAACCTTGTTTACAGCCCTATGAACCTGTCTCTCCTTTCACTGCTCTGTTGCTCAAGCACTCATCAAACTGTCATTAATCCCAGTGTTGTTTAATGTCTTCTTCCCACCCAACAGCATCTGTCCAATGGTGCCCACACAGCTGGTGCTCAACAAGCAGTGGCCGTGTGGATGAAGATCCCCCCTGGGACCAGCATGTGCCAGTTCAGAGGAAGTGCTGGGTGTCTGTCCAAGGGGCTGTGGGCAGCAAGGTGAAGGAACAAGCAGATGGACGTAAGAGCTGCATCTCCCTGGGGAGAGAGAAGGGCAGGCTGAGGGCGAGGCAGTGCTGCCTGGCTCCTCGGATCAGACCCACCCTTGGGTGGGGCATCTGGGGCGCTGCCCTTATTCCTCCTTCCTGCCCAACATTATATTTCAATTCAGAAAGTCTCTCTTGACATCTCAAGGGGCCTTTCCAGGGCCCTAATCTCGACAACACAAGTTGATCACCGATGTAGGGTGAGCCCCACCCTGTCCAGTTCTGGGAAAAACCCTGTCGTGAGGCCAGGCTACCAGGACCTCTAGCCAATCCTATAGAATGTCCCATCTGCAGACAAGTGCAGTTACTTTGGTGTCTATGTGTTTATCCAGGTGCTACATTTTATTTCTTCTTGGTACTCATGATATCTTAAAAGACTAGCTTCCTTAGGGGCTCAGACAGTAAAGAATCTGCCTGCAATTCGGGAGACCTGGGTTTGATCTCTGGGTCAGGAAGATCCCTTTGAGAAGGGAATGGTGACCCACTCCAGTATTTCTTGCCTGGGAAATCCCATGGACAGAGGAGCCTGGTGGGCTACAGTCCTTGGGTTGCAAAGAGTCGGACATGACTAAGCAACTAACACTTTCTGACTTTCTTTACTATCTGCCCCCCACCCCTCCCCAGTAAAGTGAGTTCCATGCAGACAGAGACTATCTCTGTACAGAACCTAGGACAGGGAGGGCCTGGCTGTAAGAGGAGCTCAAGAACATCTCTTGAATGAATTAACATATGTTCATGCTTGGGGACAGAGATGACCAAGTTGGCCCATCATCCAGGAGCTTGACAGAGGGAGTTCTTCACAAATGAAGACCATGACTTGGGGTACGTGCATAACATGGGTCATGAAAAGAGGGGGGACAAGGGAGGGTATGACCTTTCTAGCCTAGGAGCAGAGTAGGCTGGGAAGAGACAGGGGAAGGACATTTCAGATCAAGAGTTGGCAGCGTAAGGACCACATGAGGCTGGTGCCTTTGGGAAAATGTGAGTACAGACATGCTGCCACGTGTGGATGAGATGGGTTGAGAGAGGTGGGCTGGAGGGTTAGAAGTCATTCCATGGTGTCCTTCAGGACTCACCATCTCCTTTAGAAGTGCGTGCGTGCTCAGTCGTGGCCGACTCTTTGCGACCCCATGGACGGTAGCCTGACAGGCTCCTCTATCCATGGAATTTTCCAGGCAAGAATACTCAAGTGGGTTGCCATTTCCTATTCCAGGGGATCTTCCCAACCCAGGGGTCGAACCAGCATCTTCTGTGTCTCCTGCATTGGCAGGCAGGTTCTTCACCACTGAGACACCTGGGAAGCCCCACCATCTCCTTCAAGACTGCCCTAAAATTAAGACTCAGGTTAGAGTGCTTACAAACTGGCAAAGAACCTTCAATTAAATGGTTCTCTTTGGCCTTCACAAACCTTCAAGGTGGGTTTTATTATCTTTGTTTTACAGGTAGGAAAAAGTCTAGCTTCAAAGTCCCAAGGTCACCTAGCCAGCAACTGGCAGAGCCAGAATTCAAACTGAATTCCTGGGTGTAACACCCCGGCCACACATAGCCAACAGGGGCCAAAGTCACTTCTGTGTCACGTGATTTTTTCCTCCCTAACATGTCTAGCATCCCAAGATTAGAGACCGTGCCCTGTCCTCCCACTCCCAAGGCCCACTCCCTGTCTCTCTCACACTTGCCTTCATACCCTCCTTGGCTCACTTAGTAGCTTGCTCAGGAATAAGAAGCTTCTAAGGCTATAGAGGACTCTTCTCAACAGACCTGTGGGGACAGCAAGGGAGGGCTTCTCATCCCCATTTTACAAATGACAAATCCAGCTCAAAGCAGCGACTAGTCCAAGGTCGTCCAGCTGGGAAAAAACAGAAATGAAGCCCAGATTGTCTGACTCCATCCAGACTTCACCACAGCGCCTCAGTCTGGGTGTAGAAGCAGCTGGAGTAGATGCTGGGGACGGAGGGAGGTTAGGAGGATTGATGGGAGGAGCCTGGAGCAGCTGCACTCCACATCCAGAGACATCACTCAGTGTGGCCCTAGCAGATGGTGCCCAGAGATGGCTGTGCCCCAGGCTTGAGTGGAGAGCCCGGTCAAGCTGAGCCTGCCTCCTCCACCAACGCGGCCCACTGATAGGCTCTGGCTGGGAGCTGTTCCCGCCCCCCACACACCCCTATGCCTCCCACCTGGAAGCACAGGGCCCTGCACCTGTGGTCTCTTCCGGCTCCCCCAGCACACCCTTCCCTGCAGCAGCCCCAGACTGAGCGTCTTATCCTCTATGCCTTTGCACATGCTGTCCTCCCAGCCAGGACCACCCACCTCTCCCTGGGCAGCCTGGAACCCACTTCCAGCATCCGTTACTGTTGCACTCTCTGACTTCAGTGCAGCATCTAGCGGCTGAACCTGCTTCAGGTCCCAGCTCTTCCGGGCTGTGTAACTAGAGCTATTAAACCTCCCTGTGTGTCCTCCTTCTCCTCATGGGTAAAGTGGGGATAATGTATGGAACCTACATGATAGGAGTGTTGGGAAGATGAAATGAGTTAATCCATTAAAGCTTTTGGGTGGTGCCCAATGCAGAATAGCTTCCCTGGTGGCTCAAATGGTAAAGAATCTGCCTTCAATGCAGGAGACCTGGGTTCATTCCTGGGTTGGGAAGATCCCCTGTGGAAGGGAATGGCAACCCACTCCAGTATTTTTGCCTAGAGAATCCCCATGGACAGAGGAGCCTGGCAGGCTACAGTCCATGGGGTCACAAAGGGTCGGACACAACTGAGTGACTGATACTTCCATTTCGATGTATAATAAGAACTCAGACTCCTGGCTCTTGAGACCAGCCCCACACCTGAGCCCCTGCTGTCCTGCACTTGAGCTCTTTGAGAACCAAGAGCCATTGCATTTGCCTCTACATCCAAGGCCTTGAGCACAGCGCATGGCACTCAGAATGTGAGCTGACTAAATGAAGGAATGAGGGGCTGCCTGCAAAGCAATGTGGAGGGCATGGGAAGAGCCTGGGACACAGCATCAGAGGGACTTGGGCTTCAAGTCCCCTCCTGCCACTCACTGGAGGTGTGACCTTTAAGAAATCCCCTCCTTGTTCTCCTTAGGTGTCGTCACCTATCAAATGGGAGTGACAACATCCCACTCCAGGTGTGAAGTGGGGCCTGAATGTGATAACTGCCCTGCAACCACTGTAGCCCGTAGCCTGCGAGGGCTCACCCGGGGCTGCAGGAACGTTTGGAGCCCCTCCCAAGCTCAAAAGGGAAGGCACCTGGGAATGGCCGGGACCAAAAGGCAGAAGGCTACAATCAGGGCCAGGCTTGTCTTGGCCCAGCTCTCTGGTGGCACCCCTCTCCCAAGGGACCCCTCCACTGGACACAGGAGACCACCACAAGGGCTTCCGGAGGCCAGGCTGGCCCAGCACGTGCTGTGACACCATGGGGAGCCAGGAGGATGAGGCACAGCTGATCCTGGGGATTGACCAGCTAAAGCTAAGCTGAGCTGAGCTGTTGATTCCTCTAAGTAGCTCAGTGGGGATGATGGCCACGCGGATGGGGAAGGAAGAGAGTTTGTGTAGGAGGAGTGAGTCCTGCTGGGGCCTTCCTGCCCCTGGCAGCAGCAGAAAGAATTAGAATAGGTTTGGGTAGGCTTATCCTTAGGCCTTAGGTCCAGGTTCATAGCTGGACCCCGCGGTGGCTCATGCCAAGTCATTTCAGTCGTATTTGACTCTTTTCGACCATATATACTCCTCTGTCCAGGGATAGATACTCCAGGCAAGAACACTGCAGCGAGTTGTCATGCCCTCCTCCAGGGGATCTTCCTGACCCAGGGATCGAACCCATGTCTCCTGTGGCTCCTGCACTGCATGCGGATTCATTACCGTTGAGCCACCAGGGAAGCTCCCAGTGGCCCACAGGCTTCCAGAAAAGATCAAGTAAGGTAGCAGGAAAGTTCTGTCCAGGATCCTTGAAAGTCAGATCCTGCTCTGTGCTCCATCCTAAGAGAAATCTGCAGGGGCTTCCCACCTGCAAGCTGGCCCCTGTGGGCAGCTTGCAACAAGGGGGTGGAGCAAAGGGCACCAGATGAGGAGATTTAGATGAACCTGAGGGCTTCCCAGGTGGCGCTAGTGGTAAAGAACCTGCCTGCCAAAGCAGGAGATGTAAGAGACTCGATGGACGTGAGTCTGAGTGAACTCCAGGAGTTGGTGATGGACAGGGAGGCCCGGCATGCTGTGATTCATGGGGTCGCAAAGAGTCAGACATGACTGAGCGACTGAACTGAACTGACTGAAGAGATGCGGGTTCAATCCTGGGTCGGGAAGATCCCCTGGAAAAGGACGTGGCAACCCACTCAAGTACTCTTGCCTGGAGAACTTCATGGACAGAGGAGACTGGTGGGCTACAGTCCATGGGGTCGCAAAGAGTCGGACACGACTGAAGCAACTTAGCATACACTGCATACATACAGATGAACCTGAAATTGGCCACTAAGCTTCTGAGTGACTTGCCTCATCTGTGACCCCCTTCCCTGCCTGTAAGGATGCTAGCGTCGCACATGTGAAGTGAAAGTTGCTCAGTCGTGTTCGACTCTTTGTGACCCCAAGGACTATACAGACCATGGAATTCTCCAGGCCAGAATGCTGGAGTGGGTAGCCACTCCCTTCTCCAGGGGATATTCCCAACCCAGGGATCAAACCCAGGTCTACCGCAAATGATTCACAAATAAACATACCTGGGGTTATTCTTGGTAGCAGTGAGAAAAAACAATTCCCACTGAGATTGGGGAGGAGGCCTAGGGTTTCTCAGATTCGTTCAATACAAAGTGAGGCCAGGGGGCAGGACAGGAGAAGGCCTCCAGGTGCTAATATGTAGAAAGGGAAAATTATCTTGCTCCTGGTGTTCTAGGTACTATGGTCCCAAGTATATCTCCAGCTCCAGGGCCACTTTAGGGCACAGACCTTTCGGGTCAAGCCAAGTCCTTTGGAGTATGTGCAGGGCAGGGGCAGTCTGAGTCTCTATGCTCTGCCGAACTGGACAAGCATCAGTGCTGCTTATTTGGAGCTCTCAGGCAGGCCCAAGGAGACACGAAGCTCTTAAAGTCCTAGAGACTAACTTTTCTAGCTTGCCGGTAGTTGAATAATTTTCCAGAAATGAGACTTGGCCAGTTGCCCTGTGTAAGGTACCAGCCCATCCCTCTTACATAAGAAACTATTGTTTGTTCTCCCTGAGGATTTAGGAGGCCAGCTCCTCCACAAGGCAGAGTTCAGGAGATCCTGCAGCAGTTAAGGGTCTTTGACCCAGTCCAGTGGGAATTAAAGTTCATCTGGTGAAGACTGTTGCATCTGTGGGGTCCTGAGGATACTATTTGTGTTCCAAATTCTTTAAGTACTTTTAATATGATCTGTATATGTAGGAATGGAGGGGGCTTAGATGAGTGTGGAGAGACATTTTTAACTAGAAATATCTTTGATGTGCTTAGCCGCTCAGTCGTGTCCTACTCTTTACGACCCCATAGCCCACCAGGCTCCTCTGTCCATGGGGATTCTCCAGGAAAGAATACTGGAGTGGGTAGCCATGCCCTCCTCCAGGGGATCTTCCCAACCCAGGGATCGAATCCAGGTCTCCCAAATTGCAGGCAGATTCTTTATGGTGTGAGACACTAGGGAAACCCAAGAATACTGGAGTGGGTATTTACTAGCTGTGTTTTTCGGTGGTGGGGCTGGGGGTGGGGAATGTGAGAGAGAGAGAGTGTGTGTGTTATAGGATCATTACAAAGAATTTTAAAACAACTCAGTGAAAGTGAAAGCTTTTCCTTTCCCTCCCTTCTCCCACAACCTTGGGGTTAACCACTGCTAACAGTTGGTACACATCCTTTCAGATCTTCATGCAAACATATTTCTAAAATACAAAACAAGACCATACTGTGCATATTACTCTGCAAGCTGCTTTTCCATTTATTATATTATGGGCATCTTTTCATGTCCATACAGAAAGCTCTGACTGCTCTTTGTAACAACGGCATGGTTTTCCAATTTACCTACCCAGGTCCTCAAGAGTGGGCACTTGGGTTATTTCCAGTTTTTCTGCTACTATAAATAATCATATAAAGAATCTGAGTGTCTCTGTCCAGCTATTTCTTTAGGAAAATTCTGAGAAGTGAAATCTCTTTTAACTGGGTCCCACCCAGTGAAAACGCTCAGACATGGAGACGACCACTGGGTTCAGCCTCCCACCAGTGGCAAACACGTGCAGGGCCCTGTGTTTCCTTTAGTCCATGCCACTGCGAGCCACTTTCTTTCTCCCTCTGCAAGCTAGACATTACCATGGGCAACCTGAGGCCATACACCATCGATCCCTATCTGTGTGGTCCTTATTCTTCATCCCCTTCTCCTACACAACCCAAAAAAAAAAAAGTGTCAAAAACTTTCTTAATGTTCCCATCCCAATGAACAGAACTTGAAGCCCTCTTCCTACCCATGATGGGGGCCAAAAAGTTACTGAGACCCAGGCTGTCAGTCCCTCCCGCTGCAAGGACAGAATCTTGCTTACCTGAAACACATCTCCATTGACTGTGGCCCCCATGTCCTCAGAAGCTGATAGAAAGAGAACAAGAAGACAGCATTACTCATTGCTCAGCTTATAATAAGCAGGGTCCTACATTAGTGACCGAGCCAACCTCTGCATATATCCGTGTGTGTGTACTGACTTCCACATATACAGACATCATGTACACATAAATAACCTGGGTTCAGTCCTTGACTGTTCACAAAGCCTTCTCATAGCTGTTATCACATCTAGTTTTCACCATAGCCTTGTGCTGAAAGGCACAAGGTGTGTTATCAACCCATTTTACAGATTCTCAAACTGAGGCCCAGAGAGGCTATGTGATTGCCCAAGGTCGCCAGCCAGTAATAGCTCCTCACCTACCTGAAATTAATTTCCCCTCAGCTGCAGTTAGGAATGGCCTGATTTCCTATGGAGCCTATGCCCAGTGAGCCAGCAGAGGAGCTGGAGGCTCAGGGCGGGTCTGCGAGGACTCAGGAAGAAGGGACTGCACGTCTCCGCTTGTCCCTGAGGTGCCTTGAGCAACGGCTTCACCTGGGAGAGCAGGAATCAGCCCCTACCAGGCAGCACTTGGCCTGATTTTCCTCCTCCTGCCCCTCCCAGAAGGATTTGCTGCAGCCCTCACCTCAACAATGACTCCTCCTGGTCCCTTGCCCTGACACCTGATTTTTCACAAATTCCCGTGACTTCTGCTGCAGCAGGGACCCTCAAGGTTGGGGGTCCCTCTGCCCCCCGCCAGGCCCGCCTGCACAGCTACTTGGTCTGTCTGCCCCACTAGTGGCAGTGAGCACCTGGAGGGGCACACCTGTGTCCAAACCCTCCCACCGTCTTCCCCAGAGCTGGGTACTGTACCTACGACTTAGGAGGCGCTCAGAAATATTTGTTGAATAGCAAATTAATCAACGCACTAAAGAAAGATGGACTAAATGGCTTTTGTCCACTCACAGGCCTCTCTGCCTCCATCTTCACCCTCTCCCAAACCTCTTTCAAACCAACTGCCATGGCTGATGAAAAGCATACACTTACCTACGTAACTCTTCTAATTAAAAATAAAATGAACACAAACCGGCAGCCCATAGGGTCTGCTCCTTCTCTGGGAACTTGACAGGTGCCGCTCCCTCTCCCTGGAAGGCTCTCCTGCTCCCTCAAGCCCTTCAGCCTCTGTGCAAACACTTCCTTATTAGAGGCCTTCCCTGACCATCCCTGACATTTGTCCTCTGTACCCCTCTCCTCCCCTATACAGTACTTTGTCTGTATCATCTACCAAGTCCTGATAGATTTATTTTTGTATGTGCTAATTGCTTATCTACCCCACTTGAAAGCCCTCCAGGAGGGCGGGGACTTTGCTTTGTCCATCACTGGGATCCAGCACCTAGAACAGTGCCTGACACATAACAGGGGCCCAATAAATATTTGTTGAATGAATACACTGAACCTCGGACCATAACTCATGAGGATCTTTGCAATCTGGCCCTGCCCATTTTTCCTGCCTCACTTCCCACCAGTCCTTCCCACAAACCCTATTCTGGTTTCCGCCTTCCCCAAACACACTATGCCACATTCCATGCCTTTCTTCCTACTTCCCTCACCAAAGAATGTTCTTGGGGATCCAGTCGTTTGCCAAAGCCCAGTTCACAACTCACCTCCTCTGGGAAGCCCTCCACTGCTTCCTCTTCTACCCTGAGTGCTGATGGAAGGTCTCAACTACTATGGAGTATCCCCAAATACTGTATAGCACCCCCCACCCTCTTACGTGATTACTGTGACCTCCCATGGGTCATGCATTCCCTTATCAGGCTCTGTATCCCATTCAGCTAGCTCCTATGGGTGAACAGTCAGTATTGGCTAAATGGAAGTTGAATTGCTCTTTGGGGGCCCGCTGTTGTCTGCAAGGCCTGAGGACTCTCAGAAACTGCAATGCTTCTTAGCCAGGAGCCACAGGAAGCTGTATAAGACCATCCCAGATGGACAAGTACACTTCACCAGCCAGATAGAGCCGTGAGTCACAGTGACAGTGCTTTCAGCTTGGGGACTAAAGGGAGGGATCCTTAACCCCATGGAAACAATCCCCAGCAGATATAAATTATAATCAATTTTGTTTTCAAACAGTGATCGATTTTAGCCAACAGTTATCAGCTGTCCTCCCTGCTCATTTAGATGGGGTTTCTCCTGCACGGGTGGCCTGGTCCCTAAATTAGTGGCAGCATCTTCTCCAGGGGCGTCTCCTCTACCAGAGTCTGAACTTACCGGGGTCCATTCACGATGCCGGTGTGTGCACTTGGCATTTCTGGAGGGGAAGTTGTGCCCCCTCCCACACGCCACCCTGACCAGTCCCAGTCTCAGACCCCTCAACCGCAGGAGTGGCCAGGGGCCCACCCTGTCCTTCAGGAGGTCTCTGCAACCCAGTCTCTCAGTCCCATGGGTGCTGCCCTTTGGAAATGAGGCTTCAGCCTCTTTGGGAATCCACACACACCCACACGTGAAATTACAGTCTCTGTCCTCACAGTGCTTTCTGACCAGCCCACGGCACGTTAATAATCGCGTGCCCACAGTCCAAAGCCGGCAGAACAGGAGTGAGGCAGATATGGGTCCCAGGGATAAGCCGTGGGTGTAACTTCCCTCAGATCGCTAATCCCCTTTTGGGACAAGGACAGACGGGGTCCAGAACATTCCTGGGAGCTTACTGAGTCCCATCAGGGGGAAATGGGTTTGCCCAGGAAATGACTGGGCAAGTCAAGGGCAGAGCCAGGTGGGGCAGGTAGAAATCTGGGTGTGAAAATGTAAACCTCCTAGGCCCTACCCAAGGCTGATGAATGGAAACAAAGTATCCATTGCTCAGGCTGGCCACACCTCCAGCCCAGAGGAGGGGCTGAAAGAAGCTCAGGCTCAGGCCTACTCTAAACAGTTTCCCCTGAGGTACATGCATGCATGCACGTGCTCAGTCGAGTCTGACTCTGTGCAACCCCATGGACTCCTCTGTACACGGGATTCTCCAAGCAAGAATCCTGGAGTGGGTTACCATGCACTCCTCCGGGGGATCTTTCCAACCCAGGGATTGAACCCGAATCTCCTGCATTGCAGGAGGATTCTTTACCACTGAGCCATCCAGAAAGCACCCCCTGTCCCCAAAGTCAGGGCACTCAGCACAAGGGCGTCATTTAAGAGACAAGACTCAGAAGTGATGAGTGGTGCTGGCTGCAGGAGCTTCCGTCCAGCTCCCAGCTGCCTAAGGCACATTTTCTGCAACTTATTCAGGCTTCTGGCACTCATCACCAGTCTCCAGGGGATTACTTACTCATCACCATCTAGACCCAGGAGGGTCAGATCAATTCTATCCTATCTGGCCACCTATTGAGCCGCATCCCATAACTCCTCTAAGATCCCTGTGCTCCACTCAGCAGGGTAGCTGAGCATTTGCAGCTTTAGTGGTTGTGAGTCCAGGAGACCTCAGAGGGCCATGTCCCTGCTTCTTTCCCTGCCACCTCCGGTCTGGGGCCAACCTGTATCACCCCTGCCGGAGAGTGAACCTCCCGTCCAGGCCATAAATCCCTGGAGTCCCACCGTCCTAGGAGAGGTCACAGCCTGTTCAAACCCCAGCCACATCTGCAGCCCTCTGCCTGACTTCTCCCTGCTTCTCTCTTAGATGGTTCTGACATGGGTTCTCCCAGCAGGCCTCTCCCATGCCAACCTGACTGGGGAAGCTGGTAGTCTCAAGATGTAGGCCCATATTTTCTAGGAATTCCCTGGGGTGTGTGAGGGTTTGTGCCAAAGTGCTAGAAGCTGCTGCTCCTTCAGAAGACATCCACTGCTGACTTGGTTAGGTAGCAAAAGATTCCCCCACCTCCACATCCCATCACTTCCCAGGGTGACTGCCACAGCATTTGAAAGAATGTGGAGCCCAGAGTTGAGAGGCCTGGGATCTAGTCCCAGATCTGTCACTCATGGCTGTGTGACTTTGGGCAAGACACTCAGGCTCTCTGGGCTTCCAGTTTCTTACATGTGACAAAGGGCTTGTTATGTTTCTCACACGAAGAGGATACAGAGATGCTTCGAGCCCCTCAAGCCACAGGAACTGTCTTATTCATATCTGTATCCCCACTGTGTCTGGCACACAGTAGGTGCTCAGTAAATGTTGAATACAAATATAACTATAAGGAGCTTTACCTGTAAACATTTTTTTTTTTTAATATGTAAGTTACCACTTATTCTGACAGGCCCATAAACCCCCACTAAAATGACAACATTAACAGGAAACAAGGGCTGTTTCGGATGCAGCCATGAAAATGATAGCTAGTTTTTAACTTTAAGAAATTGTTCTTTCAGGCAGAACTAAAGCAGGAACATTGTTGATAAACACACTGTTGCAAGGACCAGGCCCCAAACCCCAATAGCCCTGGACCACCTTTGCAAAACCACTAAGCTCCAAACCCAGCAGGGCAGGATCACATCTGACTGAAGCCCTCTGTGCCCCTGCCCCCATACTGGTGTCTCTGACTCAGAGCCTGGCATATGGAAGGCAATGTGGCCAGGGGAAGAGGATTCAGTCTGAGAGAAATGGTTTAGTCCTCACTCTACCACTTACTAGTTCTTTCAGTAGTATACATTTTGAGCCTTGGTTCTTCCATCTCTGAAATGGGTGTATAATGCACACGAAATGATGAAATGTTAAGTAAAGTGCCTAGAACAGTGACCGCAGGATGGCAGGTGATCCTCCAGGAAAGTCTGTAAGTTCTTAGAGCACCCAGTGCCTCCTGCTTTCCCAACTGAAGGAGGGAGCTAAGTCCAACGGTCAGGGAGGTCTGAGGTCCTGTGCACACCTGCAGGGCTCAGCCGGAGGCAGCCAGCCTACTGGGAAGCTCAAGGTTGGGCTGCGTTGGATTCCATAGCCAGGCAGTGGTGGAGCTGGCTTGGGAATGAAATGTCATGACGAATTTCTATGCCGGGAGCCACCAGATCCTCAGCCCCAGGCGGGGCCTCACATAGGGAACGCAACAAGATCGCCCTCCCATTTCCTTCTCCAGGTCCCCCTCAGGTACACATACAGCCCCAGGCCTGCTTCTGGCTGGCCAAAGCAGGCCTTCTTCGCTCTACAGCAGGGCCCGGAGGCCGAGGACCCCGGGTGCGAGCCCCAGATCCCCCCCTCCAACCCCCAGTACCCAGGCCACCGCGCTGACTCACCCCCACTGGCGGGTCCCGGCTGCGCGAGGCCCCCCTGGCTGCCGGCAGGTGCCCCGAAACCCT
>NW_011494810.1:3505640-3524509 GCF_000754665.1 Bison bison bison | reverse complement strand
GGCGCAGCTCCTGCCGGGTCCGGAGGCGAAGCAGATGGAACCAAGGGACCATCGCGTGTACAGGGTCACCGCAGACTGGCAGCCCGGATTTCAGGAGCACCGAGCGGGTGGTCGCAGCGCAACCTGGCTCCTCCTGATTCATTCTGCACAAGTTTCTTCTCCAAGGCTCGGCGGGTGTTATGAAGCCCCGTTATCAGTAGCCTTGGAGAGGTAACATTAAGACCCACCGCTTTATTGCATCCTTCTTGCCAGTCCAGGGTCTTCCCCACAAGGCCATGTTGTTTCCGTACATTTCTTATGCATTTCCTGTCATTTGGAGGCTTCAGCTCAGGCCACCAGAGTTTGTGTGACGTGACGGGGTCTCTACTTGGAGGCTGGGTCCCTTCAATGTCCCTTGCTTCCCTGGTTGCTCAAACGGTAAAGAATCTGTATGCAATTAAGGAGAACTGGGTTCCATCCCTGGGTCAGGAAGATCCCCTGGAGAAGGACATGGCAACCCTCTTCAATATTCTTGCCTGGAGAATTCCATGGACAGAGGACCCTGGCGGGCTATAGTCCACAGGGTCACAAACAGTCAGACAGGACTGAAGTGACTTAGCAGTAGCAGCAAGTATGAACCAAATTGAGAAAGGCAAACCCAGTTTATCCAGGCAGCCTACTACTCCTCCACTCAGTCACCCTAAGTAAACAGACTTCAAAACATATTAAAACCCAAGCTCTGGCCATGGGGAGATTACAATCTAGGAGCCCAACAGATGGGAAATGGTCAGACATTTTCTCGGAGTGATAGGTGCTGTGACATTTAAACACAGGCTTGGGTCCGGGGTGGGGGGGGGAGGTGCGGCGGGGGAAGAACCACCATCGGATCTTTAGGATTTTTTCTTTCTGATTTGAAATTTGAAGGTCAAAAAAGAAAGGAAAGATGAGCCGCCCCTAACAGTGGGTTCCCTTAGTGGGTGGGGAGTGGAAGCAAAGTTAAACTGAAGGGCAATCTCAGTTTTGCACAGGAATACTTTGATGTAGGTTTCATTCTTATGATGAAAATATAATCATTTATCAGTAGTGTGGAAAAGAGAAACTTCAGGCCCTGCACAATCTGGTGCAAGCTCAGCACTCCACCATCACTCATCTCACTCCTCTTCCTCATTACCCCAGCTGCAGCCTCAGGTGCTGAAAAGAGCTGTACAGTTCCCTACTTTAACAAACCAGCCTTAAATGTCAACTCCAGGCTTTGTAGAGACAGAAGGACTACTGAACACACTATGTGCCCTTTGTGATCACCCGTGGATGTACTTACTTGGTTCCTGGAGACTTCAATGCCTCTGCCGGCACTCTTCCCAACTAGTTCCTCCTTCCTTCCTGCTCCTTCCTAATGTAGCCATCAGCAAAATTACTTACATGCTTAATTTATACAAGTTACTGGATGAAGCACAAGCTGGAATCAAGATTGCTGGGAGAAATATCAATAACCTAAGATATGCAGATGACACCACCCTTATGGCAGAAAGTGAAGAAGAACTAAAGAACCTCTTGATGAAAGTGAAACAGGAGAGTGAAAAAGTTGGCTTAAAACTCAACATTCAGAAAACTAAGATCATGGCATCTGGTCCTATCACTGCATGGCAAATAGATGGGGAAACAATGGAAATAGTGACAGACTTTACTTTGAGGGGCTCCAAAATCACTGCAGATGGTGACTGTAGCATGAAATTATAAGACGCTTACTCCTTGGAAGGAAAGTTAAGACCAACCTAGACAGCATAGTCAAAAGCAGAGACATTATTTTGCCGACAAAGGCCCGTCTAGTCAAAGCTATGGTTTTTCCAGTAGTCACGTATGGATGTGAGAGTTGGACTATAAAGAAAGCTGGATGCCGAAGAACTGATGCTTTTGAACTGTGATGTTGGAGAAGACTCTTGAGAGTCCCTTGGACTGCAAGGAGCTCCAACCAGTCCATCCTAAAGGAAATCAGTCCTGAATATCCATTGGAAGGACTGATGCTGAAGCTGAAACTCCAATACTTTGACCACCTGATGTGAAGAACTGACTCATTGGAAAAGACCCTGATGCTGGGAAAAATTGAAGGCAGGAGGAGAAGGGGATGACAGAGGATGAGATGGTTGGATGGCATCACCAACTCAATGGACATGAGTTTGAGTAAACTCTGGGAGTTGGCAATGGACAGGGAGGCCTGGCGTGCTGCAGCCCATGGGGTTGCAAAGAGTCAGATACAGCTGAGCATCTGAACTGAACTGAACTGGTCCAGATCATTCTGCAGCCATGCTTGCTCCTGTATTAATACATGACTTATTCTTAAGCATGAACATTAAAAATTATCATTAAAGTCTGAACTATGTCATATAGCACTTTGTGCTGGAGATCCTCTGTTTCTTGACACTTCACTAAATATCTTTGTTAATTGCTCAGTCGTTTCTGACTCTTTGTGACCCCATGTACTATAACCTGCCAGGCTCCTCTGTCCTGGGATTCTCCAGGCAAGAATATTGGAGTGGGTTGCCATTCCCTTCTCAGGGAACTAAGTATCTTTGGAGATCTCCAAACACAGTCTGGTCTTCTAATTCTCCACTTAATTATGAAACTCAGCAATGGTCAAAAGACATCAGTTGAGTAAAGATATGAGGCAATCTCACAGAATCTAAATTGCAACTTACAAATTCTGAAGTGGAGATATTTTTTAAATGTTTTTAATAGGAAGTTTCAAGCATGCAGAAGAGAAGAAAGACTGATTTAATACAACTCCACATACCAACACCTGAGCATCAATATTACCAATATATAATCAGTCTTGTTTCATCCATAACCTTTATTCCTTCCCATGTATTATTTCATCAGTAAATCATAACTTTTTTCTAAAATCTTGTGGTAAAAAACACAAAAATTTACGGTCTTTACCATTTTAAGCGTACAGTTCAGTAGTGTTAAGTATAGCCACATGGTTGTACGATAGATATCCAGAACTTTTTCATCTTACAAAACAAACTATATCCATTACCCAATTCCTCACTTTTCCCTCATCAAAGCCCTGGCAACCATCAGTCTACTTTCTGTTAATATGAATGGACTGGTTTAGATAGCTCACAAAGGTGAAATTATAGAGTTTTGTATCCTTATTCCACTTAGCATAATGTTCTTAAGGTTCATCAAGTTCTGACAGATGCAGCATGGGTCAGAATTTTCTTCCTTTTTAAGGCTAAATAATATTCTGTCATATGATATATATATTGCATTTTCTTCATCCATCTATCCATGGACATTTGGATTGCTTCCTCCTTAGTTACTATGAGTAGAGCTGTTGTTAACACAGATGTACAAATATGTCTTTGTGATCCTGCTTTCTGTTCTTTTAGATATATACCCTGGAATGGAATTGCTGGATTCTATGGTAATTCTATTTTCAGTTTTTTTAAGCATCACCATACTGGTTTCCAGAGCTACTGAACCATTTTACATTCCCACTAATAAGCTCCTTTTTTTTGATTGGTTGATTTCAGTTTCAAGGGTTTTTTTTTTTCCTTCATTTTTTCAAGTTTTTATTTTGACATATTTCAACTTACAGGAAATTATAAATAATTCCCATAGGCTTTTCACCATTCTCACCAGATTCCTTAAATTATAACATTTTATCACCTTGGCTTTATTCTTTTTTTCTCTTTCTCCTAAACTAAACTTACTCTGTGTAAGTTGCACACACCATGAACCTTCATCCCTAAATATTTCACTTCATGTTTTCCTAAGAATAAGGACATTCATTTACATCACCACTCTACAATTATCAAAATCAGTGTATTCATTTTTATATAATACCATTATCAAACTGACATAACTTACTCAGATTTCACCAAATGTCCCAACAATAGAGGGAAAGAAAATCCCAAATTATGTGTTTAGGTATTCCACTCAGTACCCTCTCTGTTTGATTTCCTTCAGTCTGGAGTGGTTCTCTGTCATGAAGATGATGTCTTGAAGATTACTAGTCAGTTATTTTGTCCTTCAATTTGAGTTGTCTTTGTTTCCTCCTGGTTAGATTCATTGTAAACATTTTTGGCAGAAATAACATGATTCAGGCATTACAATGATAGTTGACAAATGCTAATCTTCTAGTTCCATTTCCATAAACATTTATTAGTTGGCTTTCTACTATAGGATGTTTGTTCCATCTGCAAGACTCATAGATTCATTTGATCTGAGTGAATTGTATTAGTAGTGCTTTGCTATCATTATTTATTCTAGTGCTCATATTGTCCAAGATTGGGTCAGTAGGAGCCCCTTTGAGTTGGCTCCTGTGTTTCTAATGTGTGTGTGTGTGTGTGGTCAGTCATGTCCGACTCTTTGCAAGCCCATTAGGCTCCTCTGTCCATGGGATATACCCAACAAGAATACAGGAGTTGCTTAACAGTTCCTCTTCCAGGAGATCTTCCCAACCCAGGAATCAAAACTGCTTCTCCTATGTCCACATCATTCTTTGAGCACTTTCTCATTTTCTGGCACAACAAAATATTTCAGGCTTAAGAATAAGTCATTTCTCAATCATCAAAAAGTCTATAAATAATAAATGCTAGGGAGGGTGTGGAGAAAAGGAAACCCTCATACACTGTTGGTGGGGATATAAATTGGTGCAGCCACTATGAAGAACAGTATGGTGTTTCCTTAAAAGAGCTAAAAATAGAGTTACCATATGATCCAGCAATCCTACCCCTGGGCATATATCCAGAAAAGACAAAAACTCTTAATTCAAAAAGATTTATGCACCCCAAGGTTCATA
Organism: Bison bison bison; assembly: GCF_000754665.1. NCBI lineage: Eukaryota > Metazoa > Chordata > Mammalia > Artiodactyla > Bovidae > Bison > Bison bison. The sequence goes on along the minus strand of NW_011494810.1, from coordinate 3,519,726 downwards.
GCAGCACTATTTACAACAGCTGAGACATGGAAACAGCCCAAGTATCAACAGATGATTGATTTAAGATGATGTGAGATATATGTAATATAGATACATAATGATATATTAGCCATAAAAAAGAATGAAATATTGTCATTTGCAGCAACATGGGTGGGCCTAGAGAATATCATACTAAGTGAAGTAAGTCAGACAGAGAAAGACAATAATTATATGATATCACATATATGTGGAACCTGACAAACAATACAAATGAATCTATATACAAAACAGAAACAGACAGGCATAGAAAACAATCTTGTGGTTACCGAAGGGGATAGGGGGAGAGGAGGGATAAATGGGTGGAAGAATAAATTAGAAGCATAGAATTAACAGAAATACACTATGCATAAAATAGATAATCAACAAGGATTTACTGTGTAACACAGGGAATAATATTTAGTATCTTGGACAGAGGATGAGATGCTTGGATGGCATCACCAACACAATGGACATGGGTTTGGGTGGACTCTGGGAGTTGGTGATGGACAGGGAGGCCTGGTGTGCTGCCGTTCATGGGGTCGCAAAGAGTTGGACATGACTGAGCAACTGAACTGAACTGAACTAAACTGCGATCATCTATAATGGAAAATAACCTGAAAAATATGTGACTTAATCACCTTGCTGTATATCTGAAACTAACAGAATATTGTAAGTCAATGATACTTCAACTGAAAAAAGAAAGAAATGATGGTGATTAATGTCATACATGTGTGAACTAAAGCTTTGGTGACAATTATTTTGTAATATTTGAAAGTATCAAATCAACTGGTTCTATACATTAAACTTACTCAATGCTATATGTCCTTCATTTCTCAGTAAAGCTGACAGTGGAAAGAATAAGCCATTTCTACAAAAACTTCTGGTACTTTTGAGAGGAAAATGAAGAAACCAAGATTCACATGCCAGGTGCTATCCTTGCTATGACTGCAACTTCTCCTTTCCTCCTTAATTCTCATCTTCTCCTTTGGGCTTTCCTGGTGGCTCAGACAATAAACAATATGCCTGCAATGAGGGAGACGGGTTTGACTCCTGGGTTGGGAAGATCCTCTGGAGAAGGGAACAGCTACCCACTCCAGTATTTGCCTGGAGAATTCCATGGACAGAGGAGCCTGGCAGGCTATAGTCCATGGGGTCGCAAAGAGTCAGACACGACTGAGTGAGTTTCGTTTTCTCCTTTATGCAACCACAAAATTATTAAAACATCAAAAATTTCTCCTCCAAATTCCATAATGTCATCCATCATAGTATTCAGATTTGCCCAGCTAGTTGCCATAAATATCTCTCTATTGTCTGTTTGCTTACTTAGGATCCAAACGAGGTCAAAACATTGCATTTGATTGATATAACTCCTAAGTTCCTTAAAAAAATGTTTTTATGATGGACAATTTCAATTATATACAAATGTAGAGATAACAAAATTAATATAATAATGTATAATACAACAATAAACTTATAATAAATCTCAATGTCCCCATCAGCCAGCTTCAATAATTATCAATATTTGGCCAAACTTGTTTCATCTACATCCCCATCAGTGCCCTGTGCTTTAATTCTTTTAAAGTAGATTCTGCATACCATATAAATTCATCTATAAATAGATGAATAAAATTCATCTAAAATAGAGGAATTTCTTATACCATCTTAATATAATCAATATAATTATCATAGATAAAAATTAAAACTATTATTAATAATATCAGCAAATATTCAGTAAGTATTCAAATTTTTATAATTGCCCTATTTTTTTCAGTTGGTTTGTTAGAATAAGGATCTAAACAATTCTCTGTATTACATTCATGTCTCTTAAGTCTTTGAAAAATCAGCTTTATATGGTAAATTTTATAATCAATAAAGTATGTCCATTTTCAGTGTACAATCCCATGAGTTCTAACAAATGTGTATACCTGTGCGACTGTCAGCACCAAAATATGAAGCAAATCCATTACCCTGAAAAGTTCTCTTATGCTGCTTCTCAGTCAACAACCCTCAGCCCTAAGCAAGCACTGCTTTCTGTTACTACAGATTGCTTTCTGTTATATACTCTGTAATACACATAAATTGTGTATCTTTCCAGATCTCTCCCAGGTGGCTTAGTGGTAAAGAATGCACCTGCCAATGCAGGAGATGCAGGTTTGATCCCCGGGTTGGGAAGATCCTCCAGAGGAGGAAATGGCTACCCACTACAGTATTCTTGCCTGAAAAATTCCATGGATAGAGGACCCTGGTGAGCTACAGTCCATGAGGTCACAAAGAGTCAGACATGACTGAGCACGCACACACATGTATTTTTTCATCTGTCGATGGTCATTAGAGTTGTTTTCCAAGTTTTTGCTATAATGCAAAAGCTACAATCTTTCAGCAATACATGAACCGTGAACTTCCAGATGTTCAAGCTGGTTTTAGAAAAGGCAGAGGAACCAGAGATCAAAGTGCCAACATCCACTGTGAGGGAGTCTTTTGGGCCTAGAAAAGAAAACAACAGTCTCGAAGGCCCTTGCTGAATCATCTAACTTCGGAGAAAACAAAACAGAACTTTAGGTCCCGCCCTGATGCTCCAGGCTCGTTGCATCTATCTGGGACTTTATCATCCCCTGTCCAGAAACCTTCCACCCCCTACACCTGCCCAGAAGACTTGTCATCCCCTGTCTGGAAATCTTCCACCCCCTACACCTGCCCAGAAGACTTATCACCCCCTGCCCAACTACAAACACCATCTCAACTAAAGAATACCCAAAACATCCCCCCTGATTAATGTTTCCCTTATCGCTTCCACAAACCTCCCTATAAATATAGAGCCTCCCTGATCCCTCTCCACGCTCAGCCTGGTCGTTAGGCCGACTGTCGCCCCTCCTTGCCTGAATAAAGGTAACCTACTTCTGTTGAGGTCGTCTTTCCTCTTTCTGCCTCGGCCCGAACTATACCTTACAGGACTGATGGTGAAACTGAAGCTCCAACACTTTGGTCACTTGATGCGAAGAGCCAACTCATGAGAAAAGACCCTGATGTTGGGAAAGATTGAAGGCAGGAGGAGAAGGGGAAGACAGAGGATAAGATGGTTGGATGGCATCAGCGACTCAATGGACATGAGTCTGAGTAAACTCTGAGAGTTGGTGATGGACAGGGAGGCATGGCGTGCTGCAGTCTATGGGGTCGCAAAGAGTCAGACAGGATTGAGCAACTGAACAACAACAATGAAAAGCAGTTAATCTTCAATAGACGATGTGCTTCTCTGAGATTTAATGGAGTCACTGAAACTGAACAGAGACATTTCTTAGAACAAAATTGTCTACTCTGTAGGGACTGGAGTAGGGCTTTCTGGTTGACAGTCCTAAAGATGGAGATGGCATCCTGAAGTTCCTGGCATTCTTGGTACATCCTGGCTGGTGCTGGATGGGACACAGGGTCCCTGGAGGCCATGGAAGGATGGAGACCTTCACTATTGTTGATCTTGGGAATGCACCATTTTCCTGGGATGTCTGTTTCTGTCTCTGAATTACTTGTCTCTGCTTAAAAATTTCAGCCCCTCAGAGGCCACTGAAGGCTGAGGATCATCCAGCTAAAGGAGCTGCCTGTGCCAATGATCCTTTCCTTATGCTCAAATGTGAAATTAGCATTTCCTTCTCTAAGATCCACCCAATGCCTTTCTTGTTCTCCTGACTTTCAGCATCTTGACTACCCATAACACAGCCCTCCTTTTTCCTGGACCTGGGCTGACAGGGCTTGTACAAGAGATGGTCTACCCTTTGCCTTTCCTCTGGGTTAAAAACCACTGAAACAAATCTTGAGTCCTAGTTCCTTTTATTTTTTTAATTGAAGTAAAACATATAACATTATCTTAGTTGCAAGTGCATAGCATAATGATTCACTATTTGTATGTATTATGAAATGATCACCACAATAAATCTATTAACATTTGTATACTGTGCACGCATGCTCAGTCACTTCTGTCATGTCCGATTCTGTGCAACGCTATGGACTGGAGCCCACCAGGGTCCTCTGTCCATGAGGATTCTCCAGGCAAGATTACTGGAGTGGGTTCCCATGCCCTCCTAAAAGGGATCTTCCCAACCCAGGGATGGAACTGGTGTCTCCTGCATCTCCTGAATTGCATATGAATTCTTTTAACTGCTGAGCCATCAGGGAAGTGGCTCAGCACTTAGTTACAAAATTTTTTCCTATGATGAGAACTTTTAAGATCTACTCTTTTGGCAACTTTCAAACCTCAATACAGTATTATTAACTACAGTCACTTTGCTATTCATTACGTCCCCTTGACTTAATTTATAGTTGCAAGTTTTTCTTTTTGCCTGTCTTCACCCATTTTATCCTCCTCTCATCACCCCTGGCAACCACCTGTCTGTCCTGTACCTGAGTCCGTTCCAAGTTAGCATTTTGGAGGAGCCTTTCTTTCCTTTCTCTAATGCAAACTAGAGTATTTCCTTCACAGGATCCTCAGTTAATCCCATCCTGGGAAAGTAGCTGGTCTCTATGGTATGAGAGGTCCATATCTTACTTACACTTGAAGTTCTCTTGGTTTGGGGTGTCTTAGGGTCTCACCCTATCCATATGTTGTGAAATTTAACTTTGGGGAGCTTACTAGTTCACTGGCTATAAGGGTGTTTCTTAAATCTTTTTTAATTGACACATTCCCCTCCATTTGTTGCCTTGCAATTTGTTGTCATTGAAGGAATTGTATTGTTTTGTAGAGTTTATCTCGGTGTAGGTTTACCCATTTGCATTCCTGTGGTTTTTAACTTGCTCTTGGGGACTTTTATTACTCAGATTAGTAGTCAGATCTACAGTAGTGGTTCTCAACCAGGCTTGATTTTACTCCTCAGGGACCATTTGGCAATGTTTAGAGACCTTTTTTAACTGTCATAACTTGCTGTTTTTCAGTCGCTAAAGTTGTGTCCAACTCTTTGCAACCCCAGGGACTGTAGCACGCCAGCCTCCTCTGTCCTCCATGATATCCTGGAGTTTGCTCAAATTCATGTCCATTGAGTCAGTGATGCTATCTAACCATCTGATCCTCTGTTGCTACCTTCTTTTGCCTTCAATCTTTTCCAGCGAGTCAGCTCTTCCCATCAGGTGGTCAAAGTATTGTCTCAACTTGCCAGGGTGCTAATAATAACTAGTAGGTAGGTAGTGCTAGGGGTAAAGAACCTACCTGCCCATGCATGAGATATAGGAGATGCGGGTTCAATCACTGGCTGAAGAAGATCCCCTGGAGAAGGGCAGGGCAAGCCACTCCAGTATTCTTGCTGCAGAACACTATGGACAGAGGAGCCTGGCAGTCTACAGTCAATATGGTCACAAAGAGTTGGACATGATTGATGCAACTTAGCCAAGGATGCTGCTAAATATCTTAAAAGTTACCAAACACTCCCTCACAAAAGGAATCATCCACCCAAAAAAGTTTAGTAAAGCCCAAGTCGAGAAACCACAATCTAGAGACTTAAGTAGATTCCACATGACTTTTTTGCAAGAATATTTCATACATGATGTTGGGAAATTCCCAGTGTATCACATTAGATATCACATCACATCTAGTTGCCTCTTAATGACATTAATGTTGATCAGCAGGTTTAGGTGTCGGTCAGCTCAACTCTTTAATCAAAGTTTCAAATCAGCTTTTCATCTCAGGTTTTAGCATCCATTGTGATCTTTATCTAAATCAATTACTTTATTTGGAATTGAAGTTGTGGTGATTCTATTCCTCTCAATATTTCTGCATTAGCTGGAAGTTCTTAAAGAACTTTCACTTGTTATCAATTTGGTTGCCCATAGGTAGAATTCATGGAGGACAGGTAAGACCAAAGTTTGATTGCTTCTCTTAATATACCAGCTTTCAGAAAAATGAAGTGCTGTGCTGGCAATCTCCAAAAGCAGTTAATGAGCTATGGGTTTGTGTTTATTCTCTTTTTGATAGCATAATAAACTCTTGGATTTATATATTTTTGATGTGTTTCAGTTCATTGTAGGCATTATACTTTTTAAGTACCTCTATTTAGGTATAACTGGCATGTAATAAGCTGCACATATTTAAAGTTTACAGTCTGAGAAATTTTAACATATGTGTACAGCTAGGAAATCCTCGTTGCAATCAAGATAATGAACATCTCCAGTAACGTGAAAGATTTATTTGTGCCCTTTGTAATTCCTCTCTGCCTTAACTCCCAGCCTGCCTCCAATCTCCAGGCAACCACTGATGTGTTTTATGTATTGTCTTGAGTTTTATATAAATGCAATCATGCAATATTCATTCTTTTTTTACTCAGCATAATTCTTTAAAGATTCATCCATGTTGTTCCATGTATCAATGGTTCATTCCTTTTTATTGTGTTGAGTACTAAAATGTATTCATCCCTTCACCTGTTGATAGATATTTGGGTTGTTTCTAGTTTCTGGATGTTACCAATAAAGTTGCTATGAGATTTGTGCACAAGGCTTTGTATGAATACATGTTTTCTTTTTTCTTGGGTAAATACCTGAGGTGAAATGATTGGATCATAGGATAAGAGGAGGCTCAACTTTTATTTTTATCATTTAAAATTTTTATTTTTTATAAGAGTTTTAGATTACAGAAAAATTGTGAAAGTAATACAGAGAGTTCCCATATATGCCATACCCAGTTACCCCCATTAAGGTTTTACATTAATACTGTATATTTGTCACAGTTAATAAAATAATATTGATATACTATTAAATAAAATTAGTATAATATTATTATATTTTATTTAAAGCTTTTACCTAGTATTTATGTTGGACTGTTTGAGGGACTTCCCTGGTGGCCCAATGGCTAAGACTCCAAACTCCCAATGCAGGAGGCATTCAATCCCTGGTAAGGGAACTAGATTCCACATGCAGCAACTAAGAGTTCACATGCAGAAACTAAAGATCCTGCATGCTGCGACTAAGACCTGGTGCAGTCAAGTGAGTAAATAAATAAATATTTTTTGAAAATGGATTGCTTATTTTTTTGTGTGCATATGCTAAATTGCTTCAGTCATGTCCGACTCTAGGACCCTATGGACTGGCCTGCAAGGCTCAGCTGTCCATGGGAATCTCCAGGCAAGAATACTGGAGTGGGTTGCAATGCCCTTCGCCAGGGGATCTTCTCGACCCAGGTATTGAACCTGAATCTCCTGCTGCTCCTGCATTGCAGGTAGATTTTTACATCTGAGCCACCAGGGAAGCCTGATGTTGGAATATGTTCATAAATAAATGTGATGATGTTATACATCATTTTAATGCATATTTCTCACTTCATGTTTTTTTGCTCATGACATTACTTGCTGTTTATATTAGACTATAAAAATGATGTTAGACAAAAAGCAGATTCCAGCGATTTTTATATTTGAATTCATAATGGGCTGTAAAACAGCAGAGACGATTCTCAACAAAGCAATACATTTTCCCAGGAACTGCTAATGAACATACAATACAGTGGTGGTTCAAGAACTTTTGCAAAGGAGATGAGAGCCTTGAAGATGAAGAATGCAGTGGCCAGCCAGCAGAAGTTTACAATGACCAACTGAGCACCATCATCGAAGTTGATCCTCTTATAACTACAAGAGAAGTTGCCAAAGAACTCAATGTCAACCATTCTACAGTCATTCAGCATTTGAAGGAAATTGGAAAGGTGAAAAGCTCATTAAGTGGGTGTCTCATAAGCTGACCGAAAAAAAAAAAAATGTCGCTTTGAAGTGTCATCTTCTCTTATTCTATGAAACAACAATTTCTTGATCGGATTGTGATGTGCAATGAAAAGTGGATTGTATGTGACAAACGGCGATGACCAGCTTAGTGGCTGGACCAAGAAGTTCCAAAGCACTTCCCAAAGCCAAACTTGCATCAAAAAATGGTCATGGTCATTGTCTGGTGGTCTGCTACTGGTCTGATCCACTACAGCTTTCTGAATCCCGGCAAAACCATTACATCAGAGAATTATGCTCTGCAAATGAAAGAAATACACTGAAAACTGCAACACCTGCAGTCAACAGAATGGGCCCATTTCTTCTCCATGATAAGGCACAGCGCATGTGCCCAACCACATGTCACACAACCAACACTTCGCAAGTTAAACGAATCGGCCTACGAAGTTTTGCCTCATCCACCATATTCACCTGATCTCTTGCCAACTGACTACTGCTTCTTCAAACATTTTGACAACTTTTTGCAGAGAAAATGCTTCCACAACCAGCAGGAGGCAGAAAATGCTTTCCAAGAGTTTGTCAAATCCTGAAGCATGGATTTGTTACACTACAGAAATAAACAAACTTATTTCTCATTGGCAAAAATGTGTTGATTGTAATGGTTCCTATTTTAACTAATAAAGATGTGTTCAAGCCTAGTTATAATGATTTATAATTCACGGTCCGAAACCACAATTACTTTTGTATCAACCTAATACTTTATAGTTTCTAACTAAAGCCTCTCATCAGATATGTAGTATGCAAATATGTCCTTCCAGTCTGGTTTTTTTTCTGGCTGTGAGATCTTAGTTGCCCAGCCAGGGATCAAACCTGGGTCCCCCACCCCCGGTCTTGGAAGCATGGAGTCTTAACTTCTGGACCATCAGGTAAGTCCTATATCTTCTTATTTTCTTAACAGTACTTTGAAGAGCGGAAATTTTACATTAAGATGAATTATAATTTATCAGTTTATTTATGGATCATACTTTTGTATTTTATATATATATAGAAATATTTGCCTAGCCCAAGATCACAACGTTTTTTTCTTCACTTTGAATCTTATTTATTTATGACTGTGCTGGGTCTTCATTGCTTTGCTTGGACTTTGTCTGGTTGCACCGAGCAGGAGCTACTCTTTGTTGCAGTTCATGGGCTTTCCGTTGCAGTGGCTTCTCTTGTTGTGGAGCACAGCTTCTGGGGCATGTGCGTTGCAGCATGTGTGCTCACTGGTGCATGAGAAGTGAGGGCTGCAGTGTGGGCTCACACTGCAGTAGTTATGGCTCATGGGCTCTAGAGTGTAGGTGCACAGGTTGTGCTCACTAGTTGTGGTGCACAGGCTTAGCTGCTCCTCAGCTTGTGGAATCTTCTTGGACCAGGAATTGAACCCATGTGCCCTGCATTGGCAGGTGGATTCTTATCCACTGAGTCACTAGGGAAGCTCCACAAAGATTTTTGTCTGATGTTTTCCTTCTCTAGTTTTATGTTTTATATCTAAGTCTATAAACAAATTTCCCTGAATGACACACTTTCTGAATACCCGTATATCTATTAAAGAAATAAAACTTGTAGTTAAAAATCTTCCTATATAAGAACGCACGCTTTTGCCACTTCTAGTCAACACTGAACTAAACGTTCTGATCAGAACAGTTGGGCAAGAAAAATAAATAAAAGACATTCAAATTAGAACAGAAGATGTGAAATGACCTCTATTCACAGCTGAAATGATTTTATATATCAAAAATCCTTAAGTTTACACATCAAAACTTTTAGAGCTAATAAATGAATTTATCAAAGTTTTAGGGTTCAAGGTCAACAAGCAAGAAACAGTTGTATATCAACTATACTTCAATTAAAATAAATTTTTAAAAAAGTTGTATCGCCATACACTGCTGCCACTGCTGCTGCTGCTAAGTCGCTTCAGTTGTGTCCCACTCTGTGCGACCCCATAGACGGCAGCCCAACAGGCTCCCCCAGGGACTCTCCAGGCAAGAACACTGGAGTGGGTTGCCATTTCCTTCTCCAATGCATGAAAGTGAAAAGTGAAAGTGAAGTTGCTCAATCATGTCTGACTCTTCGCAACCCCATGGACTGCAGCCTACCAGGCTCCTCCATCCATGGGATTTTCCAGGCAAGAGTACTGGAGTGGGGTGCCATTTCCTTCTCCAATGCATGAAAGTGAAAAGTGAAAGTGAAGTTGCTCAATCATGTCTGACTCTTCGCAACCCCATGGACTGCAGCCTACCAGGCTCCTCCATCCATGGGATTTTCCAGGCAAGAGTACTGGAGTGGGGTGCCATAGCAATAAACAATCCAAACATGGAATTGAGAAAACAATTTCATTTACAAGAGAATAAAAAAAAATAAAATGCTTAGGATAAACTTAACAAAAGAAGTACAAGACTTGTACCCTGAGGACTACAAAATATTTTTTAAACTAAAGAAGTCCTACATAACTGGAAAGACATGCAGTGTTCATGGATTGAAAGGCCTAATATTGTTATATGGCAGTACAGCCCAAAGTGGTCTACAGATTCAATGTTACTACTATCAAAATCCCAGTGATTATTTTGCAGAAATGGAAAGGTTGATCCTAAAATCCAGATGGACTCTCAAAGGACCATGAATAGCCAAAACAATCTTGAAAAAGAAAAACAAAGTTGAAGGGCTCATACTTCCCAATTTTATAACTTACTACAAAGCTACAGTAAAAGAATGAGGTATTGGCATAAAGATAAATTAACAGAAGAGTATTGAGAGTTCACGAATCAACCCATGTATCTATCATCAATTGTTTTTGAAAAGGGTGCCAAGACTATTCAATAAGAGAAGACTAACTTCAACAAATGGTGCTGGGACAACTCAATACCCACATGCAAAAGCATGAAGTTGGACATTTGCTTCATAAGATATGAAAAAGTAACTGAAAATGGATCAAAAACTTAAATGTAAGAACTAAAACTATGAAACTCTTAAATCTAAATATAAATCTTCATGACCATGTGTTTGGCAATAAATTCTTAGAGATCACCCCCAAAAACACAAACAGCAAAAGAAAAAAATAGATGAACTTGACTTCATTAAAATTAAAATCTTTTGTGCATCAAAAGATACTATCAAGAAAGGGAACATACCACCAACAGAAAGGGAGGAAATACCTGCAAATCACACATCTGATTAGGATCTAATATCCAGAATGTATAATAAACTCATATAATTCAACAACCAAAAGACAAACAACCCAATTAAAAAATATGCAAAGGACATGAATGGACATTTCTCCAAAGAAGACATAACCAACAGTCACATGGAAAGATGCTCAACATCATTAGTCACTAGGGAAATGCAAGCTGAAGCCACATGAGATGCCACTAGAATGGCAATAATTTTTTTAAAAAGAAAAATGTGTTGGCCAGGATGTTGCATCATTGGAACCCTGACACATTGCAGGTGGAATGTAAAATAAGACAGTCTTTGTGGAAAACAGTTTGGTTGTTCTTCAAAAGGTTAAACATAAAATTGCCATATGACATAGAAATTCTACTCCTAAGTATATATCCAAAAGAATCGAAAATAGGTGCTCAAGCCAAAAGTTGTTTACAAATATTCATAATAGCACTATTAACAATAGCAAAAATGTGGGAACAACTCGAACTTTTGTTAACTGACAAATGTATAAACAAAATGTGGTATATCCATACAGTGGAATACTACTCATCAATACAAAGACTGAATTGCACACTATAAAATGATTAAAATGGTCAATTTTATGTCATTTTTTACCACACTTTTAAAGAATCAATTCAGGTAATTGATCACATTAACAAAATCAAGAGAGGAAAAACCATATGATCACCTCAGTGCAGAAAAAGCCTTTGATTAAATTCAGCATCTTCCTAATGGAGCTCTTAGCAAACTAAGAATTGAAGGGAACTCCCTCAACCTGATAAAGGACAGCTATGAAAAACCTTCAGTTAGCATTAAATACAGTGGTGAAAGACATCATTTTTCTTCTACGGTCAGGGATCACATAAGGATGTCCCCGTTCAGCACTTCCATTCAACATTGTACCAGAGGTTCTATATTTCAAACCAAGAAGTAAAATTATCTTTATACACATATATAGACAGCATGATTATTTTATGTAGAAAAATAGATTCTACAAAAAAAGCTACTAGAGCTAATATGTGTGTTCAACTAGTATACAGGATACAAGATCAACATACAAAATGAATTTTATTTTTACATACAAGCAATGGCCAAGAGGAAATTGACATGTTAAAATGTCATTTACAGGATTCATTTCGATATTTGGCAAGACTAATACAATATTGTAAAGTTTAAAAATAAAATAAAATTTTAAAAAATGTCATTTACAATAGCATCAAAAATATTAAATATTTAGAGATAACTCTAACAAATAAAATGAAAGACTTGCACACTAAAAACTACTAAATATTGCTGAGAGAATGAGAGAAGTTAAGATTTAAATAAATGGAGAGATAATTCTTTGTTCATTGATTAGAAGACTCAATAGTAAGATGTAAATTCTCCTCATATTAATCTATAGAGTCAATGTAGAGGTGGTCCTAAGATGGCAGAGGAATAGGACGGGGAAACCACTTTCTCCCCCACAAATTCATCAACAGAACATTTGAACGCTGAGTAAATTCCACAAAACAACTTCTGAATGCTGGCAGAGGACATCAGGCACCCAGAAAAGCAGCCCATTGTCTTCGAAAGGAGGTAGGAAAAAATATAAAAGATAAAAAGAGAGACAAAAAAGGCATGGACGGAGATCCGTCCTGGGAAGGGAGTCTTAAAAGTGAGAGAAGTTTCCAAACACCAGGAAACACTCTCACTGGCGAGGCTGTGGTGAGCCTTGGAACCTCAGAGGACAGCATAACTGGGAGGAAAAATAAATAAATAATTAAAACCCACAGATTACGTGCCCAACAGTAACTCCCAGTGGAGAAGCAGCGCAGACGCCCGCATCTGCCACTAGCAAGCGGGGGCTGGGCAGGGAGGTGCGGGCTGCATTGCTTAGAGTAAGGATCGGGCCTGAATGCCCCGAGGGCAATCTGAGAGAACTGACTCGAGATAGCAAACCAGACTGTGAGATAGCTACCAGGCGAAAAGCCCTAACCTAAGACACCGCCAGGCCAGGCCCACTCACAGAACAAAGGAACAAAGGACTGACAAGAGCTAGCCGCCTGTGGACCGGCCCATCCCCCGCCAGACCCAGGCAGGTGAGGGCAGCCAGAGCCAGAAGGGGACAATCGCGGCTCCAGAGAGGCATCATCTACCAAACTGCAAGCAGGCTTCGTTGCTAACCAAGACTTCTTGGGATTCTGGACTGTCGACATCCGCCTGAGAAGGTGCCCCAGTTGTACATCCAGAAAACCGAGTGGCAGGGACGGGGGAGGCGATAAGTCGCAGCAACCATGTTCACCAAACACCTGGTCACCTGAGCTGCTCGGACCTGGGAAGGGCACAAAACGCAGGCACAACCAAGTCTGCACCTTTGTGGAGTACCCGAGTACCTGAACCTGAGCGGCTTAGACTTGGGAAGCACATACAACCCAGGGCTGGCCTCAGACAGTTCCCAGCAGAGCAATCTAGAGCCTAAGCAGTGTAGACAGGGAAAATACACACGCACTGTGAGCGGGGGCAAGCCCAGTGTGGCCGAGACACTGTGAACACACTCCAGTTATTTGTTTGCAGTGTTTCTCCCTCCCCACAGCATGACTGAACAAGTGAGCCTAAAAAAGTGTCCACCACCACCCCCTTGTGTCAGGGCAGAAATTAGACACTGAAGAGACCAGCAAACAGAAGAAGCTAAAACAGAGGGAACCGCCTTGGAAGTGACAGATGGAGAAGTCTTGAGGCTACTGTAAGAATAAGACTGAAAATCAGAGACAGGAGGCTTAAGTCCGAATCCAGAGAACACTAGAGAACTCCTGACTCCAGGGATCATTAATCAATAGGAGCTCATCAAACGCCTCCATACCTACACTGAAACCAAGCACCACCCAAGGGCCAACAAGTTCCAGAGCAAGACATACCACACAAATTCTCCAGCAACACAGGAACATAGCCCTGAGCTTCAATATACAGGCTGCCCAAAGTCACTCCAAAACCATTGACATCTCATAACTCATTACTGGACACTTCATTGCACCCCAGAGAGAAAAAATCCAGCTCCACCCACCAGAACACCGACACAAGCTTCCCTAATCAGGAAACCTTGACAAGCCATCTGTACAACCCCACCCACAGCAAGGAAACTCCACAATAAAAAGAACTCCACAAACTGCCAGAATACAGAAAGGCTACCCCAAACACAGCAATACAAG
>NW_011494810.1:3505002-3505540 GCF_000754665.1 Bison bison bison | reverse complement strand
AAAAGAAATAAAAAAGAGTCAATATATAATGAATAATGCAATAAATGGAGGGAACCAACAGTAGAATAATGGAGGCAGAAGATAGAATAAGTGAGGTAGAAGATAGAATGGTAGAAATAAGTGAAACAGAGAGGGAAAAAGAAAAACAAATTAAAAGAAATGAGGACAATCTCATAGACCTCTGGGACAATGTTAAACGCCCCAACATTCGAATCATAGGAGTCCCAGAAGAAGAAGAAGACAGAAAGAAAGACCATGAGAAAATACTTGAGGAGATAATTGTTGAAAACTTCCCTAAAGTGGGGAAGGAAATAACCACCCAAGTCCAAGAAACCCAAAGAGTCCCAAACAGGATAAACCCAAGGCAAAACACCCCAAGACACATATTAATCAAATTAACAAAGATCAAACTCAAAGAACAAATATTAAAAGCAGGAGGGGAAAAACAATAAATAACACACAAGGGGATTCCCATAAGGATAACAGCTGATCTTTCAATAGAAACTCTTCAGGCCAGGAGGGAAGGGCAGGACATACT
>NW_011494810.1:3504276-3504902 GCF_000754665.1 Bison bison bison | reverse complement strand
AGTCTCTAGACAGGAAACACAGAAAGGGTGTATAAATTCGAACCCAAAACAATAAAGTAAATGGCAATGGGATCATACTTATCAACAATTACTTTAAACATAAATGGGTTGAATACTCCAACCAAAAGACAAAGACCGGCTGAATGGATACAAAAACAAGACCCCTATATATGCTGTCTACAAGAGACCCACCTCGAAACAAGGGACACATACAGACCAAAAGTGAAGGGCTGGAAAAAGATATACCATGCAAATAGAGACCAAAAGAAAGCAGGAGTAGCAATACTCATATCAGATAAAATAGACTTTAAAACAAAGTCTGTGAAAAGAGACAAAGAAGGACACTACATAGTGACCAAAGGATCAATCCAAGAAGAAGATATAACAATTATAAATATATATGCACCCAAGATAGGAGCACCACAATATGTAAGACAAATGCTAACAAGTATGAAAGGGGAAATTAACAATAACACAATAATAGTGGGAGACTTTAATACCCCACTCACACCTATGGATAGATTAACTAAACAGAAAATTAACAAGGAAACACAAAGTTTAAATGATACAATAGACCAGTTAGACCTAATTGATATCTATAGGACATTTCACCCCAAAACAATGAA
>NW_011494810.1:3503507-3504176 GCF_000754665.1 Bison bison bison | reverse complement strand
AATTACAGGAGAAAAACTATTTAAAATTCCAACATATGGAGGCTGAACAACACACTGCTGAATAACCAACAAATCACAGAAGAAATCAAAAAAGAAATCAAAATATGCATAGAAACAAATGAAAATGAAAACACAACAATCCAAAACCTGTGGGACACTGTAAAAGCATTGCTAAGGGGAAAGTTCATAGCAATACAGGCATACCTCAAGAAACAAGAAAAAAGTCAAATAAATAACCCAACTCTACACCTAAAACAACTAGAAAAGGAAGAAATGAAGAACCTCAGGGTTAGTAGAAGGAAAGAAATCTTAAAAATTAGGGCAGAAATAAATGCAAAAGAAACAAAAGAGACCATAGCAAAAATCAACAAAGCCAAAAGCTGGTTCTTTGAGAGGATAAATGAAATTGACAAACCACTAGCCAGACTCATCAATGAACAAAGGTAGAAAAATCAAATCAATAAAATTAGGAATGAAAATGGAGAGATCACAACAGACAACACAGAAATACAAAGAATCACAAGAGACTACTATCAGCAATTATATACCAATAAAATGGACAACTTGGAAGAAATGGACAAATTCTTATAAAAGTACAACTTTCCAAAACTGAACCAGGAAGAAATAGAAAATCTTAACAGACCCATCACAAGCACAGAAATTGAAACT
>NW_011494810.1:3503087-3503407 GCF_000754665.1 Bison bison bison | reverse complement strand
GGAAAAACAATAAATAACACACAAGGGGATTCCCATAAGGATAACAGCTGATCTTTCAATAGAAACTCTTCAGGCCAGGAGGGAAGGGCAGGACATACTGAAAGTGATGAAAGTAATATACAGCCCAGATTACTGGGCCCAGCAAGGATCTCATTCAAATATGAAGGAGAAGTCAAAAGCTTTACAGACAAGCCAAAGCTTGATCTTCTCTAGACAGGAAACACAGAAAGGGTGTATAAATTCGAACCCAAAACAATAAAGTAAATGGCAATGGGATCATACTTATCAACAATTACTTTAAACATAAATGGGTTGAATAC
>NW_011494810.1:3501034-3502864 GCF_000754665.1 Bison bison bison | reverse complement strand
AATTGCAGAGGAAGCAATTTCCAAACTCATTCTATGAGGCCACCATCACCCTAATACCAAAACCTGACAAAGATGCCACAAAAAAAGAAAACTACAGGCCAATATCACTGATGAACATAGATGCAAAAATCCTTAACAAAATTCTAGCAATCAGAATCCAACAACACATTAAAAAGATCGTACATCATGACCAAGTGGGCTTTATCCCACAGATGCAAGGATTCTTCAATATCCACAAATCAATCACCACATTAACAAATTGAAAAATAAAAACCATATTTATAGATTCAATGCAATCCCTATCAAGCTACCAACAGTATTCTTCACAGAGCTCGAACAAATAACTTCACAATTTGTATGGAAATACAAAAAACCTCGAATAGCCAAAGCAATCTTGAGAAAGAAGAATGGAACTGGAGGAATCAACCTGCCAGACTTCAGGCTGTACTACAAAGCCACAGTCATCAAGACAGTATGGTACTGGCACAAAGACAGAAATATAGATCAATGGAACAAAATAGAAAGCCCAGAGATAAATCCATGCACCTATGGACACCTTATCTTTGACAAAGGAGGCAAGAATATACAATGGAGAAAAGACAATGTCTTTAACAAGTGGTGCTGGGAAAACTGGTCAACCACTTGTAAAAGAATGAAACTAGAACACTTTCTAACACCATACACAAAAATAAACTCAAAATGGATTAAAGATCTAAACATAAGACTAGAAACTATAAAACTCCTAGAGGAGAACATAGGAAAAACACTCTCCGACATATATCACAGCAGGATCCTCCATGAGCCACCTCCCTCAATATTAGAAATAAAAGCAAAAATAAACAAATGGGACCTAATTAAAATTACAAGTTTATGCACAACAAAAGAAACTATAAGTAGAGTGAAAAGGCAGCCTTCAGAATGGGAGAAAATAATAGCAAATGAAGCAACTGACAAACAACTAATCTCAAAAATATACAAGCAACTCCTGCAGCTCAATTCCAGAAAAATAAATGACCCAATCAAAAAATGGGCCAAAGAACTAAATAGACATTTCTCCAAAGAAGACATACAGATGGCTGAAAAACACATGAAAAGATGCTCAATATCACTCATTATCAGAGAAATGCAAATCAAAACCACAATGAGGTACCATCTCATGCCAGTCAGAATGGCTGCGATCCAAAAGTCTACAAACAATAAATGCTGGAGAGGGTATGGAGAAAAGGGAACCCTCTTACACTGTTGGTAGGAATGCAAACTAGTACAGCCACTATGGAGAACAGTGTGGAGATTCCTTAAAAAACTGGAAATAGAACTGCCATACGACCCAGCAGTCCCACTGCTGGGCATTCACACTGAGAAGACCAGAATTGAAAGAGACACATGTACCCCAGTGTTCATCGCAGCACTGTTTATAATAGCCAGGACATGGAAGCAACCTAGATGTCCATCAGCAGATGAATGGATAAGAAAGCTGTGGTACATATACACAATGGAGTATTACTCCACCATTAAAAAGAATACATTTGAATCAGTTCTAATGAGGTGGATGAAACTGGAGCCTATTATACAGAGTGAAGTAAGCCAGAAAGAAAAACAATAATCAGATCAGATCAGTTGCTCAGTCGTGTCCAACTCTTTTCGACCCTATGAATCACAGCACGCCAGGCCTCCCTGTCCATCACCAACTCCCAGAGTTCACTGAGACTCACGTCCATTGAGTCAATGATGCCATCCAGCCATCTCATCCTCTGTCATCCCCTTCTCCTCTTGCCCCCAATCCCTCCCAGCATCAGAGTCTTTTCCAATGAGTCAACTCTTCACACGAAG
>NW_011494810.1:3498597-3500754 GCF_000754665.1 Bison bison bison | reverse complement strand
GGTCACCATCTGCAGTGATTTTGGAGCCACAAAAAATAAAGTCTGACACTGTTTCCACTGTTTCCCCATCTATTTCCCATGAAGTGATGGGACCGGATGCCATGATCTTCGTTTTCTGAATGTTGAGCTTTAAGCCAACTTTTTCACTCTCCTCTTTCACTTTCATCAAGAGGCTTTTTAGTTCCTCTTCACTTTCTGCCATAAGGGTGGTGTCATCTGCATATCTGAGGTTATTGAGATTTCTCCTGGCAATCTTGATTCCAGCTTGTGTTTCTTCCACCCCAGCGTTTCTCATGATGTACTCTGCATAGAAGTTAAATAAACAAACAAAAAAAAAGAAGTTAAATAAACAGGGTGACAATATACAGCCTTGAAGTACTCCTTTTCCTGTTTGGAACCAGTCTGTTGTCCCATGTCCAGTTCTGACTGTTGCTTCCTGACCTGCATACAAATTTCTCAAGAGGCAGATCAGGTGGTCTGGTATTCCCATCTCTTTCAGAATTTTCCACAGTTTATTGTGATCCACACAGTCAAAGGCTTTGGCATAGTCAATAAAGCAGAAATAGATGTTTTTCTGAAATTCTCTTGCTTTTTCCATGATCCAGCGGATGTTGGCAATTTGATCTCTGGTTCTTCTTCCTTTTCTAAAACCAGCTTGAACATCAGGAAGTTCACAGTTCACATATACTAATGCATATATATGAAATTTACAAAGACAGTAACGATAACCCTGTATGAGAGACAGCAAAAGAGATACAGATGTATGGACTATAGGATTCTGTGGGAGAGGGCGAGGCTGGGATGATTTGGTAGGATAGCATTGAAACATGTATATTATCATATGGGAAATGAATTACCAGTCCAGGTTCGATGCATGATACAGGATGCTCAGGGCTGGTGAACTGGGATGACCCAGAGGAATGATATGGGGAGGGAGGTGGGAGGGGGGTTCAAGATGGGGAATACATGTACACCCATGGCAGATTCATGTCAATGTATGGCAAAACCAATACAATATTGTAAAGTAATTAGCCTCCAATTAAAATAAATAAATTAGAAAAAAAAAAATAGAGTCACTGCAATCACAGAACTCCGGCAGTACCTAAAGTAGAAAAAAAAAACTTTGGTAAAGAACAAAATTGGAGGACTAACACTACCAGATTTCAAGACTTATTATACAGGTACAGTTATTAAAACAGTGTGGTTTTGGCATCAAAATAAACAAATAGGTCAATGAAAGAAAATAGTCTAGAAAAAAGACATACGCATATATAAACAACTGATTTCTGACAAAGTTGCAAAGGCAATTCAGTACAGAAGAGATAGTCATAACATTTTTTAAAATAATTTTATTTATTTATGTAAAATTTTTTTGGGCTGTACTGGATCTTTATTGTTGCTCAGGCTTTTCTCTAGTTGGGTAAGCAGGGGCTACTCTCTAGCTGCGGTGCATGGGCTTCTCATTGTGGTGGCTTCTCTTGTCGCTAAGCATGGGTTCTAGAGCACACAGGCTTTAGTAGCTGCAGCTCGTGGGCTCAGTAGTTGCGGCTCCCAAGGTCTAGAGCACAGGCTCAAAAGCTGTGGTGCAGAAGCTTAGGTGCTCTGCAGCACGTGCGATCTTCCTGGTTCAGGGATCGAACCCATGTCTTCTGCACTGGCAGGTGGATTCTTCACCACTGAGCCACCAGAAAAGCCCATCATTATAATTTCTGATGCTTAAATTTCCCCATCTTTGGCCCCTTGTAACAGTTCAACAGCTTGTTTGCTCTCTGACACACATTCCTGGCTCATCCTGTACATTACCTGCCCTCAGACTGGGATTAGTCATTTCTTCAAAGAGTTCTGTGATCTCTTAGCAGAAAATGATATTTAGAAACCGTTGTTGGGTCTCCTCAGTAATTACGTTTAATAGACCTCTTTAGTCAACAGAATTGGGCAACACATTTTCTGTTTGAAAAAGAAAAATAAATTGTGTTCTTATTAATATTTCTAATTCAAATTTAAGATTACAATGTTTTACTTAATCCTTTTGATTTTAGATCTATATATATCTCTTTCACCAAAAATTTTGGTTCTCCTGCAGTGGCAGACAGATTCTTTACTATTGCACCATCTGGGAAGCCATAAATCTTGGTTCTAATGCATAATATGACCACT
>NW_011494810.1:3496558-3498497 GCF_000754665.1 Bison bison bison | reverse complement strand
GACCACTCTTTCTTGCTCTATCTACAGGAAGATATGCTATTGTTGTTCAGTCGCTAAGTCATGTACAACTCTTTTGTGACCCCATGGACTGTAGCCCACCAGGTGCCTCTGTTCATGGGATTTCCCAGGCAAGAATACTGGAGTAGGTTGACAGGGATCTAGGGTATCCAGGGATCAAACCTGGGTCTCCTGAATTGGCAGGTGGATTCTTTGCCATTGAGCCACCAAGGAAGCCCCCATATATAGTTTTTTAAATTTATTTTTTATTTAAGTATAGTTGGTTTACAGTGCTATATTAGTTTCTGATGCACAACAAAGTAATTCAGTTATACATATGCATGCACACAAATATATATTCTTTTTCAGATTCAGATTATTACAAGATATTGAATATAGTTCCCTGTGCTATACAGTAGGTCCTTGTTGTTTTATCTGTTTTATATATAGTACTGTGTATCTGTTAATCCCAATCCCCTAATCCCTCCTCTTCCTTTCCCTTTTGTTATTGTTATTCAGTCGCTCAGTCATGTCTGACTCTGTGTGACCCCATGCCAGGTTTCCCTGTCCCTTGTCTCCTGGAGTTTGCTCAGATTCATGTCCATTGAGTCAGTGATGCCATCCATCCATCATCTTGTTTTCTGTCACCCCCTTCTCTTCCTGCCCTCAATCTTCTGCAACATCAGGGTCTTTTCTCTTTTGGTAACCATATATTTGTTTTCTATATCTGTACAGTTTTTAAATAACAACATCAATATTATTATTGACCTGTGATTACTAAATATCATTTAAGATTTTTCTGTTTTTAGGATATGGCCTATTGGGAAAATGTAGGATTACGGCCCTGCAGATAGTGTGTTTTAAATTCACTTGAAATTGTTATTTTCTATGTGGTTGAGCCACTAATTTGATACACAATGTCATAGGCTAGGTCCCATAGAAAACAGCCTGAATCAAAAGCTTACATGTTTACAGTTTACTGGGGAGTGCAATTCCAAGGTATCAGGCATGACAGAACAAGGCAGGGAGGCAAGGAACAGGGAGAAATACAGGAGGAAGGCTACTGTTTGGTAGGAACTACATTGCTCCATCCCATGGGTCTGCCTCCGAGAGACCATCTGAATGCTTGCATCTTAAGATAGCTCAACACGGAGCAGGAAATGAAAAGTTTTCATTTGGCAGATATCAGCTTTCAGAGGTCAGGGTTTTGCCCCGTGAGACATGAATTCTCCCGCACTTCTGTGTAGTACACGTGTGGACATTGTGCTGGTGCACAGTGTCTCGTACTCCAGTAGCAACAGGCAAGCTGTGGGGTGGGAGGCGCACCCATGAGGTGAAGCACTGTCAGGCCGTGTCTGTGTAAACGTGTCACCATGGTGGTGACTAGATAGGATCCACGTAGAGCTGGTCACCACGGAAGTGGCTGAGCTGAAACAAGTGACCAAGGGCCTTGAAGACAGGTGAAACTGCAAAGGTCTGAAGTGAGAACGTAAGAGTCGTCTGACACAGTACAGCCTCGGGCCCTCAGTGTTGTTCATTCCCTCTCATTATACCTGGTCTCATCTGACAATATGGGTCTCCTCTACTGTGGGCAAAAGGACCTCACTCCTTCTGAAAGGCGGGGTACAAGTCCAGCCGTTCATAAAAATCCCGGAGATAGTTGGATAGCTTCTCTGACTCAATGGACATGTTTGAGCAAGCTCCGAAAGATGGTGAAAGGTCAGGGAAGTCTGGCATGCTGCAGTCCATGGGGTCGCAAAGTGTCAGACACAACTGAGCAAGTGAACAACAAACCACAATCTCTCTTAAGACTTAGGAAAAATGAGTTAGCAAGACAAGCTACGGTTCTCTGCAGCTGAGGCTGGTTCTGAAGCTCTAAGTGAACATTCCATTATCTCCCTCCTACCATTCAGTCTAGATTTTGTCACTCTTGGCTAATACT
>NW_011494810.1:3481427-3496458 GCF_000754665.1 Bison bison bison | reverse complement strand
CTTCGCTGCTGCTGCTGCTGCTGCTAAGTCACTTCAGTCATGTCCGACTCTGTGCGACCCCATAGATGGCAGCCCATCAGGCTCCGCTGTCCCTGGGATTCTCCAGGCAAGAACACTGGAGTGGGTTGCCATTTCCTTCTCCAATGCATGAAAGTGAAAAGTGAAAGTGATGTCGCTCAGTTGTGTCCGACTCTTAGCAGCCCCATGGATTGCAGCCTACCAGGCTCCTCTGTCCATGGGATTTTCCAGGCAAGAGAACTGGAGTGGGGCGCCATTGCCTTCTCTAATACTTCCCAACTCATTGGCCTGATTGCTTTCCTGAGGAGATATCCAGACTTTGATTTCCGCAGGGTCTGCGTTGCCTCAACCGTGTCAGGTTACAGTTGCTGCAATTGCTTCTTTTCTGTTACCATTGTGTACAGAAGTGTGCAGAGATGTCCCAGTGAATCCCCTGGGCTCCAGTCCCACTTTTCCGGACTCTGTTGTGTGTAACAGCAACCCTGGTCCCTCACTGTAATGGGGGAGGGTTGCCCTGGCAGTATGGTAATGCT
Organism: Bison bison bison; assembly: GCF_000754665.1. NCBI lineage: Eukaryota > Metazoa > Chordata > Mammalia > Artiodactyla > Bovidae > Bison > Bison bison. The sequence continues at coordinate 3,495,907 of NW_011494810.1, read as the reverse complement.
TCCATCTCCATGTTCATTGGCATATTGAGCCCAAAGTATCCAGATGGTAATCTGAGCATCTGGTTCAGTGGAACCTACACTATATTTTTGGGAAACATCCTCCCCTCTTCTCCCCCAAGCCAGAGTCTAAGACTGTAGGGATAATTTCAATGCATCTGAGTTACTGAAACCATCTGTAAGTAGGTCTCCTTCTTTCCCTCGCTTTTCCACTCTGCCAACTGAGGTGTTGTTTGAACTTATTGACAGTTCACAAATCATGTAATTTTTTTTATCAACATGGGGTTTTAAAAGAGCAATAAACTATTTCTGCCTTAAAAAAATATCTACCTTAAAAGTCACTGTTATTAGCATCCTTTCCTCCATCGGGCAAAACTTAGGTGGTTCTCCTTTTCTTCTCTATTTGAGATGCTGTGAGTAAAGACTTTCTGTCTACATCCAACAGGCAGTAGCTTTATTTCCTGATTTAGTTCCCAAGGCTGTATTCCCATAAGTCCATCTACATTCATGAGGTCTTTGCTCTAAGGATCTAGCCTGGGCTCAATATTTATAGACCTTTGACTCTATGCCTAGTGCAGCTCTCAGTACTGGGCGCTCAGTAATGGCCCAAGCCAACTTGGCCTCTCTTTTCCTTCTGGAACACAGAGCTTTGAGATAAATGGATAAGCAACCCAATAGCATCTAGTTACTAGTGATTTGAAGAAAACATACATTTTAGGTTTTATCTGAGGTTGTTATACTCATGTACTGAGATCTGAACATCAAAAGGGACCTGTCGTGAGGACTCAAGTGTTCCAGGCAGAGGGTACTAAAAATGCAAAGTCCTTGAGGTATGACTAAGAATAATGAGGTGGAGGTTTGAGAGTAATGAGTTCACAATAATGAGGCCCGAAAAGTGTAGGGCAGGCTTCCTTGTTGGTCACAGAAAGGAGCTTGGATTCTATTCCAAGACAATGGGAAGCAAATAGGTTTGGAGTTGGGGAGTGATAGGATTTGACTTACTTTTTGAAAAGCTTCTCTGGCAGCTGTGATGAGAGGGGCAAGAGTAAAATCCAGGAGACCAGTTAGGAGAAAACTGCAGTGTTCCAGGGAAGAGATGAGATTGGAAGCTAAGAGTTCCTTTGTAACAGACGGGGCTTCCCTGGTGACTCAGACAGTAAGGAATCCACCTGCAATGCAGAAGACCCAGGTTTGATCACTGGATCATGAAGATCCCCTGGAGAAGGGAATGGCTGCCCTGTCTTGTATTCTTGTCTGAAGAACTTCATGGACAGAGGAGCCTGGCAGGCTATAGTCCATGGAGTCACAAAGAGTCAGACCCGATTTAGTGATTCACACACACACACATGAAAGATACAGTCTATTACCGACTGTATATCTTTGGGGCTCTGTCGTTTCCCAACTGATACTGCAATTGACTTCCTGTTATTCTAGGAGATTCCTGAGGCTAGGCCACCCCCAAAGCTAAGTAAATGTAAGACAGTAACATGTGCTGAGTCAATCTATAGCAAAGTCTAACTTCTGAAAATGGCTTTAGCAATAATAAAGCCTTTTCTCTTTTTTTTTTTTAAATATTTTATTGAAGTACAGTTGATTTACAGTTGTATTAGTTGAAGTACAGTTGTTGTATTAGTTTCTGGTATATAGCAAGTGATTCAGATATGTATGTGTGTGTGTGCATGCACACGTGCTAAGTCACTTTAGTCATGTCTCGACCCTATGTACTGTAGCCCGCCAGACTCCTTTGTTCATGGGAGAACTCCAAGAAAGAATACTGGAGTTTGGGGTTTCCCAGGTGGTCCAGTGGGGTTTCCCAGGTGGTCCAGTGGTTAAGACTGCATGCTTCCACTGGGTTCAATCCCTGGTCTGGGAACTAAGATCCCACATGCAGCATGGTGTGGCCAAAAAAGATAAAAAGTAACAAATAAATAAATAACTTTTTAAAAAGAATAGTGGAGAGGGTTGCCATACTCTCCTCCAGGAGATCTTCCTGACCCACGGATCAAATCCATGTCTCTTACATCCCTTGCATTGGCAGGCAGGTTCTTTACCACTAACACCACCTGGGAAGCCCATATGTGTGTGCGTGTGTGTATATATATAGATATAGTCTTTTTCATATTCTTTTCTATTATGATTTATCACAGGACATTGAATAGTTCCCTGTGCTATACAGTAGGACCTTGTTTATCCATTCTCTATGTAATACTTCACAGCTGCTAATCCCCAACAACTCCAATCCACTGCTCCCCAACCCTCCTGCCCCTTGAAAACCACAAATCTGTTCTCTGTGTCTGTGAGTCTGTTTCTGTCTCATAGATAAGTTTATTTTGTCGTATCTTACATTTCACATGAAGTGATATCAGGCGATATTTTGTCTTTTTCTGACTTACTTCACTTAGTTTGAGAATCACTAGGTCCATCCATGTTGCTGCAAATGGCATTTATTTCATATTTTTCTATAGCTGAGTCATATTCCACTGAGTATATATTCACATCTTCCTTATCCATTTGTCTGCAGATGGGCATTTAATTTTTCCCATATCTTGGTTATTCTGAATAGTGACAGATAATACACTGTTTCACTCTATCCTCTCCCAAGTCTGCAAGGTGGCTATAATAAGGCCATAAATTTTATATGTTCTCTATGATTTAATCATTGCCACAAACTGTGAGGTAGGAATTATTCATTTACAGCTAAGAGATGAGCAAACTGAGACAGAGATATTCACTTACCAAAGCCACAAAATTAATAGTGCAATACTCAGGTAAGAAAAGGCAGAGGAACCAGAGATCAAATTGTCAACATTCTTTGGATTGTGGAGAAAGCAAGGTAATTCCAGAAAAACATCTACTTCTGCTTCATTGACTATGCTGAAGCCTTTGATTGTGTGGATCACAATTAACTGTGGATAATCTTTAAAAGACACAGGTGTACCAGACCACCTTATCTATCTCTTGAGAAACCTTTATGTGAGTCAAGAAGCAACAGTTAGAACTGGATATAGAACAAATAACTAGCTCAAAATTGGGAAAAGAGTATGTCAAGGCTATATATTGTCACCCTGCTTATTTCACTTCTATCCAGAGTACATTATGCAAAATACTGGACTGGATGAATTATAAACTGGAATCAAGATTTCCAGGAGAAATATCAACAACTTCAGATATGCAGATGACACCACTCTAATGGCAGAAAGTGAAGAGTAACTAAAGAGCCTCTTGATAAGGGTGAAAGAGAAGAGTGAAAAGGCTGGCTTCAAACTCAACATTAAAAAACTAAGATCATGGCATATGGTCCTATAACTTCATGGCAAATAGAAGGGGGAAAAGTGGAATCAGTGCGAATTTTACTTTCTTGGGCTACAAAATCCATGTGAAGAGTGACTGCAGTCATGAAATTAAAAGACATTTGCTCCTTGGAAGGAAAGCTATGACAAACCTAGTGTGTGCATGCTAAGTCACTTTAGTCGTGTCCAAATCTTTGACTTTACGGACTGTAGCTGGCCAGGCTCCACTGTCATGGGATTCTCCAGTCAAGAATACTGGATGGGTTACCATGCTCTCCTCCAGGGGATCTTACAGACCCAGGGATTGAACCCACATCTTCTGCATCTCAAGTGGATTCTTTACTACTGAGCCACCAAGGAAAGTGAAAGTGAAAGTTGCTCAGTTGTGTCTGACTCTTTGCAACCCCATGGACTATACAGTCCCTGGCATTCTCCAGGCAAGAACACTGGAGTGGGTAGCCTTTCTCTTATCCAAGGGATCTTCCAAACCCAGGGATTGAACCCAGGTCTCCCCCATTGTAGGTGGATTCTTTACCAGCTGAGCTATAAGGGAAACCTGGACAGTGTGTTAAAAAGCAGAGACATTACTTTACCAACAAAGGTCTGTGTAGTCAAAGCTATGATTTTGCCAGTAGTCATGGATGGGATGTGAGAGTTGGACCATAAAGAAAGCTGAGCACCAAAGAATTGAAGCTTGTGAATTATGGTGCTAGAGAGGACTCTTGAGAGTCTCCTGGACAGCAAGGAGATCAAACCAGTCAATCCTAAAGGAAATCAACCCTGAACATTCACTGGAAGGACTGATGCTGAAGCTAAAGCTCCAAAACCTTTGGCCACATGATGCAAAGAGCCAATTCATTGGAAAAGACTCTGATGCTAGAAAAGATAGAAAGCAAAAAGGAGAAGGGGATGGCAGAGGATGAGATGATTAGATAACATCATCTACTCAATGGACATGAATTTGAGAAACTCTGGGAGAGAGTACAGGACAGAGGAGTCTGGCATGCTACAGTCCATGGGGTCGCAAAAAGCTGGACATGATTTAGCTACTGAACAGGGGCTTCCCTGGTGGCTCAGAGGTTAAAGTGTCTGCCTGCAATGCGGGATACCTGGGTTAGATCCCTGGGTCAGGAAGATACCCTGGAGAAGGAAATGGCAACCCACTCCAGTATTCTTGCCTGGAGAATCCAATGGACGGAGGAGCCTAGTGGGCATGGGGTCACAAAGAGTTGGACACGACTGAGCAACTTCACTTTCACTTTGACTTTAGCTACTGAACAGTAACAGCTTGTTTCCCTGCAGAACAGGAGATGTACTTCGTGACTTACATAAGGCAAAACTTTGTTTCCAAGCTTAGTTTATTTTAATCACTCCAAACACCCTTAGCATAAGCCTGAGAATCTAAAATACACTGTTGGGCAAAGGTATTACTTCTCTCAATTCTCCTACTTTTTGAATGAATCTAGTTGAGTCCTCTTAATTCCTGCTGGTGTCACTTAACCTATAATGAATAATTTGATGGACAGAAAGCCAACAAACAAAAAACTGCTGCTGCCATCTCAATGGTCTGCTTTACTCAGCTATCAAAATGCCGTGTCCCCAACTGACAGAAAATACCTTATGTTCCAGGTACTCAGAAATTGAGGGCTTGTTCTAGGATTTTCATTACTCAATAGGACAGATTTCATCCTTATCAGGAATAAAATGGTATGGAGTTAACAAATCCTTATTACTAGAATTAGAGGAACAATTATTCATTAGATTCTCTTAGCTCTCAGTGACAAATCCCATTGTGTTATAGGCATAAAACTGGGACTCAAAAATCTCTCTCTCACACACACACACACACCAGTCCAGAGACTGATGAAAATCCAATTAAATTTTCATTTAACTATGTATTCTTTCAAGAACTGTGGCTGTGTCTTGTTTACCATTCTAGCATCTGGTCCACAGCCTGGCTCAGAACAAGCATTCAATAAATACTTGTTGAATAAATTAGCAAAATCTGTAGATGCATATAATTTTTCAAATTTTATTGAAATATTAGTTGATTTACGATGTTATGTCAATTTCTGCTGCACCACAAAGAGATTCAGTTACACACACACATACATATATATTCTTTCAAATTCTTTTTCTTTTCATCTTCTTTTCCATTACGCTTTATCACAGGATACTGAATATAGTTCCCTGTGCTATACAGTAGGACCTTGCTGTTTAGCCACACTATATATAACACTTTGCATCTTTTAATCCCAAGTTACCAATCTTTCCCTCCCTCACCTACCTTCCCCTTGGCAACCACAAGTCTGTTCTTTATGTCTGTGAGTCTGTTTCTCCTTAGTAGATACATTCATTAGGTACATGGTAAAGTGATTCAGTTATTCATATATGAGCAAGTGAAGTCGCTGAGTCGTGTCCGACTCTTTGTGACCCCATGGACTGTAGCCTACAAGACTCCTCTGTCCATGGAATTTTCCAGGCAAGAGTACTGGAGTGGGTTGCCATTTCCTTCTCCAGGGGATCTTCCCGACCCAGGGATCGAACTCAGGTCTCCCACATTGCAGGCAGACACTTTACCGTCTGAGCCACCAGGGAAGTCCCTTATTTGTATATATACACATACATATTCTTTTTCAGATTATTTTCCATTATTATCATAAGATATTGAATATAGTTCTCTGTGCTATACAGTAGGACCTTGTTGCTTATCTATTTTCCCATATTTGCCTGTTTTTAAAACTTTTCTTTTTTTAAAACTTAGCTGGTTTTGGCTGCACTGGGTCTTTGTTGCTGCCCCCTAGTTGAGGCGTATGGACTCTTCCCAGAGCAGGGATTGAACCCGTGTTGAACCCTGAACTTCAAGGCAGATTTTCAACCACTGGACCACCAGGGAAGTCCTAGTATGTACCTGTTAACTCCAAATTCCTAATTTATCCCTCCATTGGCCTTACATGGAAGCCAAAAACTACAGCTAAGAAGCAGAAACTACCTTTACTCATGGAATGAACTCTCCAATTTGTCATATCATATTCCTACGATAGGTTTTTTTTTTTTTTAAGTAAAATATTCTTATAACCACATCTTCATTCAAAGAAAAGGGAAATGTAGATTAAGAGGGTGTATGAAAAGCAGAACATTGAATGGTGTTTAATACAACTGCAAAATTTGTGCATGGAAAGAATACATCTTAAATCAGAATTATGCAACAACTCTAGAAGGCAACTGACTTTGCAGTCCCTCATCTAGTTCTTCTGGATCCATCATTATTGGAGATGTTGAATAGTACTGCATCTCCTTTAAGCTTTGAATTGATGTTAAAAAAAAAAAAAGTCTCTCAAGTGGCTGCTCAGTTCAGTTCAGTTCAGCCGCTCAGTCGTGTTCGACTCTTCGCGACCCCATGAATCACAGCACGCCAGGCCTCCTGGTCCATCACCAACTCTGGGAGTTCACTCAGACTCACGTCCATCGAGTCAGTGATGCCATCCAGCCTCTCATCCTGTGTTGTCCCCTTCTCCTCCTGCCCCCAATCCCTCCCAGCATCAGAGTCTTTTCCAATGAGTCAACTCTTCACACGAAGTGGCAAAAGTACTGGAGTTTCAGCTTTAGCATCAGTCCTTCCAAAGAAATCCCAGGGCTGATCTCCTTCAGAATGGACTGGTTGGATCTCCTTGCAGTCCAAGGGACTCTCAAGAGTCTTCTCCAACACCACAGTTCAGAAGCATCAATTCTTTGGTGCTCAGCCTTCTTCACAGTCCAAATCTCACATCCATACACGACCACAGGAAAAACCATAGCCTTGACTAGACGGACCTTTGTTGGCAAAGTAATGTCTCTGCTTTTGAATATGCTATCTAGGTTGGTCCTAACTTTCCTTTCAAGGAGTAAGCATCTTTTAATTTCATGGCTGCAGTCACCATCTGTAGTGATTTTGGAGCCCAAAAAAATAAAGTCTGACACTGTTTCCACTGTTTCCCCATCTATTTCCCATGAAGTGATGGGACCGGATGCCATGATCTTTGTTTTCTGAATGTTGAGCTTTAAGCCAACTTTTTCACTCTCCACTTTCACTTTCATCAAGAGGCTTTTGAGTTCCTCTTCACTTTCTGCCATAAGGGTGGTGTCATCTGCATATCTGAGGTTATTGATATTTCTCCCGCAATCTTGATTCCAGCTTGTGTTTCTTCCAGTTCAGCGTTTCTTATGATGTACTCTGCATATAAGTTAAATAAGCAGGGTGATAATATACAGCCTTGATGTACTCCTTTTCCTATTTGGAACCAGTCTGTTGTTCCATGTCCAGTTCTAACTGTTGCTTCCTGACCTGCATACAGGTTTCTCAAGAGGCAGGTCAGGTGGTCTGGTATTCCCATCTCTTTCAGAATTTTCCACAGTTTATTGTGATCCACACAGGCTGCTACTTGCTTCCAATTTTACTTTAAAGGTCTAAGAAAAATTCCAGGACATTGTCATAAAGTTTGTGCAGACTGTCAGTTTTAAAAAAAGTCACAACTTAAATGTTGAGAGTTAGGCTTTATTCGGCAGAAATTTTCAGGGCTTAAGCCCAGGAGGCAGCATCTCAAGTAACCCTGAGAGAACTGCTCCGAGGAGTGTGGGGAGGAGTCAGGTCATATGGAGGTTTGCAACAAAGGGCAGGAAGTCTGAACATCAAAGGTATTTTTGTGAATTAAAGAAAACCAGATATCTTGAGTCAAGGAATTTGGTGATTTTCTATACATGAGAAAATGAAAGTTTGGGTTTATGGAAATCATTTCTTTTGTATGCATCTCAGCTATCTAGGGCCAGTATCCTGCCTCTTTCCCTCAGTGCTAACCTTAGCAAGTGGCTGCGGGATCACAGGTTGTTCTTCTTGGTTGCCCTGGAGGCCTAGAATCACTGATGACTGTGGCATCCTTGTTTATTGATATGGCAGGAAATACTCCATTTCTCAAGACCTATTATAAGACTGGATTCAGGCCTGAAAGAAATAGCCCAAACTTAAGTCCTTCCATCTCTTATTGTACTCTTCACTGAACTTTAGTTTTCAAAAGCCCTTCGGGTTCTGTCTCAGCAATTTAAATGCTGTGAAATTGGTGGGGTCAGATAGCACAGATAGGGAGGACAATGGGGCCCAGAAGGCTGAGTGCCTTGCTAGGAGTTAGACAGACACTTGATGGAAAAGCAGGCACCAGACCCTGACCCCTCTGCCTCCCAAAGCCTTCTGGAGATTGGACAGAAAAACAGGTGGCCGGAGAAAAGAAATGGAAATGAAAATAGATCTCAGGAGAGGTGGAGGGTTTGGAGGGGAAAGGAAAGTGCATAAGAAGGCAGACATTGAGAGGTAGAGATAAGGTAGTAGAAAGGGTGAGGGGCTGCTTCCAAGGAGAGTGAGATAAGGCAGCATATCTGGGGCTTCCGGTGAACCTCATTCCCTCAGTGGCAAAACTAGACCAGAGAGGAGGAGGTTTGCTCAAGGATGTCCAGTACTTTTCCACGTGGACACTGGAACCTGAATCCAAGTCCTCTGATCCCACTCATGGGATCTTCCTTTGGTTGATCACAGAGAAGATGGGCCAGAGGGCAGAAACCCGAGAAGGCCTGAGGCAGGCAGGGGCAGAGTCCCAAAAGGAGTGGACAGAGAGCTCTGCCTAAGTCTGGCAGAGCCCAGGTGGCCGAGTCCCAACAATTTTCATGAGCCCCTAATCTTCCAGCTTCTGGTTCGAAGGCGGTGAGGGGAAATGCCTCCCACCCCTGGCCCAGTATTCAGGGACTTTCAGAGTGAGAGATGGTCAAGGGCTTTTGGAAACATCATGGGAGCAATCAAACATCAAACGACTGATATTTCTGAACGGCCACAATTTCTTTTTTTTTTTTCTCACAATTTCTTAAGAAACATTCTGAAACACTAGAGATGAAAATGGTTAAAGAGCAGGCAAAATCTGTCGAGTGGCATTAGGGAGTTACCGAAGCATTCGGAACCTCTTGGCTCTGAGGTCTATTCAAGGGTCATAAGTCTGGAAGATCCTGACTTTAGTTCAGTTCAGTCACTCAGTCGTGTCTGACTCTTTGCAACCCCATTGACTGCTGCATGCCAGGCCTTCCTGTACATCACCAACTCTCAAGAGTTTACTCAAACTCATGTCCATTGAGTCGCTGATGCCATCCAACCATCTCATCCTCTGTCTTCCCCTTCTCCTCCTGCCTTCAATCTTTCCCAGCATCCGGGTCTTTTCAAATGAGTCAGTTCTTTGCATCAGATGGCCAAAGTATTGGAGTTTCAGCTTCAGCATCAGTCCTTCCAGTGAATATTCAGGACTGATTTCCTTTAGTATGGACTAGTTGGAGCTCCTTGCAGTCCAAAGGACTCTCAAGAGTCTTCTCCAACACCACAGTTCAAAGGCATCAATTCTTTGGCGCTCAACTTTCTTTACTCTCACGACTCTCCTATCCCTACACGACTACTGGAAAAACCATAGCTTTGACTAGACGGACATTTGGCAAAGTAATGTCTCTGCTTTTTAACATGCTGTCTAGGTTGGTCATAACTTTTCTTTCAAAGATCTATCCTGCCTTCGCCTAACTCCAAAAGGCGACTTGTCCACACAGTTCCTGGACTATTTTCGGAAGTGTTCGGGGTCAGCACGAGAGAAGGCGCCCTCTGGCGGCGGAAATTATCACTATTTCCATCCCACCCCAGCACCTGGGTTGGGCCGGCATGCGCAGACGCAGTTGCGCGCCGGCGGCTGTTCAGACCGGATGTGGGTGCTGCTGAGGTCACTTCCGGCGGGTGACGGTGCGGACGGGTCAGAAGCGTAGAGGCGGCGGCAAAATGGCGGCGCCTGAGGAGCGGGATCTAACCCAGGAGCAGACAGAGAAGCTGCTGCAGTTTCAGGTAGCAGCGAGCACTCGGTGCAGCGAATGTTGCCGCGGGCTAGGGAGTGGGTCCCTAGAGGAGCCCAGAACCCTGCTCAGATTGGGCCCGAGATTCTTCTCAGACCAGCAGACGGCCCCCTCCCCCCCAGCCGCCAACTGCCCTGCTAGGTGCCCCCGGCCTCCGAACCTCTGTCTGTCCCCGGCCTTCCAGGAATGGCTGCGGCCAGACCTGCTCTCGCTCTCTCTCATCGGAGGGTCAGCTCTCCAGGTTCCCCTTTAGCAGTGCCCGTCCTTAGCCATCCTTTCCAACCAGGTTACCGGTTGGACCCTCTCCGCCCACGACTCTGGATCCGCTGAGATGCTTAATCCCCACCGTGGAGTTGGCCTCGTTTCGGGTCTCTGTTAGAGCTTTTCACCAACTTCCCCATGCCATTTCTACAAACACTGAGGGCTTTTTAGGTGCCAGGTCCTGTGTTGGGCGCTTTGGTAGGGCGGGGGCAGAAACGGCCCCCACCCTAAAGGTGTGGGAGGACACCTCGTATTGAAACAATGCAGCGTTGTAAATGTCATCTGTGCCTTCTGAAGGGGGTTATTTCCTGGAGCTGATTCCTGGACTCACGCGCTTGACTCTGAGGAGGATGGACGGTACACTTGCTGCAGTCTGCCTCGTTTTAGTGGATGTGTAGGTTAAACACTTTTGACACTAAACACCTTATCCCTTAGCTGGAGAATCCGGTTGGAGGAAACTTAGGTTACCTTGGCTCTGTGTTACCCTAATGGGTACCAGTTTATTTCTGCGGTACATGTCTTGAGTGTTTACCCCCTAAGGACGTTGTGGAGATCACAGTGAGTTTATGGATGTTTAAAGGGCTTCATAAACAGTAAACTTCTCTCAAACAGTATTGCAACTGTTAATCCTTATTTAACTTAGGGTAGAATTAAAATTAGTGGTGCACCTATTTCCTAATATAAACTGTGCTAAGTGTTCATTAATTCCGCGATGTTTACCAAGAACTGTAGTGCTCAGGCCATAACACCAAATGGTTAGAATACCATTTATTGAGTGTGGTGGTCTAAGTACTTTGCTGAAACACTTAGCACACTAATGCATTTTATACAAGAGTTTAATTGTTTAATACAACAATTGTATTTAATACAGTGGCCCTATGAGATTCATATAGTCACAATCTCTGTTTTAAAGATGAGGGATATGAGGCTTAAGAAGTAACATGCCTGGTTTACACAGCTAGTAGGTTATGGTGTCAGATTTAAAGCCAGGTCCCTTGCATTTCCTCAGCATTTCCTGAGTTCTTGAGGTGATGCTGTGCAACACGTGGGAGTAGCAGTGTACAGCTGAAAGTGGAATGCCAGTGCTCTAATACTGTCTTTTTTTTTTTTTTCCTTTTTGTAAGTTCTAGCTTTTCTGTGGTTTCCTTGATTTCGCTGCAGTTAATTTTGAAGTGTTTTCTCTTAAATCAAGCAGTGGGTTGGAAGCGTATAGATTGGAAAATACTGTCATAGGAGTAGTTGACATTTGATTGGAGTTCTGAGTAGAGAAATTGATGATACAGCAGATTAGAATTAGAATGAATAAAGAGCGAACAACTAGCTTCCACTTCCTGGTAGACCACTAATTTCAGAGTTTTGTTTAACTTTGGCAGATCATTTTATTCCTTACAACTCTTGAGAGATAAGCCCCTGTATGGTTTTAAAGTGTAATGAGGTGATGTGAACCGTAAACGAGTCATGAAGTACTAAGTCTGGTCCTGGAAGAACATGAATATGTGGTAGCATTTCTGAGATAAAGTGCATGGGAACCTCTGTTTTTGTCTTCACTGGGTATTTCTATCAATAAGAGAGGTGAGTAGCAGGTTAGAATTGTATTAAGATTGCTTTATTTAATAAGGCAAGTACATTTTACATTTGTGTGTTCTCTAAGCAATTGCTTGGATCAGGTTCACCATCCAGATTAACCATTAACACTCTGAAATTTACTAGGTGTCAAGCATTATACCAGGTATTTGATGTACATTAACTCTTTTAAACCTTTTCATAACACTGTAAGGTGTTAACCCCAATTCAGTGTATTAACGAAGAAACAGGTTCTGTGAGGCCAGGTAACTTGCTGAAGTAGTAAGTGACAGAGATTTAGAAATCCATACCCATAGCCATCTTGCCTATAAGCTAATGGAGAAGTCAGATATATACATAAATAATCGATATTTTTCAGTGTATTAGTGCTCATAAGTATAATAAACATAGGGGTATAAACCAAGGAAATTTAGGGAATAATAGTATTGATGAAGGTGGGAGGGGTAAAGAAGTTGGCTTAGTAGTTACCATTAAGTTTCTACTGTGCCTCAGGCATGGTGCTAGACAGTTTATAACCATTATGCGTAATTCTCACAATAGCCTTGTGAAGGTGCCACAGGTCGTATGCCTCCTAGGTAGGGAAATGGGTCTATTGAAGTATTTTCTCCAGATAATTAAGCTATTAAGCAGTGGGGATGGAATTAGAATTAGAAATCTAGTGGGTCTAGATCTGAACTTAAAGGCTGGACTCCTTCCACTGTTCTTTGCTACTTTGAAGGAGGAATGAAATAACTGGAGGTGGGCAGGAATATGTTCATAGCTGAGAGATGACTGTGAAATAATGTGGAATGTGTTTGTTGTGATGGATTTCAAGAACTGGAAGTTTAAAATAAGACTGGAAAGGTAAATTAGAGCCAGATTTTGGAGGCCTTTCAGAGCAATGTTCAGTGGTTTAAAGTTTAATCTGTAGGCATGAGGAGCCACCAGAGGTTTTTTTCTAACTCTCGAGTGAAATGACACTGGGTTTCAAGTTTGCTTCACTAAAAGTATGGAGCGTGTGCTTGGACTCTCCACAGGGATCAGAGCAGATGATACTGCTAGGAGTCGGTTTTTAATAATGTTGCTTCATTTTATATATTGAAATTAGCAAAAAGTAAAATATTTTGGAAATCTCAGGTTTCTTCTGTTTTACCGTTTTTGTGACATGTGATTTGATTGGAACACCTTAGGGTATATTTAGCAGGTTCTGAGTCCGTATTATGTCTTTTAAGATTTTTCTAGTTATTTTCTCCTCTTTATTTTGGATCTAGTTGAATATGAGTAAACGATGCCATATTTGTTTTAGGTGCTTCAAATGGGAAATAATGGGTTTTTAGAGGAGCTAATGCAAATACGGGGAAGGTCATTTGTATTGAAGTCCATTTTTCCAAGTTTCCAAGTGTAGCAGACTTGCGTGATGTACTGCCTCTAGGTTTTGTTTGAACACCTGGAGAAGAATGACATGGGCAAAGAGAAGGGACTGAAGGAGCTATGCGTGGCCAGTAGAGGAAGAGTTCTTTTCTTCTTGTACAGGAGTATGAAATTTGAGGTTTGAAGGTGTATTTATTTTTATGTTGTTTGAACACTTACTGGGCTCCCCTGGTGGCTCACATGGTAAAGAATCTGTCTGCAATGCAGGAGACCCAGGTTCAATCCCTGAGTTGGAAAGATCCCCTGGCGAAGGAAATGGCAACCCACTCCATTATCCTTCCCTGGAAAATAGCATGGACAGAGCAGCCTGGCAGGCAGTAGTCCATAGGGTCAGAGTCAGACATGGAAGACTTGACTGACTAACACACACACAGTTATCGAACGTTTACTTATCCAAAGTGCTCTAGATGCATTGTATCATTAAGTCCTCCCAGTAAGCATGGTGTAGGTTCTGGTGTTGGTGAGTAAACTAGGATGAGGATATAGTTTACCTAAGGTTAGTATGAGCTTAGAATCCAGAAGTCTGGTTCTCTTTCCTGTCACCTAACACTGCCTCTCTGGCTTTAGGTTTTGATTTTGTTTTCACCTACAGGTGAGTGAGTAGGGCCAGTGGAAATAGTATGGGACACTTTTAAGACAGAAAACACAATAAAGAAAGTCCAAGAGTGTGATTCTAATCCTGGAAATCATCGCTAACGTGAATTCTCTTAATCTCCTCTACATGAAGATGGACTTTTTAAGGAGAAGGGAAGAAGAATCCCCCAAAGTGGGAATGAACAAGGAGCACCATTCTCTCACTTCCATACCCACAGGTAGGAGAGAGAAAACCGGAGAGGGCTTCAGTTCAGTTCAGTTCAGTCGCTCAGTCGTGTCTGACTCTTTGTGACCCCATGAATCGCAGCACGCCAGGCCTCCCTGTCCATCACCAACTCCCGGAGTTCACTCAGACTCACGTCCATCGAGTCAGTGATGCCATCGTAGCCATCTCATCCTCTGTCGTCCCCTTCTCCTCCTGCCCCCAATCCCACCCAGCCTCAA
>NW_011494810.1:3454935-3480683 GCF_000754665.1 Bison bison bison | reverse complement strand
TCAAGAGGCAGGTCAGGTGGTCTGGTATTCCCATCTGTTTCAGAATTTTCCACAGTTTATTGTGATTCACACAGTCAAAGGCTTTGGCATAGTCAATAAAGCAGAAATAGATGTTTTTCTGGAACTCTCTTGCTTTTTCCATGAGGGAGTATTTTTAGGGAAAAGCCAAGCTTCAGTTAGAACATGAAAGTGAAGGAAGTGTTCAGGGAATTTAAGGATGGATGGGCTTCCCTGGTGGGTCAGAGGTTAAAGCGTCTGCCTGCAATGTGGGAGACCTGGGTTCAGTCCCTGGGTCGGGAAGATCCCCTGGAGAAGGCAGTGGCACCCCACTCCAGTATTCTTGCCTGGAAAATCCCATGGATGGAGGAGCCTGGTAAGCTGCAGTCCATGGGTTGCACAGAGTTGGACACGACTGAGCGACTTCACTTTCACTTTCTAGGGGATATAGCTAATATAGCAGGGCTTTTAATTCTAAACAGAATCCTAAAAATGTGCTAGACTACTTTCCAGGAAGTTTTGGCAGCCCATGGTCTCACTGAGAGGATGTGAGACGACCTGCTTCTCCACATCCTTGCCAGCATTGGATGGTATCTTTTCAGTTTTTGTCGATCTGATTAAATTTTCAGAGTCCTTACCTCAATTTGCATTTCTAGTGATAGTGGTAGTTATAATTCTTGATTTTTGTTTTGCAGTCACTTGAGTTTGAACAGCTAATGCAAACGCTTGTTTTAAGCTATTTCAAATGGAAAAGAGTAGGAATATAAGAGTGACAGATTGGCTTATCAGTCTCTGTTTTAAAAAAATAGAGATAATGCATGTGTCCCACATTAAATGGAAGTTATGTTTTCTGGTTGCCAAATAAAATGTGCTGATTTTCAATTTCATTGTTCTATAAACTCCTGATTGTGGATGAGATTGAAGTTCTTTTGGCTATTTATGGTTAGTTATTATATAAATTCCCTGTTTATCCTTTGTTCACTTTCTTTTGGATTATTTGACATTTTCTTAGCAGTTTGTACAAGTTCTCTATACTGGACGTGTATAGCAAATATTTTCTTTCATGACATCATTTATCTTTGCTTGTTATCTCTTCCCTTCAGTTCAGTTCAGTCACTCAGTTGTGTCTGACTCTTTGCGACCCCATGCATCGCAGCACGCCAGGCCTCCCTGTCCATCACCAACTCCCAGAGTTCATTCAGACTCACATCCATTGAGTCAGTGATGCCATCCAGCCATCTCATCCTCTGTCGTCCCCTTCTCCTGTCCCCAATCCCTCCCAGCATCAGAGTCTTTTCCAATGAGTCAACTCTTCGCATGAGGTGGCCAAAGTACTGGAGTTTCAGCTTTAGTATCATTATCTCTTCCCTTAGACTTGTTTAAAATTGTCGACTGATTGCCTTTTTGTTCTTTCTGGCCTTTTGATTGTCTATTTTGTGTAAGAATGCCTTCCACTTAATGAGGTTATACAAATGTTCTCTATTGTTTTAAAAATATTTTACAGATGTATTTTTAAAATCAGGTCTTTAATCCATATGGAATTAATTTCTGTATATATGAGATGAGAAACCAACTTCACATTTTTCCAGTAAAGACTGTAGGTTAGCTAAATAGTCAGTTCCTCCCCCAACTGATTTGAGTAGTCCTCTTTATCATACTTCTCCATAACCTATTTGCTAGTAGCATTACTGAATTAATAATACCAGCTTTATATCAAATTTTAATATCTGAGAGGACAGGACTCTTTCCCTATTCTTTTTTTAGATTATTGGTAATTCTTACAAGTTCTTTCATGTACATTTAAAAATCATTTTGTGCAGCCATGGAATTATAGAAATTGCTTAAAATAATATATTAATTTGGGACTGGTTGAAGTTCAGGAACATGTACATTTCTTTATTCAGATGTCACATGTCCCTTAAAATATTTTTGGTTACTTTCTTTTAGATTTTTGTACGTTCCTTATTGAACTTATTCCTAGGTATTTTGTAGTTTTGGTCACCCTGTGAATGGGATACCTGTTTATTTCTAAGTGGTTACCAATAGAAACACTGTGGTATTTTGCATATTTATCTAGTTTTTTTTTTTTAACTTTATTTTCTATCCAGTTTCTTATCATGTTTTCTGATCATTACTAATTTTCTAACTGCTAATTTTCTAGTTTTATGTCTTGGGCTCTTAATAGCAGTTTTATTGAGATATAATTCACATATAAATTAACCCTTTTAAAATCGTAAATTAATCCTTTTAAAGTATGCAGTTCAATGGTTGTAGTATATTTACAAAGTTGGGGAGTCATTACTGCTGTGTACTTCTAGAGTATTTCTGTCACCTCAGGAAGAAACCCATTAGCAGTCACTCCCCATTCTTTCCTTCTCACCCCTGGTAACCACTAATCTATATTCTGTCTCTAAGGATTTTGCCAGTTCTGGGCATTTGGTATTAATGGAATCATATACTACACAGCCTTCTGTGCCTCACTTCTTTCATTTAGCATAATGTTGTCAAAATTCATCCATATTGTAGCCTGTATCGGTATTTTTTTTATGGCCAGTAATATTTCATTGTGTGGATAAAACACATTTTGTTTATCCATTCTTCAATCCATGGCCATTTGTATTGTTTTCACTTTTCAGCTTATTAATACTGCTACGAATTTGCATACCAGTTTTTATTGGGACATGTTTTCGTTTCAGCTAGGAGTAGAATTGCTGGGTCACATGGTAACTTTAACTTTTTGAGAAATTGCCAAACTTTTTTCAAAGCAGTTATACCATTTTCCCTAGCAGTAGTATGTGAAGGTTCCTGTTTCTCCACATCCTTACTAACATTTGTTAATCATTCATCTTTGAAACCTTCCTAAAAGTGTGAGATATTATCTCGTTGTTTTGATTTGCATTTCCCTAATGACCTAAATAATAATGGGCATTTTTTCTTGTGTTTATTGGCCATTTAGAGCTTCCCTGGTGGCTCAGATGGTAAGGAATCTGCCTGCAATGCAGGAGACCCAGGTTCGACCCTTGGGTCAGGAAGATCCCTGGAGAAGGAAATATCTACCCACTCCATTATTCTTGACTGGAGAATTCCATGGACAGAGGAGCCTGGCGGGCTGCAGTTCGTGCGGTCGCAAAAGATTTGGACAGGACTTAGTAACTAAACAAAAAAGATACTGAATTTACTTCCATGTGTTACGCAGTAAATCCTTGTTGCTTGTCTGTTTTATGTATGGTAGTTTGTAGCTTTTAATCCCATTCTCTTACTAATTTATCTCTCATCTCCTCTTATTCCTTTCCCTTTTAGTAATCGTGAGTCTGTTTCTGTTTTTGTATATAGATTCATTTGTACTATTTTTAGATGCCATAGATACGGGATATGATATGCATCTTGTTCTGTCTTCAGTTCAGTCTCTCAGTCGTGTCTGCCACTTTGTGACCCCATGGACTGCAGCACGCCAGGCCTCCCTGTCTATCACCATCTCCTGGAGTTTACTCAAATTCCTGTCCATTGAGTCGGTGATACCATCCAACCATCTCATTCTCTGTCGTCGCCTTCTCCTCCGGCCTTAAATCTTTCCCAGCATCAGGGTCTTTTCAAATAAGTCATTTCTTTGCATCAGGTGGCCAAAGTATTGGAATTTCAGCTTCAACATCAGTCCTTCCCATGAACAGTGATCAGTGATCAGTCCTTTCAATGATCAGTCCTTCCGGCCATGTGGAGATACCGCACGTTGAAGGTCAGAGAAACCCCAGTAAGACGGTAGGCGCTGGAATGGCTGTGAGGAGATACCCCACACCCAAGGGCAAAGGAGAAGCCCCAGCAAGACAGTAGGAGGGGCAAATTCACGTTTAGAATCAAACCCCATTCCCGCCAGAAACTCCTAGAAGGCTCAAAAAATCTTGGTGCACACCAGGTCCCAAGGACCCCACAGAGACTGAGAACTGTGTTTGAGCATCTCCTGTGGAGGTATGGGTCAGCAGTGGACTACAGCAGGGACAGGGGCTCTGGGTGTGGGTATGGCATAAGTCCTCTTGGAGGAGGTTGGCGTTAACCCCACCATAGACCTGCCAGAACGTACACAGGACTGGGAAATAGATTGTTGGAGGGTACAACAGAACCTTGTGCACCAGGACCCAGGAGAAAGGAGTAGTGATCCCACAGGAGACTGTCTCGGACTTGCCTGTGGGTATCTGGGAGTCTCCGCCAGAGGCGTGCGTTGATGGTGGTCTGCTGCAGGGTTGGGGGCACTGAGTGTAGCAGTACATGCATGGGATCTTTTGAGGGAGATCCCCATTATCTTCATTACCTCCACTATAGTTTCAGTTCAATTCAGTCGATCAGTCGTGTCCAACTCTTTGCGACCCCATGAATTGCAGCACGCCAGGCCTCCTTGTCCATCAGCAACTCCCAGAGTTCAGACTCACAACCATCGAGTCAGGGATGTCATCCAACCATCTCATCCTCTGTTGTCCCCTTCTCCTCCTGCCCCCAATCCCTCCCAGCGTCAGTCTTTTCCAATGAGTCAACTCTTTCCATGAGGTGGCTAGAGTACTGGAGTTTCAGCTTTAGCATCAGTCCTTCAAAAGAACATCCAGGACTGATCTCCTTCAGAATGGACTAGTTGGATCTCCTTGCAGTCTAAGGGACTCTCAAGAGTCTTCTCCAACACCACAGTTCAAAAGCATCAATTCTTTGGCGCTCAGCTTTCTTCACAGTCCAACTCTCACATCCATACGTGACCACAGGAAAAACCATAGCCTTGACTAGACGGACCTTTGTTGGCAAAGTAATGTCTCTGCTTTTGAATATGCTATCTAGGTTGGTCATAACTTTCCTTCCCAGGACTAAGCGTCTTTTAATTTCATGGCTGCAGTCACCATCTGCAGTGATTTTGGAGCCCCCAAAAATAAAGTCTGACACTGTTTCCACTGTTTCCCCATCTATTTCCCATGAAGTGATGGGACTAGATGCCATGATCTTCGTTTTCTGAATGTTGAGCTTTATGCCAACTTTTTGACTCTCCACTTTCACTTTGATCCAGAGGCTTTTTAGTTCCTCTTCACTTTCTGCCATAAGGGTGGTGTCATCTGCATATCTGAGGTTATTGGTATTTCTCCCGGCAGTCTTGATTCCAGCTTGTGCTTCCTCCAGCCCAGTGTTTCTCATGATGTACTCTGCATAGAAGTTAAATAAGCAGGGTGACAATATACAGCCTTGACGTACTTCTTTTCCTATTTGGAACCAGTCTGTTGTTCCATGTCCAGTTCTAACTGTTGCTTCCTGCATATAGGTTTCTCAAGAGGCAGGTCAGGTGGTCTGGTATTCCCATCTCTTTCAGAATTTTCCACAGTTTATTGTGATCCACACAGTCGAAGGCTTTGCCATAGTTAATAAAGCAGAAATAGATGTTTTTCTGGAACTCTCTTCCTTTTTCCATGATCCAGCGGATGTTGGCAATTTGACCTTTGGCTCCTCTGCCTTCTCTAAAACCAGCTTGAACATCTGGAAGTTCACGGTTCACGTATTGCTGAAGCCTGGCTTGGAGAATTTTGAGCATTACTTTACTAGCGTGTGAGATGAGGCAATTGCGCAGTAGTTTGAGCATTCTTTGACATTGCCTTTCTTTGGAATTGGAATGAAAACTGACCTTTTCCAGACCTGTGTCCACTGCTGAGTTTTCCAAATTTGCTGGCATATTGAGTGCGGCACTTTCATAGCATCATCTTTCAGGATTTCAAGTAGCTCAACTGCAATTCCATCACCTCCACTAGCTTTTTTCGTAGTGATGCTTCCTAAGGCCCACTTGACTTCTCATTCCAGGATGTCTGGCTTGGCTCTAGGTGAGTGATCACACCATCGTGATTATCTTGGTCTTGAAGATCTTTTTTGTACAGTTCTTCTGTGTATTCTTGCCACCTCTTCTTGATATCTTCTGCTTCTGTTAGGTCCATACCATTTCTGTCCTTTATCAAGCCCATCTTTGCATGAAATGTTCCCTTGGTGTCTCTAATTTTCTTGAAGAGATCTCTAGTCTTTCCCATTCTGTTGTTTTCCTCTATTTCTTTGCATTGATCGCTGAGGAAGGCTTTCTTATCTCTCCTTGCTATTCTTTGGAACTCTGCATTCAGATGCTTATATCTTTCCTTTTCTCCTTTGCTTTTCCCTTCTCTTCTTTTCACAGCTATTTGTAAGGCCTCCCCAGACAGCCATTTTGCTTTTTTGCATTTCTTTTCCATCGGGATGGTCTTGTTCCCTGTTTCCTGTACAATGTCACGAACCTCCATCCATAGTTCATCAGGCACTTTGTCTATCAGATCTAGTCCCTTAAATCTATTTCTCACTTCCACTGTAGAATCATAAGGGATTTGATTTAGGTCATATCTGAATGGTCTAGTGGTTTTCCCTACTTTCTTCAATTTAAGTCTGAATTTGGCAATAAGGAGTTCATGATGTGAGCCACAGTCAGCTCCTGATCTTGTTTTTGCTAACTGTATAGAGCTTTTCCATCTTTGGCTGCATAGAATACAATCAGTCTGATTTCGGTGTTGACCATCTGGTGATGTCCATGTGTAGAGTCTTCTCTTGTGTTGTTGGAAGAGGGTGTTTGCTATGACCAGTGCGTTCTCTTGGCAAAATTCTATTAGCCTTTGCCCTGCTTCATTCTGTATTCCAAGGCCAAATTTGCCTGTTACTCCAGGTGTTTCTTGACTTCCTACTTTTGCATTCCAGTCCCCTATAATGAAAAGGACCTCTTTTTTGGGTGTTAGTTCTAAAAGGTCTTCTAGGTCTTCATAGAACTGTTCAACTTCAGCTTCTTCAGCATTACTGGTCGGGGCATAGACTTGGATTACCATGATATTGAATGGTTTTCTTGGAAATGAACAGAGATCATTCTGTCATTTTTGAGATTGCATCCAAAATACTGCATTTCGGACTCTTTTGTTGACCATGATGGCTACTCCATTTCTTCTAAGGGATTCCTGCCCACAATAGTAGATATGGTGGTCATCTGAGTTAAATTCACCCATTCCAGTCCATTTTAGTTTGCTGATTCCTAGAATGTCGACGTTCACTCTTGCCATCTCCTGTTTGACCACTTCCAATTTGCCTTGATTCATGGACTTAACATTCCAGGTTCCTATGCAATATTGCTCTTTACAGCATCAGACCTTGCTTCTATCACCAGTCACATCCACAACTGGGTGTTGTTTTTGCTTTGGCTCCATCCCTTCATTCTTTCTGGAGTTATTTCTCCACTGATCTCCAGTAGCATATTGGGCACCTACTGACCTGGCAAGTTCCTCTTTCAGTATCCTATCATTTTGCCTCTTCATACTGTTCATGGGGTTCTCAAGGCAAGAATACTGAAGTGGTTTGCCATTCCCTTCTCCAGTGGACCACATTCTGTCAGACCTCTCCACCATGACCCGTCCGTCTTGGGTGGCCCCACACGGCATGGCTTAGTTTCATTGAGTTAGACAAGGCTGTGGTCCGTGTAATTAGATTGACTAGTTTTCTGTGTTTATGGTTTGTGTGTCTGCCCTCTGATGCCCTCTCACGGCATCTACCGTCTTACTTGGGTTTGTCTTACCTTGGACGTGGGGTATCTCTCACGGCTGCTCCAACAAAGCACAGCCGCTGCTCCTTACCTTGGACGAGGGGTATCTCCTCACTGCCGCCCCTCCTGACCTTGAACATGGAGTAGCTCCTCCAGTGGAGTAGCCACTATAGTTTGGCCCCAGCTAAATAGCAGGGAGGAAACACAGGTCCACCCATCAACAGAAAATTAAAGATTTACTGAGCGTGACACCACCTGTCAGAACAAGACCCAGTTCCCCCTCAGTCAGTCTCTCCCATCATGAAGCTCCCATAAGCCTCTTATCCTTCTCCATCAGAGGGCAGACAGACTAGAAACCACAATCACAGAAAACTAATCTAATCACATGGACCACAGCCTTGTCTAAGGTCTTGGTGGAGAGTTCTGACAAAATGTGGTCCACCGGAGAATTCTTGCCTTGAGAACCCCATGAACAGTATGAAAAGGCAAAAGATAAGACACTGAAAGATGAACTCCCCCGGTTGGTAAGTACCCAATATGCTACTGAAGATCAGTGGAGAAATAACTCCAGAAAGAATGAAGAGACGGAGCCAAAGCAAAAACAACACCCAGTTGTGGATGTGACTGGTGATGGAAGCAAGGTCCAATGCTGTAAAGAGCAATGTTGCATAGGAACCTGGAATGTTAGGTCTGTGAATCAAGGCAAATTGGAAGTGGTCAAACAGGAGATGGCAAGAGAGAACTCAACATTTTAGGAATCAGCGAATTCAAATGGACTGGAATGGGTGAATTTAACTCAGATGACCAACCATTATATCTACTACTGTGGGCAAGAATCCCTTAGAAGAAATGGAGTAGCCCTCATAGTCAACATAGTCCGAAATGCAGTACTTGGATGCAGTCTCAAAAATGACAGAATGATGTCCGTTCATTTCCAAGGAAAACCATTCAATATCATGGTAATCCAAGTCTATGCCCCGACCAGTAATGCTGAAGAAGCTGAACAGTTCTATGAAGACCTATAAGATCTTCTAAAACTAACACCCAAAAAAGATGTCCTTTTCATTATAGGGGAGAGTTTTGCCAAGAGAACACACTGGTCATAACAAACACCCTCTTCCAACAACACAAGAGAAGACTCTACACATGGACATCACCAGATGGTCAACACCAAAATCAGACTGATTTTCTGTCTTACTTAGTATGATATTCTCCAGGCCCATCCATGTTGCTGCAGATAGCAATAGTTCATTCTTTTTTTATGGCTGAGTAATATTTCATTGTACATATATGTGTATGTATGTGTACACGCTGTATCTTTTAACTGAAGTATAGTTGGTGTACAATATTATATAGGCTACAGGTATACAATATAGTTATTTGCAAGTTTTAAAAGTTTACTCCATTTAATAGCAGTTAATTAATTATTTTGATTGTGTTGGGTCTTAGTTGCTAAACTGGGCTTCCCCTAGTTGCCAAGCAACTAAGGGTCTGCTGTCTGGTTGCAGCATGTTGGCTTCTCATTGCCATGGCTTATCTTGTTGCAGAGCACAGACTTTAGGGTGTTTGGGCTCAGTAGTTGTGATAAATGAACTTAGTTGCCCCACAGCATGTGGAAATCTTCCAGGACCAAGGATCAAACCTGTGTCCCCTGCATTGGTAGGTGGATTCTTTACCACTGGACCACCAGGGGAGTCCAAATTTTGACCATTTTGTTTTGTGTTTTTCAGGTATATACCCAGGAGTGGAATTGCTGGGTCATACGGTAGTTTTGTTTTTAGTTTTGTTTTTTAGTTTTGTGGCTACACCAATTTACATTCCCACCAGTGGTGTGCAAGGTTCCCCTTTTCTTTACACCCTTGCCAGCGTTTATTTGTGTTCTTTTTATGATAGCCATTCTGAGAGGTGTGACATGATAACTCCTTGTGGTTTAGACTTTGCATTTCTCTAATAGCTAGTGATGTTGATCATTTTTTCATGTGCCTATTGGCCATCTGTGTGTCTTTGGAGAAATGTTTATTTCAGTCTTCTGCCCATTTTTTGATTCCATTATTTGGGGATTTTTTGATGGTGAGTTATATGAGATGTTTGTAATATTTTGGATTATTAAACCTTTGTTGGTTGCATCATTTGCAAATATTTTCTGCCATTCCTTTAGGTTGCTTTTTTTTTCCTTTTTTGATGCTTTCTTTTGCTGTGCAAAAGCCTTCACCTCTGATTAAGTCCCATTTGTTTATTTTTGCTTTTATTTCTTTTGCCTTGGAAGACTGATCTAAGAAAACATTGCTCTGATATATGTCCAAGTATTTTTGCCTGTGTTCTCTTCTATGAGTTTTATGGCTTGATGTGTTATATTTAGGTCTTTAAACCATTTTTATTTTGTGTATGGTGTGAGGGAGTGTTTCTCATTTCATTGTAGCTGTCCAGCTTTTCCAGTACCACTGTTGAAGGGTGTCTTTTCTCCGTTTCATATTCTCGCCTCCTTTGTCATTAATTGACTATAGATGAGTAGGTTTATTTCTGTCCTTTGCCCATTTTTTAATTGGGCTATTTCTCTTGTTATTGAGTAGTAAGTATTCTTTATGTATCCTGAGCACAAGTCTTTTGTTAGATATATCATTGGCAAAATGTTTTCTCTCATTCTCTGAGTTGTCTTTTCACTTGGTGGTGTCTCGGAAGTTTTTAAATTTGATGAAGTCCAATTTACTTGCTTTATCTTTTGTTGCTTGTCCTTTAGCAGTCATATCTAAGCAACCATGGTGTAATCCAGAAAAATTTACACCTGTTTTCTTCTAAGACTTTTGTTTTAGCTGTTATGTATAAGGTCTGATTCATTTTTAGTTAATGGATTTTAGATAGGGGTCTAA
This sequence comes from Bison bison bison, assembly GCF_000754665.1. Classification (NCBI taxonomy): domain Eukaryota; kingdom Metazoa; phylum Chordata; class Mammalia; order Artiodactyla; family Bovidae; genus Bison; species Bison bison. The sequence goes on along the minus strand of NW_011494810.1, from coordinate 3,470,264 downwards.
CTTCATTCTTTTGGATGTGGATATCCAGTTTTCCCAACACCATTTCTTGAAAAGATTATTCTTTCTCTATTGAATAACCTTGAAACCCTTGTTTAAAATCAGTTGACCATAACTAAGGATTTATTTCTGGACTCTGGTTTCTGTTTCATTGGTCTGTATCTATCCTCATGCTGTTAACTACACTGTCTTTGACTGTTGGCAGTTGTGTAATAAGTGGAAGTCAGAAAGTAGTCCTCCTCCAACATTGTTTTTCAGAAGTGTTTTAGCTATTCTGGATCCTTTTCATTTCCAAATGTAGCATCACCTGTGTCAATTTCTACAAAAAAGGTAGCTGGGACTTTGATAGGAATTACCAGCTGGGACTTTGATAGGAATTGCTGTTTACTCTAGATCAATATGGGGAGCCTTGCTATCTTAATACTAAATCTTTCGGTCCAGGAATATGAGAATTTTTCCATTTATTTAAGTCATCTTTAGTTTCTCTCGATGTTTCGTAGTTTTCTGTGTACGAATCTTGCACTTGTTTTTATTAAATTTATTCCTACATATTTTATTCTTTTTGATTATACTGGGAAAGGAAATGTTTTCTTAATTTTATTTTCAGGTTCATTACTAGTGTATAGAAATACAGAAATATAACTGATTCTTGTGTACTGATTTTGCATTGTTCAGCTTGGTTGAACTCATTTTTAGTTCTCTATTCAGTTTTTTTAAACTTTAGATTTTTTCTATATATAAGATTATGTTATCTGTGAATAGTTTTGCTTCTTATTTTCCAATCTGGGTGCCTTTCCCCTCCTTCGTGCTTAAAAGTTTTAATATAGTGTGGAATAAAAATGGCCAGAATAAACATCTTTGTCTTGTCCTAATCTTAGGATGAAATCATTTAGTCTTTGACTGTTATTATACTAGCTGTATTTTTTTTATTTATTTATTTTTAACTGAAGGTAGTTGCTCTATAGTATTATTTTGGTTTCTGCTGAGCATCAACATGAGTCAGCCGTAGGTATACCTCTGTCCCCTCCATTTGGAATCTCCCTCCCCATCCCGCCCTTCTACGTTGTTGCAGAGACCTGGTTTGAGTTGCCTTGAGTCGTGCAGCAAATTCCCACTGGCTGTCTGTTTTACATACGGTAATACGTGTTTACATATTACTGTCTCCATACAGTCCACCTTCTCTTTCCTCCTCCCCTCTCACCTGCCTTGTCCATAAGTCTGTTCTCTGTGTCTCTGTCAGCTATGAATGTTTCTTGGATCAGGGTGAGAAAGTTCCCTTCTATTCCCAGTTAAATTTTCATCATGAAAGGGTGTCTTGGGTTCTTAAAGGGTATGAGATAGTGCATGTAAAGTACCTGATAAATACTAGGGCTCTATCTAAAAAGAGGCTGTTTGGGAGATTGTTCAGTTGTGCACACTTTTTTTACATTTCTGTATTCTTCCAGGGAATATTTGATAATAGAATTGAGAATTTGTAAGAATGTTGTCCTTTTTTAAAATTGGAATTAGAAGACAAACACTTATCAAGTAGCCTGACATATACTTGCGGAGAAGGCGATGGCACCCCACTCCAGTACTCTTGCCTGGAAAATCCCGTGGACAGAGGAGCCTGGTAGGCTTCAGTCCATGAGGTCGTGAAGAGTCGGACACGACTGAGCTACTTCACTTTCACTTTCACTTTCATGCATTGGAGAAGGAAATGGCAACCCACTCCAGTGTTCTTGCCTGGAGAATCCCAAGGACGGCAGAGCCTGGTAGGCTGCCGTCTATGGGGTCACACAGAGTTGGACACAACTGAAGCGACTTAGCAGCAGCAGCAACATATACTTGAAGGAGTGCAAGTCCTCTTCAAAAAGAATACATACAGAAAGTATTTTAAACAGAAGACTTGTCTGGTATTTTTCACATATACAGAATTAACTCTGATTTGGGAATTAAAAGTGTTAATTAAACTTTGTAAAGTTTTTTCACTTGAAAATTCTAATTTAGCTTATTAGTTTTGGTATCCTTGGATACATTTTTTATAAGCTTAATATTAATACATTATATTTCATTAGCTTTTACATAGTCTTTTCAAGACGCTTACTCCTTGGAAGGAAAGTTATTACCAACCTAGATAGCGTATTCAAAAGCAGAGACATTACTTTGCCAACAAAGGTCCGTCTAGTCAAGGCTATGGTTTTTCCAGTGGTCATGTATGGATGTGAGAGTTGGACTGTAAAGAAGGCTGAGCGCCGAAGAATTGATGCTTTTGAACTGTGGTGTTGGAGAAGACTCTTGAGAGTCCCTTGGACTGCAAGGAGATCCAACCAGTCCATTCTGAAGGAGATCAACCCTGGGATTTCTTTGGAGAAAATGATGCTGAAGCTGAAACTCCAGTACTTTGGCCACCTCATGCGAAGAGTTGACTCATTGGAAAAGACTTTGAGGCTGGGAGGGATTGGGGGCAGGAGGAGAAGGGGACGACAGAGGATGAGATGGCTGGATGGCATCACTGACTCGATGGACATTGAGTCTGGGTGAACTCCGGGAGTTGGTGATGGACAGGGAGGCCTGGCGTGCTGCGATGCATGAGGTCGCAAAGAGTCGGACACGACTGAGCGACTGAACTGAACTGAACTGAGTCTTTTCACATGCAATGTGATGACAGTTTGATTCTGTCTTCCTTTCTTTATTTATTAATAGGGAGTCTTCTATAAAGATATACGTTCCCTTACCTGTTTAGTTACACTAAGTTATAGTATGTATAGGGCTTCCCTGGTAGCTCAGCTGGTAAAGAATCTCCCTGCATTGTGGGAAACCTGGGTTCAAACCCTAGTTTGGGAAGATCCCTTGAAGGAGGAAATGGCAACGCACTCCAGTCTTCTTGCCTGGAGAATCCAAGAGACAGAGGAGCCTAGTGGACTACAGTCCATGGGATTGCAGAGTCAGACATGACTAAGCATAGCACACAGTATGTATAATAAAGGCAAGATAAACATTTAATCCTTTCAGTTATTAGTTTTTAAATAATGGGTTGATTCCCAGCATCCTAGAAAGTAACCAGCCAGATTTTTAAAATTTTAATTGTAAATTTTTTAAATTTGCAATGAAGTCACAGATGTAAACATATTTAATGTTGTACATTTCATGCCATTGTGCTTATTGAGGCTTAGATTGGGCCATCTTTGACAGCTGTGAATCTGTTTAGGTTGGTTCCTGATGGCCTTTTTTTAATTTATTTAAGGAAAACCTAATAGATACACAATTTTATTTTTCCAGAATCACAGAAAATAATTCCCTTTTGAGTTTGTAAGAGCCTTGTGTTTCTGTTCCTAAAGACTTTATTATATTGACATGGCCCCAGTAGCCTTTGATAGCTTTTTAACTTTCTGAAGTTCTAAGATGTTTGACTCATCTTGGGCATTTTCTACCTAAATCTTGAATTAGCCATTTCTCCAGGAAATGTGTGTGTGCCTTGGCTCATTGCGTTTGGGTTGGGCTAGAACTTTTTAGTTACTAGAACTAGGAAGTACATATATAACACAGACACACACATATATTTGTATTTATTTAATTCATGATGAAACAGTTTTATATTTCCAATTCAAATTCAGGACTGCTAGTTAAAATTCTGCACTATGTTTTACCTCTCCTTTCTCTATACCAAAAAATGTGGTTCTTAATGAGGTTAACATGATGATTCATTTGCTTTATCACATAATCATCACTTTAAGTGTCTCAAAATAATACCCTTACTAGTAACAACAATCGGAGAAGGCAGTGGCACCCCACTCCAGTACTCTTGCCTGGAAAATCCCATGGATGGAGGAGCCTGGTAGGCTGCAGTCCATGAGGTTGCTAAGAGTTGGACATGACTAAGCGGCTTCACTTTCACTTTTCACTTTAATGCATTGGAGAAGGAAATGGCAACCCACTCCAGTGTTCTTGCCTGGAGAATCCCAGGGACGGCGGAGCCTGGTGGGCTGCCAGTCTATGGGGTCACACAGAGTCGGACACGACTGAAACGACTTAGCAGCAGCAGCAGCAGCAGTAACAACAATATGATTATTTAAAACAATTTAAGCCTTTTTATTGTAGAATGTATAGTCAGGTGCGTGTGCATGCTCAGTTATGTCCATCTCATTATGTCCGCAGTGAGACAGACATAACAGCATGCACACGCACGTGACTCCTCTGTCAGTGTAGCCCACTCACCAGGCTCCTCTGTCCATGGAATTTTCTAGGCAAGAATACTGAAGTAGGTTGCAGTTTCCTCCTCTAAGGAATCTTCCTGACCCAGGGATTGAACCAGAGTCTCCAGAATGGGTAGGCGGATTGTTTACCACTGTGCCGACAGGGAAGCCAATTTTACTGTGTTTTCAAGTCATGTGGGATAGTTTTGAGTTGTTATGCTACTATCTCTACATTGATTTTTATTTGTGATGTTTAGGGATTGTTGGTGCTGCTGCTTTTTAAATTTTGTTTTATAAAACAGCTATATGATTCCAAAGTCAAATCTACATGTAGCAATATATTTAAAGAAATCTAACTCCTTATTATCCCTTATACTCTGTCCTTTTCCCTGCCTTCTCCTCGTATATAAGCTTAGAATTAAAAAAATAACAAATCCTTTCATTTAAAAATGTAAGTATTAAGTAAATTTGTGACTCCCCCTTTTAAAAAAGATAGATGGTGATATTTATTACACACTTTTCTCCACCTGCCTTTTATACTTATTATTTTCTTGTGATCACTGCATGGCATTGTAGGAAATTCTCTCTCTTTGATATTTACAGCTGTGTAATACTCTATTGTATACATACCATAATTTAGCCCCCTCCTGATGGATATTTGGGTTATTTCTCATTATTTGCTATAATAAATAACATAATGGTAAGTAGCCTTGTGCACTAACATTTTATTTTTTGCTAGTGTTTCTGGATCAAAGGGTTAAATGCATGTATATACATATAAATATGTAACATTGCTGCTACTGCTAAGTCGCTTCAGTCATGTCCGACTCTGTGCAACCCCATAGATGGCAGCCCACCAGGCTCCCCTGTCCCTGGGATTCTCCAGGCAAGAACACTGTAGTGGGTTGCCATTTCCTTCTGTAACGTTGCTAGATATTGCCAAATTTTCCTTCTGAAGATTGTACCATTTTATGTTCCCACTAGCAATGTTTGAGGGCACCAGCAACCTCGCTAACAGAATATGTTGTCAAATTTAGTGTAGTTTTTAATCTACTTTTCCCTTATGAGTGAGATTGATCAACGTTTGTATTTTTAAGGACCATTTGAGTTTATTTTTCAATGAATAGTCCACTTACCCACTTTTGTAGCAAGTTATCCTTTTCTGGTGGGGTGTTTTTTTTTTTGGCCTCACTTTGAAGCATGTGGGATCCCAGTTGCCTGACCAGGGATTGAACCCATACCCCCTGTAGTAGAAGCACAGAGCCCCAATCACTGGATCACCAGAGAAGTCCCATCCTTTTTCTTCTGTTTTTTTTTTTTTTTAATATATACGTTAGGGATATTAACTCTTCGTCTATTAAATAAGTTGCAGACGTCGTTCTCAGCTCTTTTCTTTTTGTATGATGCTGTGTTTTGGCCACACTCATGTTGTGGTGGTTTTTTTTGTTACACACTCAGAATTTTATTTGTGTAATACAAAATCTTTTCCTTTATTGCTTATGAATTTTGAGTCATGGTTAAAGACTTCCCCACACTTAGGCAGTAGAAGAATTCACTTGTGTTTTCTTCTAAACACTTGTATGGTTGGGCTCTTAAAATTGAGCAGTAAAGAAGCAACTCAGTTAAAAAGCGGGAAAAAGATCTGAACTGATACCTCACCAATGAAGAAATATAACGGAGATGATAAACATGAAAAGATGCTGAACATCAAGTATCATTTAAGGAATTGCAAACTATAACAATGAGATAACCACCATAAACTGTTAGAATGGCTAAAATCTAAAACACCAAATGCAAGGATATGGAACAACAGAAACTCATCTGTTACTAGTGAGAATACAAAATAGTACAGCTACTTTGGAACAGTTATGCAGTTTCCTAAAAAAGTAAACATAGTCTTAAGGAATTCCCTGGTGGTCTAGTGGTTAGGACTCAGAGCTCTCACTGCCTACAGCCTGGCTTCAATGCCTGGTCAGGGAATGAGGATCCCACAAGCTGTGCAGCCAAAAAAAAAAAAAGAAGTAAACATAGTCTTAACCATATGATCCAGCAGTATTTACCTAAAGTAAAATAAAAATACTTTATGTCCACACAGACACCTGCATGCAGATGTTTATAGCAGCCTTATTCACAATTGCCAAAAAGGTGGAAGAAACAAAGGTGTCCTTCAGTATATAAATGGATAAACAAACTGGTACTTCCATACAATAAAATATTATTCCGTGGGGGCTGAGGGGAAATGAGTTCTCAAGTCATGAAAAGACACAGAGGAAACAAAAAGAAGAAAAGACACAGAGGAACCTTAGATGAATATTAAGTGAAAGAAACCAGTCTGAAAAGCTTCTATACCTGACTCCAACTATATGCCTTTCTGAAAAAGGCAAAACTATAGGAGATAGTATAAAGATCAGTGGTTGCCAAGGATGGGGTTAGAGCGGAGAGAACAAATGGAGCATGGAACTTTTAGGGCAGTGGAACTCTTCTTTATGGCACTATGATGATAGATACATAACATTATGTATTTGACAAGACCCATAGAGTGTATGACGAAGAGTGAACCCTAATGTAAGCTGTGGGCTTTAGTTAATAATAATGCAGTTATAATATGTGCACAACACTGCAAGATGTTAGTAACAGGGAAGTGGGTGTCGTGAAGGGAGTATAGGAACTGTCCATACATACTTTCTATACAGTTTTCCTGTAAACCTAAAGCTAAGAAATAGGGTCTACGAGGGTTTTTCTTTGTTTTTGTTTATTTTTTAACTTTCTTTTGCTCTTTGTTTTGAAATTCCTTTCTCAGTACAAAATTCTGTATGCAGTTAAGTCAGTTCCTCAACTCTCTTTTCTGTTCCATTTATCTTAAACATACTACTCAAAATTGTATCATGCAAACTCAGGGAGATAGTGAAGGACAGGGATGCCTGGTGTGCTACAGTTCATAGGGTCACAAACAGTTAGACATGACTGAGCGACTGAACAACAAGAGATAGTATATTTTAATCTGAAGAGGTGGTCTCTTTGTTGCTCTTTTTCAGGATTTTCACAGATTTTCTTGTTTACCTGTTTTCCAAAAGAACTTTATAATCAGCTTCATAAAATTGAAATTTTATCAAATTTATAAATGAATTTGAGGGGATGTGATTAACATCTTTGTGTTGTTGAGTGTTGTTATTCAAGAACACAGTTACTGTCTTGTAAGCTTTTGGACAAACTGATTCAGTAGTTCTTGCTGGGCTTTTGTTTGTTTGTTACATCTTTATGTAACAATCACAGGCATTTGTGATCCAAGTTTATTCAGGTTTGGGGTGGTTTCTTCAGATTGAGCTGGCCAGCAGTGTTTGTTTATACGTTCCTCTAAGTGTTTTCAGTAATAACATTTGTGTAATTGGCAGAGCAGTATAAATTCAGATTACTCTTGAGTGGAGGATTATCTGTACTGCAGATATTCTTTTAGAAGCAAATCTGTGACTGTGTGTGTGCGCGTGCGTACTGGGTCGTGTCCGACTCTTTGCAATCCCATGGACTATAGCCCTGCAGGCTCCTCTGTCCGTGGAATTTTTCAGGCAAGAATACTGAAGTAGATTGCCATTTCCTTCTCCAGGGGACCTTCCCCACCAAGGGATCAAACTTGCCTCCAGCATTGTAGGCGAATTCTTACTGCTGTGCCACTGGGGAAACCCTGCCTGTCTTTGAGGTGAATATTGGTAAAGATTAATTTTGTCAATTTTCTTTTGGGCCAGTTAACAGTCTTTTAATATATTTAGGAAATCTTAGTGGCCATTTATCTATATTATATTTTTTCTTAAAATGAATAGCAAAAAATAAGTAATAAAACTGAAGGTTTGATGTTAATGCTTCCAGTTGTATATGTGTATCTTTAAACTCTTATTTCATGAAAGTGTCAGTTTCTTGGAATAAATGTAGCAGAGAAAATGTTTTCATGCTAAATATCTGGGGAATTTTTTTTTCAGTATGTATGCATGTGTATATGTATTAATGTTTATAAATTCCTGTTGGAGTTGAATGTTGTTGTTCAGTCCATATGTCATGTCCAGCTCTTTGCAGCCCCACAGGTTATAGCACAACAGGCTCCCCTGTCCTTCACCATCTCCCGGAGTTTACTTAAACTCATGTGCATTGAGTCACTGATGCTATCCATCCATCTCATCCTCTGCTGCCCCTTTCTCCTTTTGTCTTCATTCTTTCCCAGCATCAGAGTCTTTTCCAGTGAATCAGCAGTTTGCATCAGGTGTCGGTATTGGAGCTTCAGCTTCAGCATCAGTCCTTCCAGTGACTATTCAGGGTTGATTTCCTTTAGGATTGACTGGTTTGATCTCCTTGCTGTCCAAGGGACTCTGAAGGGTCTTCTCCAGCACCACAGTTCGAAACCATCAATTCTTCAGTGCTCAGCTTTCTTTATGGTCCAACTCTCATATCTGTACATGACTACTGGAAAAACCATATTTTTGCCTAGACGGACCTTTGTTGGTAAAGTGATGTTTCTGCTTTTTAATACACTGTCTAGGTTTGTAATAGGTTTCCTTCCATGGAGCAAAGGTATTTTAATTTCATGGCTATAATTACTGTCTGCAGTGGAGTTAAATCAAACCAAAAAATCCACCACACTCAATTAACCGTCCACTCTATCTGCATTGCCTCTACCCTAGTTTATACTTACATTTCAATATACTTTGAACTATTTCAGTGACTGTACCAATGCTCCTAGTTTCAAGTTTCTCTCCTCTTCAATTTAGCCTAATTCTTAGTTTTTCCAGAATCTTTCTAGCAAAGATTTGATCATGTCAACTCATTAAGATTTTTAATTTGCTTTGTATTGATTAAAGCAGCATGAAATCTTTCTTTACTTTTCATGATCTGACTCCTATTTCACTGTTTAACTCTATAATATTCATTCTACCCTTTATATTTCTATTCCAGTGATATTTTTTAGTTTCCTTAACATGACATTCTTTCTCATTCCTCTGTGCCTCCATGCATATTCCTCTATTGTCCTGAAACACCTCCTTCCACTAGTTTTCAGCTCAGAACTTTGATATCATCCTGAGTCCCCTGGAACACTTGGATTTGTTTACTACTGGTATATGGTCATTGTCATAATAATTTAATTATTTACAAGTCTTTTTACTCCACAAAGTTATTGGGAATCAGAACTGTGATTTCTTTGTGGTGCTTGCCACATGATGTCAATTATTTGTTGAGTGAATTTAATAATTCACCAGAAATTTCACTTCCCAGAGGGGTTTTGTTGTAGTGGTGGGCTTCTCTAGCTGTGCTCAGTCTTATCTCCCAAGGCGTGTGGAATCTTAGTTCCTTGACTAGGAATCGAGCCTATGTCTTCTGCATTTGAAGGTGGATTCTTAACCACTGAATTAACCAAAGACTTAATCAGGGAAGTCCCAGTGCAGTTGTTCCTGATGTTTATCTTTGTTAAAGCAATTCCTGTGGCTTTAAGTATCCCTTTTTAAGGAGGAAGGGAAAAACAAAAAAAATCAATTTATTTGATTCCTAGAAAACAAACTGATTGTAGTACTTCAGAACCTTTTAAGCAAGTTCAAATTCATCTCACAATATATTAAAAATGTGTTTTTCCCCCAGTTTTTCAAACATGGTAAAATACATAGAAAATTTACCATCTTAGCAATTTTTAAGTATACAATTTAGTAATAACAAACACATCTGTAATGTTGTGCGACCATTATCATTCATCTTCAAAACTCTTTTTATCTTGTGAAATTGAAATTACACCCATTAGACAATAACTCCCATTTCCCCCTTCCTCTAGCCCAGGGCAGCCACCAGTTTACTGTCTTTCTCTATGATTTAGAGTACTCCAAATACTTCATAGAAGTGGAATCATGTAGTATTTGTCTTTTTATGACTGGCTTGTTTTTTTCAGCATAATATTCTGAAAGTTCATCATTCTTGTAGGATATTGCAAAAGTTTCTTCTTTTTAAAGGCTGAATAATACTCCATTTTACGTATACATACATTGTGCTTATTTGCCTTATCTGCTAATGGACACTGGGTTATTTCCCATCTTAGCTTCCGTGGACGGTGCTGCTGTGAACATGGGTGTACAGGTATCTCTTCAAGCCTGCGTTTATTTTAGGTGTACACGCGGAAGTGGAATTGCTGTGTCATGTAGTAGTTCTGTTTTTGATTTATTGATGAGCTGCACATTGTTTTACACAGTTGCTGTAACATTTTACATTCCCACCAGTGGTGCACAGGGTTCTAGTTTCACCACATCCTGGCCAGCACTTTTCATTTCCTGTTTTTTCAATAGTAGCCATATTAACAGGTGTTAAGTGGTACCTTATAGTTTTGATTTGCATTTCCCTAATGATTGGTGATGTTGAACATCTTTTCATGTGTTTGTTGGTTATTTGTGTATCTTCTTTGCCAAAATGTCTGGTCAAGTCCTTTGCCTAATCAAGTTGTGTTTTTGTTGTTGTTTTAAGAGTTCTCTATATTCTGAATGTTAATTCCTTATCAAATACATAATTTAAAAATATATTCTCCCATTCTGGGGTTGTCTTTTTACTCTGGATAGTGTCTTTTGTTGTACTAATTTTAAATATTGTCACAAAGTCCAGTTTGTCTCTTTTCTTTTATTGCCTTTGCCTTTGGTGTCACTTTGAAGAAATCATTCCTAGGACTTCCCTGGTGGTCCAGTGGTTAAGGCTCTGAACTTCCAAATCAGGGTCCACAGGGAAACTAAGATCCTTCATGCCATGCAGCCAATTTAAAGAAACGAAAGAAAAATCATTCCCAAATCCAGTGTCAGGAAGTTTTTAGCTTATGTTTTTTCCTAAGTGTTTTATAGCTTTAGGTTTTACTTTTGGGTCTTGGATCCATTTTGAGTTAATTTTTATATATGGTGTTAGGTGGGCTTCCCTGGTGGCTCAGATGGCAGAGAATCCGCCTGTAGTGCGGGATACCTGGATTCGATCCCAGGGGAAGATCCCCTGGAGGAGGGCATGGCAACCCGCTCCAGTATTCTTGCCTGGAGAGTCTCCATGGACAGAGGAGCCTGGTGGGTTACAGCCCATGGGGTCACAAAGAGTAAGACATGACTAAGCACATGGTGTTAGGTAAATGAGAAGGAAAAGCAACTCCTCTGTGTTTCTCCTTTACTCGAAACAGATGTGTGGGGTTTTCCACACATCAAGCAGTTCTCCCAGATTCAATTTAGTTCTGTTTGGACTCTGTCTACCTGAAGTTAGCATCAGATCCCACAAGTTAAGCGCTCAGCCCCACAAGACTGCCCTCACTTCCAGTGCCACCTGAACTTTTTACTGACCAGCTATAAATTGCGGTTCACATGACCCCCATTTGGGGTTTGATAATTTGCTAGAATGGTTCACAGACCTCAGGGATTCACTTTTGTTGATTGATTTATTAAAAAAGATATAATAAAGGATACAAGAATACATGTCTCAATTGATTTTAGTAGATAGCTATCATACAAAGTAGTTTCTAGAAATTGGTAACAGAAATAAAACTGAAAATTTCATGAATTTATGTAAATAGCACACTTAACCAATGGATGAACAGAAATAAAATTGAAAATTTCATGAATTTATGTAAATAGCGCACTTAACCAATGGATGAAAGAAATAATCACAAGGGAAATTAGAAAATATGTAGAAAAGAATGAGAATGAAAATACAGTGTGCCAAAACTTACAGGATGCAGCACACGATGCTTGGGGAGTGGTAGGGGGCATTTGTAGCTTTTAAACATGAATGTTAAAAAACACAAAAGATCTTAAATTTTAAAAAGTAATAATAAAAGGTCTTTCTGGCATTTCAGTGGTTAAGATTCCATGCTCCAGTGCATGGGGCACAGGTTTGATCCCTGATCAGGGAACTAAGATCCTGCATGCTGCCAAAATTCAAAATACAATGTAGTACAGTACAGTACAATACCAGAAGATTTCAAATCAACAACCTAACTTTATAATTTAAGAAACTAGAAGAGAAAGAACAGACTAAACTCAGAGCTAGTGGAAGGAAGGAAATGTAAAGGAGAGAGCCTAGGTAAACAGTAGAGAGAATAGAAAAATAAGACTGAAAATCAGTGAAATCAAAAATTGGTCTTTTGAAATCAACAAAATTGACAAACTTCTTAGCTAGGTGGAATGAGGAAAAAACAAGATTCAAATTACTAAAACCAGAAAGGAAAATGGGGGAACTTCCCCAGTGGTTCAGAGGTTAGGGCTCTGCTCTTCCACTGAAGGGGTCATGCGTTCAGTCCCTGGTTGGGAAACTAGGGTCTGGCATGTCCCACGGCCAAAAGAAATGAAAATGGGGACGTTACCAATTCTGTTAAAATGTTCTGAAGTGAGTACTGTGAACAATTGAATGCCAACAAATTAGATAACCTAGATGAGATAGACAAATTCCAAGAAATACAAAACCTACCAAGGCTAAGTCACAAAGAAATAGAAAATCTGAATAGACCTGTAACTAGTAAGGAGATTGAATCCATAGTTAAAACTCTCCCAAAAAAAACCTTGGACCAGTAGCTTCACTGGTGAATTGTACCAAACATTTGAAGAACTGAAAAGGAGGGAACACATTCTAAGTCATTCTTTGAAGCCAGCATTAGCCTGATTCTCAAATACTACTAGAAGACTGAAGACCAGTATCCCTTATGAACATTAATACAAAAATCCTCAAGCAAATACTACTAAACTGAATTCAACAGCATATTAAAGGGAGTATACACCATGACCAATGGGATATATCTCTGGAATGCATGAGTGGTTCAATATATGAAACAATCCACTTAATACTTCACATTAAAAAATGAAGGGGAAAAATCCACATGGTCATCCTAATTGATGTACAAATGTCTTTCTTGTCCTCATAAACTAAGGTTCATTATAACATTCTCACTTTTAATGTTTCCTTCATGTTTCTTAAAAATAATAGCTAAATTGAGCATTGTACACTTACTTTTTACAACCTAGTGAGTTAATGAGTATTTTTATTTACATTTTACCAGTAAAGAAACTGAAACTCAGAAAGATGTTAAAGGGCACCAAGCTAGTGAATGGTAGAGAAGGATTGTTGAAGACTCGAGTGTCTTCTAAATTTCCGACAAAGTTCCATCCCTTATTCCACCTACTCTTAATTGCTTGGATAAATATTGTGGGTTTGTTTAAGAAGCTACTGTGTGGGTATGGTTAGCTCTTGATTCACATGGAACATTAGTTTGACATCTCTTGATGGTCTATACCTGTGGTTCACAAACAGTTCTGTAGGAAAATTCTTCAAATGGATATTAGTTTGAGTTCTTTAAAAAAAAAAAAAAAAAAAACCTCCTTTATGTGAGGTTAAAGGGTTTTTTTTTCCTTTTAACTGAAGGCAAGAGTTTTCAAAGCCTTTAAAAAAAAAAATGTATTGGGAATTTCCAGAAAGGAGATTTGATAAGCAGCGTTCTCCAGTTTTACTTGACACCAAACTATATTCAAAGAACATATCTATACTGATTATTTGTTGACTCTAGGCATATAGGAAAATAATTTTATGTACATTTATGAGCTGTTACTTAGCTGCCTGTAGATACAATGACAGAGAAGACAATGGCAACCCACGCCAGTACTCTTGCCTGGAACATCCCATGGGCGGAGGAGCCTGGAAGGCTGCAGTCCATGGGGTTGCTAAGAGTTGGACACGACTGAGCAACTTCACTTTCACTTTTCACTTTCATGCATTGGAGGAGGAAATGGCAACCCACTCCGGTGTTCTTGCCTGGAGAATCCCAGGGACAGGGGAGCCTGGTGGGCTGCCATCTATGGGGTCACACAGAGTCGGACACGACTGAAGCGACTTAGCAGCAGATACAATGAAGAAAGAAGAGACTGGGAATAAGATGGGATAGTTCTGCTATTCTCTTGCTCTGTGACTTGGGAAAGCTTGTTCACTTTGCTAAGCCTTAGTTTCCTTTTATGCAAAACGAGGGGGTTGAAATATTGTGTTCACTTTAATCATTGCTTTAATGTGAAAACAGAAAAAAATTCCAGATGTTTTATTCTCAGTTGAACAAAAATTTTGTTGAAAATTTCCAAATTGAGAATTTATTGAAAACTTCTTGTTTTCTAACATGAATTAATTAATTAATTAATAATGAATTAATTAAATAATAGCATAGGAGACAACCTGGACTTCAGAGATTGTTACTCAAGGTTTCAATCTTGGCTGTACCACTTATTATTCTTAAATAAGGATATTCTTACACAAAGTACATGCCCTCTTGAATACTTGGGTTTCTCAGTGGTGAAAATGAGGACTTTATTACTTACAGTGCTTATTACATAGGAATAAGTGCTTAGTAAGTGGAATCTGCAGGTATTTAATTTGGTAAATCAGTAATTAAATGTAAATAATAAAGATTGAGTATAAAAGCTTTAGTTACACATTAGAGCCTAAGTTGAAAGCCTGGCCTTTCACTTCCTGAAAGGACTTCACTTTCCATTTCTCCGACTGCTACCAAAGAGGGCATATTGCTTATTGTATAAAGCAAAGCTCTCTGTGTTGGAGGAAGGAGAGAACAGAGATCTCTGCTTTTTGCTAAGTTTCTCTCTGGGAATAACTGAAAACAAATGTTAAAATATGCATCCTCACTAGGAATAAAACTATCATCAGTTCAGTTCAGTTGCTCAGTTGTGTCCGACTCTTGGTGACCCCATGATTTGCAGCACGCCAGGCCTCCCTTGTCCATCACCAACTCCCGGAGTTTACTCAAACTCATGTGCATCGAGTCAGTGATGCCGTCCGGCCATCTCATCCTCTGTCGTCCCCTTCTCCTGTCCCCAATCCCTCCCAGCATCAGAGTCTTTTCCGATGAGTCAACTCTTCTCATGAAGTGGCCAAAGAACTGGAGTTTCAGCTTTAGCATCAGTCCTTCCAATGAACACCCAGGACTGATCTCCTTCAGAATGGACTGGTTGGATCTCCTTGCAGTCCAAGGGACTCTCAAGAGTCTTCTCCAACACCACAGTTCAAAAGCATAATTCTTGGGCGCTCAGCTTTCTTCACAGTCCAACTCTCACATCCATACATGACCACTGGAAAAACCATAGCCTTGAGTAGACGGACCTTGGTTGGCAAAGTAATGTCTCTGCT
>NW_011494810.1:3454038-3454835 GCF_000754665.1 Bison bison bison | reverse complement strand
AAGTTAAATAAGCAGGGTGACAATATACAGCCTTGACGTACTCCTTTTCCTATTTGGAACCAGTCTGTTGTTCCCTGTCCAGTTCTAACTGTTGCTTCCTGACCTGCATATAGGTTTCTCAGGAGGCAGGTCAGGTGGT
Organism: Bison bison bison; assembly: GCF_000754665.1. NCBI lineage: Eukaryota > Metazoa > Chordata > Mammalia > Artiodactyla > Bovidae > Bison > Bison bison. The sequence continues at coordinate 3,454,696 of NW_011494810.1, read as the reverse complement.
CTGGTATTCCCATCTCTTTTAGAATTTTCCACAATTTATTGTGATCCACACAGTCAAAGGCTTTGGCATAGTTAATAAAGCAGAAATAGATGTTTTTCTAGAACTCTATTCCTTTTTCCATGATCCAGCGAATGTTGGCACTTTGATCTCTGGTTCCTCTCCCTTTTCTAAAACCAGCTTGAACATCTGGAAGTTCGCAGTTCATGCATTGCTGAAGCCTGGCTTGGAGAATTTTGAGCATTACTTTACTAGCATGTGAGATGAGTGCAGTTGTGCGGTAGTTTGAGCATTCTTTGGCATTGCACTACTGGGCATATACCCTGAGGAAACCAGAATTGAGAAAGACGCATGTACCTCGGTGTTCATTGCAGCACTATTTACAATATCTAGAACATGGAAGCAACCTAGATGTTCATTGGCAGATGAATGGATAAGGAAGTTGTGGTACATATACACAGTGGAATATTACTCAGCTATTAAAAAAAGGGAATGCACTTGAGTCCGTTTCAATGAGGTGGATGAACCTAGAGCCTATTACCGGAGAAGGCAATGGCACCCCACTCCAGTACTCTTGCCTGGAAAATCCCATGGATGGAGGAGCCTGGTAGGCTGCAGTGCATGGGGTCGCTGCCAGTCGGACATGACTGAGCGACTTCAC
>NW_011494810.1:3453619-3453938 GCF_000754665.1 Bison bison bison | reverse complement strand
CAGCTTTCTTCACAGTCCAACTCTCACATCCATACATGACCACTGGAAAAACCATAGCCTTGAGTAGACGGACCTTGGTTGGCAAAGTAATGTCTCTGCTAGATAATATGCTTAGCATATTTAATAAGCTAATTTAATAAGCATAGTTAATATGCTATCTAGGCTGGTCATAGATTTTCTTCCAAGGAGTAAGCATCATTTAATTTCAAGGCTGTAATCATCATCTGCAGTGATTTTGGAGCCCCAAAAATAAAGTCTGACATTGTTTCCACTGTTTCCCCATCTATTTCCCATGAAGTGATGGGACCAGATGCCATGA
>NW_011494810.1:3400609-3453249 GCF_000754665.1 Bison bison bison | reverse complement strand
GCTGCCGTCTCTGGGGTCGCACAGAGTCAGACACGACTGAAGCGACTTAGCAGCAGTAGCAGCAGCAGAGCCTATTACACAGAGTGAAGTAGTCAGAAAAAGACAAATACCATATATTAACACATATATATGGAATCTAGAAAGATGGTACCAACTATCCTATGTGCAGAGCAGCAAAGGAGACACAGACATAAAGAACAGGCTTTTAGACTCAGTGGGAGAAGGAGAGGGTGGAGTGATTTGAGAGTATAGCATTGAAACATACATTACCATATGTAAAATAGATAGGCAGTTGGAGTTTGATGTATGATACAGGGAACCCAAAGCAAGAGCCCTGGACAACCGGGGTCGGGTGGGGAGTGAGGAGGATTCAGAAGGGAAGGGACACATGGTATGCCTGTGGCCAGTTTGAGTTGATGTATAGCAAAAACCATTAAAATATTGTAATTATCCTCCAATTAAAATAAATATTTAAAAAAAAATGTATCCTCAACAAGCTAGAGCCGAGCCCAGTGAAATTTAGAGAGTGCTTAGATTTCAACTGAGATTTTGCCCCAACCTCCTACAGTGTTTGTTATATATATATATATATATATATAAACAGATGAGATGTGGAAAGAAACACTTCTTAGGAAAGCACTCTAGTGATTACATTAGAGTAATTAAGTCTAGTTGCGCAGTCCCTTTCCAAGTAGTTGAATGATATATATCTGGTTGTGATACCTTCCTTGAGTTACGCTTAAGCAAGAGATCAAGGATCAGAATATTTCAGAAGTAGGTTGCCAAGTAATGTTGACATCCTGTTATCAACTGACTTGGGAAAGGAGGAAATTAGACCAAGGCTGGAGTAGAAGGATATCAAATAGTTCACACACTTCCCTCTAATCTCCCTTATGCATTTCGCTGTTTAGAGATTGATTGGAGTTCAGGGTACTAATGCTGTCAGGCTGTTGTTACTGTTGAGTTGCTAAGTCCTCTCCAACTCTTTGCAACCCCATGGACTATAGCCGGTATACCAGGCTCCTCTGTCCATTGGGTTTTTCAGGCAAGAATACTGGACTGGGTTGCCATTTCCTTCTCCAGGGGATCTTCTTGAACCAGGTATCCAACCCTGGTCTCCTGCACTGCAGGTTGATTTTTTTTTTTTAACCACTGAGCCACCTTCTGTTACACTTGTATAAATTAATGAAACTAAGTGTAGCATTTGTGCTACATCCTTGCCATGGGCAGTTCCTGGAAGAGGAATTAGCTCTGGGGGGAGAAGGAAGGGAGAGACCATCTTGGAACCAGGGATGATTCTCAGTAAGACAGACTTGGGTAAACCAGCCCGAGTAGGGGATTTGTGGTAGACACTGGTCCTGAAAGATTAGAGGGTGCCGAAGTTAAAATTTTCTACATATTGCAGCTATTTTTCCAGTGCCATCTCATGTCACCTCAGATGTCAGTAGATCTTAGTGTAAAAGCAAAATTCTAAAGAGCAAGCCAGTTAGATGAGATTACAGATTTAGTTGACCTTCAGTGAGCACTTAACTGTGTACCTGAATTAGTGTGGAGGGTCTTCCACATAATTCTTTTTTAAAGAGTCTTGATATTCTCAACTGATACTGGGTATGATGATACCCATAGGATTGTTGAGGAAAATATATAATTCCTTACACAAAGTAATAATGAACAGTACTTAAAAACTACAGAGTGATGAAGTAAAAGTTGATCATTGACATGAGAACAGAGTGTTCATTTAAATATTTTCTACTGTATGCTCAGGTACTGCATTGGATCTAGGGGATATAGAGAGAAGTGGGTTCTCTTCTCGAAAGTTTTTAAAAATTATTTACTTATTTGACTGCACTGGGTCTTCATTGCTTTGCTCAGGCTTTCTCTAGTTATGGCAAACAGGGCTATTCCTCTTGTGGTGTGCCAGCTTCTCGTTGCGGTGGCTTCTTTTATTGCAGAGCAGAGGCTCTTGGGTGCGCAGGCTTCAGTAGTTGTGGCTTGTGGGCTCTAGAGCACAGGCTTAATAGTTGTGGCGCACCTGCTGAGTTGTTCTTCAATGTGAAAGATCTTCCCGGACGAGGGATCGAACCCGTGTCCCCTGCATTGGCAGACAGATTCTTATGCTTTGTGCCAGTTCCTTTTAAGAGAATTACAGGAGCCTCCCTGGTGGCTCAGTGGTAAAGAATCTGCCTGCCAATGCAGGAGACAATGGGTTTGATCTCTGGTCCAGGAAGATGACACATGATTCTGAGCAACTAACCCAGTGTGCCACAGCTATTGAGCCTGCACTTGAGAACCTGGGAGCCGCAGCTACTGAGCCCACATGCTGTACCTGCCGAAGCCTGTGTGCCTGGGGACCGGGCTTCACAATAAAAGAAGCCACTGTGATGAGAAGCCCACGAACTGCAACTAGGGAGTATCCTTGGCTGGTGGCAACTGAAGAGAAACCCACAGAGCAACGGAGACCCAGCAGGGCCAAAAATAATAAATAAATAAATAAAATTTAAACAGAATTACAGCCTGTTGGGTTCTAAAGAAATTAGTTTGGGAGGAGCTTGAAACCAATAACTGAAGTTATTAAATATAATGTTCCCTCAGCTTCTCTGTTTTACTTCTCTTCTGTATGTGCTTAGAGCTAAATGTGTTGGAGGTGAGGAGAAAATTGGTAGCAAAGCTTATGTAGTGTCTCAAGCTATACCCGTTATAGTCTTTCTTTTTGAAGAAAGCTGGCATTGCAAAACTTAATTGGCATGAAATGATTATTGGCTTGAGACATACTTAGCTTTTGACTCACATTGAAACCAACCCTAATCAATATAAATTGGAATGGTCCTTTTAAAGTGCATTTTAGTGCGTTTTAGCAGTATGTGTCAAGAACATAAAAATATGTACATTCCTTGGCCTGTAATTTTTAGCTGGATCCTCAGGGGGAAATCCTCAATACAGAGAAACTTTATAAACAGAAGTGTTCATGAGAATGCTATTTTAATAGCAAGAAATCAGAAGCAGTTATAGCATCTGTATGTCAATTGTTTTTGCCAATTGACATATTATGTGACAATTAAAATGATTATGAACTTTAATTCATAAGGGGATATTCTGCAAATAGGTATTTTTAACTACTAGCTTAGCCTCTAGTTAGAATATTTGGAGTTTAATTTTTCAAAAAAAACTCAGGGTATTAATGTACAGTGAAAATGTCTAGAGGGTTTCACTTAATAGCGATGATTATTGAAGCTTATCCTAAAAGGTCTTTTTAACTTGGACAGCCTTTTTCTGTAACCTTTTAAGCCCTTACTGTGTGCCAGGGGTGGGCGTGTGTGCGCGTGTGCGTGAGTGCACATGCGCTTGCTCAGTGTGTCTGACTTTGAGACACCATGGACTGTAGCCCACCAGGCTCATCTGTCCATGGAATTTTCCAGGCAAAAATACTGGAGTGGGTTGCCATTTCCTTCTCCAGAGGATCTTTCGGACCGAGAGATCTAAACTGCATCTCTTGTGTACAAGGTACTGGGGAGCATTATATAGAGATGAATCACATTCCTTTTTCTTAAGGAGCCTGCATCCTTTAATAAGGCAGTAGAATGAGTTTACGTAAACAGCCATAATAGATGATAGAAAATGATAGGTGAATAAGCGAGGTAGAAAATATTTTTGGTAAAGACTCAGTGGTCATTCATACCCTGAGAAGAAGGTAAAAGTAAAGTCCAGTTCTTAAAGAGAATATATAGAGAAGTGGAACCCTGACATACCAGTTCTCTGCAGTGGACAGCAAAGTAATCAAAAGTTAAAGGAGATTCTATTACTAGCTTGGTACAAAAGTAGTTGTAGTTTCAAACTGTGAATTTAAAAAATTTTTTTATCTGGCTGCACCAGGTCTTAGTTGTGGCTTTCAGGATCTTTGATCTTTAGTTGTGACATGTGGGATCTAATTCCTTGACCAGGGATTGAACCCAGGCCTCCTGCATTGGGAGCAGGGAATCTTAGCTACTGGACCACCAGGGAAGTCCCCGGACTGTGAAATTTAAATCATTATCAGTTCAGTTCAGTCGCTCAGTTGTGTCCAACTCTTTGTGACCCCACGAATCGAAGCATGCCAGGCCTCCCTGTCCATCACCAACTCCCGGAGTTCACTCAGACTCACGTCCATCGAGTCAGTGATGCCATCCAGCCATCTCATCCTCTGTTGTCCCCTTCTCCTCCTGCCCCCAATCCCTCCCAGCTCAGAGTCTTTTCCAATGAGTCAACTCTTTGCATGAGGTGGCCAAAGTACTGGAGTTTCAGCTTTAGCATCATTCCTTCCAAAGAAATCCCAGGGCTGATCTCCTTCAGAATGGACTGGTTGGATCTCCTTGCAGTCCAAGGGACTCTCAAGAGTCTTCTCCAACACCACAGTTCAAAAGCATCAATTCTTTGGCACTCAGTTTTCTTCACAGTCCAACTCTCACATCCATACATGACCACAGGAAAAACCATAGCCTTGACTAGGCGGACCTTTGTTGGCAAAGTAATGTCTCTGCATTTCAATATGGTATCTAGGTTAGTCATAACTTTCCTTCCAAGGAGTAAGCGTCTTTTAATTTCATGGCTGCAGTCATCATCTGCAGTGATTTTGGAGCCCCAAAAAATAAAGTCGACACTGTTTCCCCATCTATTTCCCATGAAGTGATGGGACCTGATGTTATGATCTTCGTTTTCTGAATGTTGAGCTTTAAGCCAACTTTTCAATCTCCTCTTTCACTTTCATCAAGAGGCTTTTTAGTTCCTCTTCACTTTCTGCCGTAAGGGTGGTGTCATCTGCATATCTGAGGTTATTGATATTTCTCCCAGCAATCTTGATTCCAGCTTGTGCTTCATCCAGCCTGGCGTTTTTCATGATGTACTCTGCATATAAGTTAAATAAGCAGGGTGACAATATACAGCCTTGACATACTCCTTTTCCTATTTGGAACCAGTCTGTTGTTCCATGTCCAGTTCTAACTGTAAGTTCAAACACATCTTCATTAATCAGAATAGGAACCATTACAATCAACGCTTTTTTGCCAACAAGAAATAAGTTTGTTTATTTCTGTAGCATAAAAATCCATGCTTTGGGATTCTACGAACTCTTGGAAAGCATTTTCTGCATCCTGCCAGTTGTGGAAGCGTTTGCCCTGCAAAAAGGTGTCGAGATGCTTGAAGAAGTGGTAGTTGGTTGGCAAGAGATCAGGTGAATGTGGTGGATGAGGCACAATTCCATAGCCCCGTTCGTTCAACTTTTGAAGTGTTGGGTATGTGACCTGCATCGTACGTTATCATGGAGAAGAATTAGGCCCTTTATGTTGACCAATGCCAGCTGCAGGTGTTGCAGTTTTCTGTGCATCTCTTTGATTTGCGCGTGCTTCATATGGAATGGTTTTGCCAGGATTCAGAAAGCTGTAGTGGATCACACCAGCAGCAGACCACCAGACAGTGACCATGACCTTTTTTGGTGCAAGTTTGGCTTTGAGAAGTGCTCTGGAGCTTCTTCTCAGTCCAACCACTGAGCTGGTCGTTACTGGCTGTATAAAATGCACTTTTTGTCCCATGTCACAATCCAATCGAGAAATTGTTCACTGTTTCATAAAACAAGAGGAGACAACACTTCAAATTGATTTTTTTTGATTTGCCGTCAGCTCATAAGGCACCCACTTAACGAGCTTTTTCACTTTTACAACTTTCTTCAAATGCCAAATGATCACAGCATGGTTGACTTTGAGTTCTTTGGCAACTTTTTGTGTAGTTGTAAGAGAATCAGCTTCTATGATTGCTTTCAGTTGGTCATTGTCAACTTATGATGGCCGGCCACTATGTTCATCTTCAAGGCGCTTGTCTCCTTTGCGAAATTTCTTGAACCACCACTGCATTGTATGTTCATTAGTGGTTCCTGGGCCATATGCATTGTGAATGTTGCAAGTTGTCTGCCTGCTTTATGACCCAGTGAGCTCAAATTTAAAAATCACTTGTTAGAGGAAAAAAAATAAATAAATAAAAATCACTTGAATTTGCTTTTTGTTTAACATCATATCCCTAGTTTAAAATAAATATAAAATAAACAGCAAGTAATAAGTCATTAGCAAAAAAAAGTATGATATGCACATTAAAATGATGTATAACATCACCACATTTATTTAAGAATGTATTCCGATATCAAACAGCAAAGGTCAACAAAGAAAAACTGCAGTTACTTTTGCACCAACATAGTACAAGCCAGAAGGGAATAGCCAAAGTAGTAAGAGGCCCAGAATGGTCAGGAACCAAAATTAAAGATGGTCAGAGCTGTCATAGCCATCAGTTCTTAATAGATCTCTAGAGTTCTTAACAGAGCTTTCTAATTTCAGTATTGAAAATTTTGCAGTATTTTAAGCATAAAAATATATTAAAGTTTCTGTACTGTGTAATTTAAATTTTTTTAAATTTCTGTGTAGTTTAAAAAAATAAGTGCATACCTAAAGAATGCAAACTTTAATTTTTGTTTTGTTCTTTTAAGCTCTGGAAAGGATATTCAGTCCAAATTAAATCCCTCGTTGTACATAAAGGAATCTGGAATTCAATTATGTCTGGTCTTTGAATCATAGGTTACAGAACCAAAGCAAGAATCTCAGCCTCCTGACTCACCAGTGCATGTTACCACATTCTTGTCAGGTTGAGATCAATCTCTTTTTTCCGGTTGCTTGCTGGTTATTAAGAGGGATTTGTTGAGGATAGAGACTGTGTATTTATCCCTGTATCCCTGGACATAGTAATAACACAGAATAGACAATAACAGTAGGCATATGTTGCATGAAAAGGATAGTTGGGTAGGTTTGGCTTCTCTCTTAGACCTTGAAGGAAGGCTAGGATTTAGCTTTGTGGAAGTTCTGGTCATTTGGTATACACAGAAGCTGTTAGATTTGTTGAGTTTTGAATACCTAAAGGAAAATAGAAAATAATGCCGAAATCTACGTTGGCGCTACATTGTAGGAACACTTGAATGCCAAGCTAAGAATTTTGGAATTTGTTATCCAGTTAGCTGAAAAGTTTTGAGCAGAGAAGTAGCACACACACACACAGGAGTAGGGAGACCAGGGGAGGTGGGGAAGAGTTAGGAAGAGAAATTATTGTGACCATTCACTTGAGGTATCATAAAAGCTTGATTGAAGATGCTAGCTGTGGGAATGGAAATATGGTTATAGATACAGAAAACCATCAGAACTTGGTTACCGATGAAGTGTGTAGTTCAAAGTATAGAGTACTCAGAGATGCGACTGAGGTTCCAGATGTCATCTTTGCCTGTATAGTTTGGAAGATGGTGGTGTCATTAACACATACAGTAGTTTTAAGTGATATATTTGAGGTACTTGTGCCACATCTAGATGGAAATGTTGAATAGGCTATTGGAAATGTGCTGCCAAACTTCAGAAGAGAAGAAATACATTTAGGAGTCATTTGAGTAGAAAGGATCATTGAAGGCTGAGGATTAAATGAGATTGCCAGGAAGAGGCAAAAGCCAAAGACACATCTTTAGGAAATTTTCTACATTTAGAGGGGGATGAGAGAAGAGTCAGAGCAGATTTATTTGATCATAGACAAAGTGAAACCTAAAAGTCGTGTAAGGAGAAGGGAGTAGGGAGAGTACTTACAGGAGGGAAACATCTGAATTACAGATTCTTTTTAATAAAAAGTTTTACACAGTTTGTATTATAAGCTAAGTCTTATGCTAATAGCTAAAATATGTAAGTTAATGAAAGGCATGTTTTGCAGAAAACCTGCGTTATATGAGTATGTATTATAAACAGAATAGATGTTTAACATTAAATAAGACTGTTTTGCTGAATGTAGAAGTTGAAGAAGTCTTTCATTTTTTAAACTTGAATTTGAGAGAATATAGTCAAGTAGTCTTTTTAATTAAAAGCCTTGAAGTTAAGACAAGAAATTTTTTGTTTGTTTTAACATGTATGATAACCATTTGAATGAATTCTGAATAGTGATGTTTTACCATACTTGTATATCTGTTTGCCTTCAGCACTTGGTAGAGTATTTCCCCTGCAGTATTTGTAAGTATTCTATTGAGGGTAAAAATATCCACCACGTACTGTTGGTTTTTGCTAAGTAACTTTTTGTTTTTATCTTTCAGGATCTGACTGGCATAGAATCTATGGATCAATGTCGCCATACCTTGGAACAGCATAACTGGAACATAGAGGTATTATAGGATTCATTATGAGTGTACTTATTTCTTATTCCCTGCTCTGATAACAGATCTCAAAGACGTGTACGTTTCTTTTTTTCCTTTTCACAGCAAAAATCTTCTCTCAATAGTTTGTTTTTTGTTTTTGTTTTTTTAATTTACAGCTCTTTAGTCTTTAAATTACCCACTCCAGTGTTCTTGCCTGGAGAATCCCAGGGACGGAGGAGCCTGGTGGGCTGCCGTCTATGGGGTCGCACAGAGTGGGACACCACTGAAGTGACTTAGCAGCAGCAGCAGCAGCAGTCTTTAAATTTGTGTGAAAGGTGAAATTATAATCAGAGTTTATAAAATCACAGAAAAGATTGTGACCAAATCCCTCAGTATAGTGTCCCTCCCTCTTTATATTTTCTTAATGACTCTTTGGGGAAAATACTGGTTTTTCTATATTTGATTTACAGCCAGATACCATAATGTGAACCTTTTTATTAAATATTTTAAAATTTATTCTTATGAATTTTCTATTTGGTTATGTTACCTGCAGCTCGTTATTTTTTTTTTTCAGTATATGGATCTTTTGTGTTATTTGATGATGAATTGGCTAGTACTTCAGAATAGTCTCAATTAATAACGGTAATAGCAAACACCTGGTGGGCTGCCGTCTATGGGGTCGCACAGAGTCGGACACGACTGACTTGACTTAGCAGCAGCAGTAGCAGTAAACACCTTGTCCTCACTATAATGCCTCCAATGTTTTATTATCAAGTGTAATGCTAGTTATTATTTTGAGATAGAGCTACTAGAATGTAATAAGCTCCATGAGAGCAGAGTGGTTTTGGTTTTTTTGACTATTGTATTCCAGCATCTAAAATTGATCCTAGTATATCATAGGCTCTCAGATATCTGTTGACTGTTCTTCTTTTCTTGCTTTATTAGTGGATGTTGAGTTTAATCAAGCGCACTTTTGATGTCTGTTGAACTTAACTATTTAATTATGGTATATTATTTGAATAGAGTACTGGATTACAAGTGGTATTTAGTTATTCAGTGCTATTTTGGAGCAATTCTAGGCTCTGGCACTAGAGCAAACAAGACTTAAGTCCCTATTCTCATGGAGCTTCAGTTTGTAATAAATGCTGTGAATAAGATGAGTAAAGAAAATAGAATAAAGAGGATAAGGAAAGTCATTTTAATAGGGTGGTCAAGTAAGGCCTTTCTAGGGAGGTTATATTTGAGCTGACACCTGAATGATGAAAAGGAATGATGAATGTGGAATTTTAAGGGGAATACATTTTAGGCAGAAAGCATGATGCTGCTCTGTATGATACTTTGGTATTGTCTCCTTGTTAGACTTTTATGTCAAGCATATGCTGGCTTTTTAAAATGACTGACTTGATAAAATGGGTTGAGAAGCCTAGTTAGCATAGATTGAAAAGGAAGCAATTTAAAACTTGCTTCTGCCTTTTCTGTATTAACTTCTTCATTTTCCTCCCATTGGTCATAATCTATTTGTTGCCTACTTTTTTCTTGATAAGCTTTCTTGAGGATCCTTTTTTCTTAGAGATTTTCAGGATAGGTTTAGAGATTAGCATAGGCTGTCTGAAGCACTATGTCATTTTCTCTCTTCTATGTTTGTTCTATTATTCCCTCTTCTCATGGTTTTTATTATGCTTACTTTCCTTTTTTAAAAATGAGATTTGAAAAAAAAAGATTTGCTGGAGACTTATTTTACTTGTTTATAAAAAGCTCTTGTATTTATCAGTTCTTTTTACTGTTTGTAAAACAAAATCTGATGTTAATGTATTTTACCATACTTTCGTAGGTTTGTGTTCTCCTTTTTTTTTTTTTTTAACCATTATGATTTTTGAAGCTTTGTTAATTTATTTGTACTCTTACATTTAAGCCTGTGAATTTTCTTCTGAAACTATTATTTTAAATGTTTTATTTTCTTCTTTGGTCCAGGAGTTATTGAGAAACACTTTTTTGTTTGTTTATATAGCTGTATAGATTTGTATATAATTTTCTTGTTACATAAATGGAATTATGCCATATTTACATTTTTTCACTTTCAGTAACTCCTAAAAATAATACATAAAAGTAACTTTCGTTCTAAGTTACACAAAAAGATGCTCAGTATCACTTAACTATTACAGAAATGCAAATCAGGGCTACAGTAAGGTGCCATCACATTCAAGTCAGAATGGCCATCATTCAAAATTCTACAAATAACAGATACTGGAGAGGGTGTGGGGAAAACAAATCCTCCTGCATTGTTGGTGGGAAAGTAGTTGGTGCAGTCACTGCAGAAAACAGTGTGACATCTCCTCAGGACACTGAACTCAGAATCGCCACATGGCACAGCAGGTCCACCGCCTGGGTGTCGTCCAGCGGAACTGTGAGTCAGAAAGACACAGCGCCCCCGCCAGGCGTATAGCACCATTCACGACAGAGGAGGCATGGAACCGGCCTAATGTCCACCAACAGAGGAACACATAAAGAACATGTGATGTGTGTATATATACAGTGGGATACTGCTCAGCCATAAAAAAAGAAAAAAGGAAATAATGCCATTTGCAGCAACATGGATAGAGCCAGAGATTATATCATACTAAGTGAAATAAACCAACAGAATGATCTCTGTTTGTTTCCAAGGCAAACCATTCAATATCACAGTAATCCAAGTCTGTGCCCCAATCACTAATGCTGAAGAAGCTGAAGTTGAACAGTTCTATGAAGACCTAAAAGACCTTCTAGAACTAACACCAAAAAAAAGATGTTCTTTTCATTATAGGAGACTGGAATGCAAAAGTAGGAAGTCAAGAGATACCTGGAGTAACAGGCAAATTTGGCCTTGGAGTATAAAATGAAAAAATGAAATGGCAAAGGCAAGCAGAGTTTTGCCAAGAGAATGCTGGTCATAGCAAACACACTTTTAAAACAACCCAAGAGAAGACTCTACACATGGACATCACCAGATGGTCAATACCAAAATCAGATTCATTATATTCTTTGCAGTCAAAAATGGAGAAGCTCTATACAGTCAGCAAAAACAAGATGGGAGCTGCCTGTGGCTCGGATCATGAACTCCTTATTGCCAAGTTCAGACTTAAATTGAAGAAAGTAAGAAGAACCACTAGACCATTCAGGTATGACCTAAAACAAATCCCTTCTGATTACACAGTGGAAATAACAAATAGATTCAAGGGATTAGATCTGATAGAGTGCCTGAAGAACTATGGACGGATGTTCGTGACATTGTACAGGAGGCAGTGATCAATACCATCCCTAAGAAAAAGAAATGCAAAAAGGCAAAATGGTTGTCTGAGGAGGCCTTATAAATAGTTGAGAAAAGAAGAGAACCTAAAGGCAAAGGAGAAAAAGAAAGATATACTCATTTGAATGCAGGGTTCCAAAGAATAGCAAGGAAGGATAAGAAAGCCTTCTCAGTGATCAATGCAAAGAAACAGAGGAAAATGACAGAATGGGAAGGACTTAAGAGATCTCTTCAAGAAAATCAGAGCTACCATGGGAACATTGCATACAAAGATGGGCACAGTAAAGAACAGAAATGGTATGGACCTAACAGAAGCAGAAGATATTAAGAAGAGTTGGCAAGAATACACAGAACTATACAAAAAAGATCTTTATGACCCAGATAACCACAATGGTGTGATCACTCACCTAGAGCCAGACATCCTGGAATGAGAAGTCAGTGGGCCTTAGGAAGCATCACTGTGAACAAAGCTACTGGAGGTGATGGAATTCCAACTAAGCTGTTTCAAATCCTAAAAGATGATGCTGTTAAGGTGCTGCACTTAATATGCCAGCAAATTTGGAAAACTCAGCAGTGGCTACAGGACTGGAAAAGGTTAGTTTTCATTCCAGAGCCAAAGAATGTTCAAACTACCACACAATTGCGCTCATCTCACACGCTAGCAAAGTAATGTTCAAAATTCTCCAAGCCAGGCTTCAATAGTACGTGAACCATGAACTTCCGGATGTTCAAGCTGGATTTAGAAAAGGCAGAGGAATGAGAGATCAAATTGTCAACATCCGCTGGATCATGGAAAAAGCAAGAGAGTTCCAGAAAAACATCTACTTCTGCTTTATTGACTACATCAAAGCATTTCACTATGTGGATCACAACAAACAGTGGAAAATTCTTGAAGAGATGGGAATACCAGACCACCTGACCTGCCTCTTGAGAAACCTATATGCAGGTCAGGAAGCAACAGTTAGAACTGGACATGCAACAACGGACCGATTCCAAATAGGAAAAGGAGTACATCAAGGCTGTATATTACCACCCTGCTTATTTAACTTTTATGCAGAGTACATCATGAGAAACGCTGGGCTGGAAGAAGCACAAGCTGGAATCAAGATTGTGGGGAGAAATATCAATAGCCTCAGATATGCAGATGACACCACCCTTATGGCAGAAAGTGAAGAAGAACTAAAAAAGAGTCTCTTGATGAAAGTGAAAGAGGAGAGTGAAAAAGTGGCTTAAAACTCAACATTCAGAAAACAAGGATCATGGCATCTATTCCCATCACTTCATGGCAAAAAGATGGAGAAACAGCAGAAACAATGAGAGACTTTATTTTAGGGGGCTCCAAAATCACTGCAGATGGTGATTGCAGCCGTGAGATTAAAAGACACTTGCTCCTTGGAAGAAAAACTATGACCAACATAGATAACATATTAAAAGTAGAGCAATTTGCCAACAAAGGTCCATCCAGTCAAAGCTATGGTTTTTCCAGTAGTCATGTATGAATGTGAGAGTTGGACTATAAAGAAAGCTGAGCACCAAAGAATTGATGCTTTTGAACTGTGGTGTTGGAGAAGACTCTTATCCCTGGGACTACAAGGAGATCAAACCAGTCAACCAAGACTCTGATGCTGGGAAAGATTGAGGGCAGGAGGAGAAGGGGATGACAGAGGATGAGATGGCTAGATGGCATGATCAACTCAATGGACATGAGTTTGAGCAAACTCCAGGAGATTGTGAAGGACAGGGAAGCTGGTGTGCTGCCGTCCTTGGGGTTGCAAAGAGTTGGTCATGACGGAGTACTGAAGAACAATAATATAGATGTGTATAACTGAATCACTGTTGTACAGCAGAAATTGATCAATTATACTTCAATTTTTAAAGATCAATTAATAGAAGAAAAAAAATTTAGCTTAAAAAGTTAAAACAAAGCCTAAGATTAAGTATGAAAAAATCTGGGTCTGATCACTTCCCTACCACTGTCTCACGGTCCTACATTCCCAACATAGTAGTATTAACGATTTCTTTTGCTTTTTTCCCAGATATTTTTGTTCCTCTCTAGAAATATTTGTGTGTTAAAAGTGAAAAGTGAAAGTGTTTGTTGATCAGTTGTGTCTCTTTGTGACCCTGTAGATGATCCAGCCTGGCTCCTCTGTCTGTGGAATTCTCCAGGCAAGAATACTGGAGTAGGTAGCCATTCCATTCTCCAAGGGATCTTCCTGACCCAGGGATCAAACCTGGGTCTCCTGTATTGCAGGCAGATTCTTTACTGTTTGAGCCATCAGGGAAGCCCCAGAATATATATGTTGTTCTCCAAAGAGCTTTTATTTATATAGGCTGTATCTGTTTGTTTATTACCATGTTGTTGCTCTGTTCAGTCACTCAGTTGTGTCTGACTCTTTGTGACCCTATGGACTGCAGCATGCCAGACTTCTCTGTCCTTGACGATCTCCTGGAGCTTGCTTAAACTGATGTCCATCGAGTTGGTGATGCCATCCAATCCTCTTATCCTCTGTCGTTCCTTCTCCTGCCTTCAATCTTTCCCAGCACTGGGGTCTTTTCTAAGAGTCTTCTCTTTGCATCAGGTGGCCAAAGTTTTGGAGCTTCAGCATTAGTCCTTCCAATGAATATTCAGAGTTCACTTCCTTTAGGATTGACTAGTTTAATCTCCTTGCAGTCCAAGGGACTCTCAAGAGTCTTCTCCAGAACCACAGTTCAAAAGCATCAATTCTTTGGCACTCAGCCTTCTTTATGGTCAAACTATCACATCCATGCATGACTACTGAAAAAACCATAGCTTTGACTATACAGATAGTTGTCAGCAAAGAATGTCTCTGCTTTTTAATAAGTTGTCTAGGTTGGTCATAGCTTTTCTTCCAAGGAGCAAGTGTCTTTTAATTTCATGGCTGCAGTCACCATCTGAGTGATTTTGGAGCCCCTCAAAGTAAAGTCTGTCTCTGTTTCCATTGTTTCCCCATCTATTTGCCATGAAGTGATGGGAACAGATGCCATGATCCTCATTTTTTGAATGTTGAGTTTTAAGCCAACTTTTTCCCCTCTCCTCTTTCACCTTCATCAAGAGGCTCTTTGGTCCTCTTTGCTTTCTGCTGTAAGGGTGGTGTCATCTGCATATCTGAGGTTATTGGTATTTCTCCTGGCAATCTTAATTTCAGCTTGAGCTTCATCCAGCCTGGCATTTCACTTGGTGTATTCTGCATGTAAGTTAAATAAGCAGGGTGACAATATACAGCGTTGACATACCCCTTTCCCAATTTCCAACCAGTCCATTGTTCCATGTCTGCTTTTAAGTGTTGTTTCTTGACCTGCATACAGATTTTTCAGGAGGCAGATAAGCTGGTCTGGTATTCCCATCTCTTTAAAAATTTTCCGCAGTTTGTTGTGATTCACAGTCCAAGGCTTTAGTGTAGTCAGTGAAGCAGAAGTAGATGTTTTTCTGAAACTATTGCTTTTTCTATGATCCAGAGGATGTTGGCAATTTGATCTCTGGTTCCTCGGCCTTTTCTAATTCCATCTTGAGCATCTGGAAATTCTTGGTCCACATACTGTCGAAGCCTGGCTTGGAAAATTTTGAGCACTACTTTGCTAGTGTGAGATGAGTGCAGTTGTGTGGTAGTTTGAACATTCTTTGGCATTGCCTTTCTTTGGGATTGAAATGAAAACTGACTTTTCCAGTCCTGTGGCCACTGCTGAGTTTTCTAAATTTGCTGGCATATTAAGTGTAGCACCTTAACAGCATCTTTTAGAATTTGAAATAGCTCAGCTGGAATTCCATCATCTCCACTAGCTTTGTGCTTAGTGATGCTTCATAAGGCCCACTTGACTTCACACTCCAGAATGTCTGGCTCTAGGTGAATGATCATACCACCGTGGTTATCTGGGTCGTGAAGATCTTTTTTGTATAGTTCTTCCATGTATTCTTGCCAGCTCTTCTTAATATCTTCTGCTTCGGTTAGGTCCTTGCCATTTCTGTCCTTTATTGTGCTTGTGATTGCATGAAATGTTCCCTTGATATCTCTAGCTTTTTGAAGACTTCTCTAGTCTTTCCCACTCTATGTTTTCTTCTATGTATTGATCACTTAGGAAGGCTTTCTTATTTCTCCTTGCTATTCTTTGGAACTCTGCATTCAGATTTTCACCTTTGCCTTTCACTTCTCTTCTTTCTCACATAATTTGTAAGGTGTCCTCAGATAACCAATTTTCCTTTTTGCATTTCTTTTTCTTGGGAATGTTTTGATCACTGCCTCCTGTACAGTGTTACAAACCTCTATCCATAGTTCTTCAGGGGCACTCTATCAGATCTAATACCTTGAATCCATCTGTCACTTCCACCATATAATCATAAGGGATTTGATTTAGGTCATATCGGAATGGCCTGCTGGTTTTCCCTACTTTCTACATTAAGTCTGAATTTGGCAATAAATTAACAGTTAACAATCTGAGCCACAGTCAGCTCCTGGTTTGTTGTTTTTTTTTTTTGCTGACTGGAATGAGCTTCACCATCTTGGGCTTCAAAGAATATAATCAATCTGGTGATGTCCATCTGGTGATGTCCATGTGTAGAGTCATCTCTTGTGTTGTTGAAAGAGGCTGTTTGCTATGACCAGAAAGTTTTGGCCCAACTCTGTTAGCCTTTTCCCTGCTTCATTTTGTACCCTAAGGCCAAATATACCCGTTACTCCAGGTATCTCTTGACTTCCTGCTTTTGCATTCCAGTCCCCTATGATAAAAAGGACATCCTTTTTTGGTGTTAGTTCTAGAAGGTCTTATAGGTCTCCATAGAACCGTTCAGCTTCTTCTGCATTAGTGGTTGTGGCATAGTCTTGGATTACTGTGATACTGAATGGTTTGCCTTGGAAACAGAGATCATTCTGTCATTTTTGAGACTGCACCCAAGTACTGCATTTTGGACTCCTGTTGACGTATGAGGACTACTCCATTTCTTCTAAGTGATTTTTGTCCACAGTTGTAGATACAATGGTCATCTGAATTAAATTTGCCCATTCCACTCCATTTTAGTTCACTGATTCCTAAAATATCCATGTTCACTCTTGCCATCTCCTGTTTGGCCACCTCAAATTTACCTTGATTCACAGACCTAACATTCCAGGTTCATATACAGTATTGTTCTTTATAGCATCGGACTGTACTTTCATCTCCAGACGCATCCACAACTGGGCGTTGTTTCCACTTTGGTTCAGCCTTTGCATTCCTTCTGGAGGTATTTCTCTGCTTTTCTCCAGTAGCATATTGAGCGCCTACTGACCTGGGGAGTTCATCTTTCAGTGTCATATTTTTTTCTTAGTTTAGTATTCATTTTTAAAATAATAAACTCATTGTATGTTAACATAAATGTTTGCAGATATTTTTGTCTGGCTTATTAAAAAACAGCTGAATTTTCATATTCACTTCTGGTTTTAATCTTTTGTGATATATAGTTTTAGTTGAAGTATGTGATGAACATCTGGCTTCACCCAGGTATGTAATTTTTAAGGGGCAGTATAATTTAGTGACATTAATTTCAGGACATTTACATTGTTGTACAACAATTACCACTATCCATCTTTAAAATTTTTTCATCTTCCCAAACAAACTCTCTACCCACTAAATCAGTTACTTCCCATCTGTCTCCGCCAAGCCTCTGGTAACCACAACTCTACTTTCTGCCACTATAAAATTAGACTGTTCTAGATATGTCATATAAGTGGACTCAAACAATGTTTGTCCTTTGGTATCTGACTTATTTCACTTGGTTATCCATGTCACAATATGTATCAGGTTTTTTATTGTCAAATAATATTCTTTGTATGAATATGCCACAGTATCTTTATCCATTCATCAGTTCATAGATATTTGGATTGTTTCCACTTTGAGTTTTTATTATTAATGTTGCAGTGGATATTAGTGTACAAGTTTTTGTGTGGGACATGTTTTCATTTCTCTTGGGTATATATCTAGGAGTAGAATTGCTGAATCATGTGATAACTCTAGGACTTTCCAGGTAGCTCAGTGATTTAAAAAATCTGCCTGCCAATGCAGGAGACAGAGCAGACCCAGGTTCAATCCCTGGGTCAGGAAGATACCCTGGAGGAGGAAATGGCCACCCAACTCCAGTATTCTTGCCTGGAAAATCCCATGAACAGAGGAGCCTGCTGGGCTACAGTCTGTGGGGTCTCAGAGTACCTTTCAAAGAACTGCCAGACTGCTTCCAGAGAGGTTACACTATTTTATACCCCCAAAAATAGTGCCTGATGGTTCCAGTTTTTCTACATCCTCACGTGCACGGGTGCTCAGTCACTTAGTTGTGTCCTCTTTGGTGACCCCGTGGACTGTAGCCCACTAGGCTCCTCTGTCCATGGGATTTTCTTGGCAAGAATACTGCAGTGGGTTGCTGTTTCCTCCTCCAGGGGATCTTCCGAACCCAAGGATCCAAGCTATGTCTCTTGTATTGGCAGGCAGAGTCTTTACCACTGAGTCATCTAGGAAGTCCATACCCTCACCTACAATTTGTAAAAATCTGTCTCTTATTATGGTCATTCTAATGGATGTTAAGTAGTATCTCGTGATTTTCATGTGCATATTTCTGATGATTAATGAGGTATATTTTTTTATATGCTTTTTGGTCATTTGTTTATCTCCTTTGGGGAAATACCTATTCAAGTACTTTGCCCATTTTTAAATTGAGTTGTTTGTCTTTTAAGTGATAAGTTGTAAGAGTTCTTTATATACTGTAGATACTAGACCCTTATCAGATACATGATTTGTAAATGTTTTCTCCCATTCTGTGGGGTTGTCTTTTTACTCTATGATAGTGTCCTTTGGTGCAGGAAAGTTTTTAAGTTGTGATGAAGTCCAGTTTATCTGTTTTTTTCTTTTGTTGCCTGTCCTTTTAATATCTTATCTGAGAAACCATTGCCTAATCCAAAATCACAAAGATTTTTTTTTTCAGCTATGTTTTCTTCTAAGGGTTTAATCGTTTCAGCTCTTACATTTAGGTCTTGAGTTAGTTTTTGTATATAGGGTGATTTTAGTAGGTCAGCTTCATTATATTGCATATGGTATCAGTTGTCTCAGCCTTATTTGTTGAAAGACTGTTCTTTCCCATTGAATTGTGTCTCAACACTTGAAAATGTAAAACCTAGAGGCAAAGTTTAAAGCCAGCTATGAAGGTTAGAGAGTATACAGTCCTCTAAAAGACCATCCTTACTTCTGTTAGCAACTGCAAGTTCAAGGTGTTCCTAAAACCACATGCAGGTATAATAATTCACTAAAAGAGCTTACTGAAAGCTATTACAACTCATGGTTGCAGTTTATTATAGGGAAAGGATACAGATGTAAATCAGCTAAAGAAAGAAGCTCTTTGTGCAAAGTCTTGAGTTCCAAATACTTGTTACCCTCCTGGCCCAGATGTTTAACAATAGGCACCAAGTGTTAACCCACCAGGAAGGCTCACCACAGCTTCAGTGTCCACAGTTTTTCACTGAGGCTTTATTACATAGGCATGATTGATTAGACTGGTTGCCTATGTAATTGAACTCAGTCTCTAGGTTGACTGATACTGCATTACTCAAAGTCCCCAGCCTAAATTACATGATTGGTCTTTCTAGGGTGCTCAGCCCCACCATAAAATCCCATAGCAAAGATATTCTTACCAGGTGTGACATAGATTACCTGCAGAAGCTGAAGGTAGAGATCAGATTTCCCTTTGGGTAAAGCCAAATTTTTTAACTACACTGGGACAAATAGCCAGTTTCAGGGGCAGAGTTAGGAAAGGAATGAAACTTTTTTTTTTTTTTTTACTGAATATCATCTTTGTGCCAGAAATTATATTAGAATTGTGTATGGTCATCTCATTAACTTTTCAGATTAACCCTGAAAAGTATTGTTTATTTATTTTGCATGTGAGAAAACTGAGGCACATAAGCCAAGCAACTTTTCTCAGTGCTGGAGCTAGGATTCAGACCTAACTTTCTCTGCTCCAAAGCCACGCTTTCCCTCAATACCAACCCATCAAGATGGCTCCATTGCACAGTTCTGGGGGCACCGTCTACAGTTGTGTTCTCTGTGGGTGGTTTTCCTTATGCTTGTACAGTGAAACACCTTGTATATCAGCCACCCTAAATAGCATATACCACCTGGATAAAAGCAGTGAGCTTCCAGACAAGTTCCTTGGGACTCTTCTGTGTATGAATTCTGGAGCCATCACCACACATTGCCTCCCACCTTAGCAAGTTAAAAAGGTTCATGAGTGTGTACTCCCTGGTGACCTATTTTGACACACCAGTAATAGTTGTCTCTTCTAGGTTGATATGAGCATCATTGAAGCTACTGTTTTTTTCTTCTCAGGCTGCTGTACAGGACAGATTGAACGAGCAAGAGGGTGTACCAAGTGTTTTCAACCCACCACCATCTCGACCCTTGCAAGTTAATACAGCTGACCACAGGATCTACAGCTATGTTGTCTCAAGACCACAACCAAGGGCAAGTTATTTCATAGCTGGAATCCCTCCCTTTTTTATTTTAAAAGTTCTTTTACTTGGTTATGTTGATCTCTGTATGATAGGAGCAAAAGGAATATTGAGAATATAAACTTGTTAGCTTGACCTAGCTCCTTGGTAGATTTATTGGGTGTATCATTTTTTTCTTGATTCCTTACTGAACCAAAGAAAGTAACTATCCTTTTTTTCCCTGTTTCTATGCCAGTTACTTGAAGAGTTTTCTGTGCCTTGTTTTGTGTTTATGACACTTTATCTACATGTATTTACGTGTCTAAAAATGTTTGTGTTTAGTAGATCCTGCACTTTTAAATTAATGTTTACTGAATTCTTTGCTGTTTCATTTTGCTTAATTTTAAGGTACTTCTAGGGAAATACTTGGAAGTTCTGTGGGAGCCTTGGCCATATTTTTGAAATTAATCTCAGGGCTAGTAGTAGCAAGGAGGTGATTCAGTTATATTCAGTTGGCATTTAAGAGTGTTTCAGGGTACTTGATATTTTGCTGTTGGGAATCTAGAGATGAATAAAGAGGCATTCTTCCCTTTTCAGATTATTTGCAGTCAGATTAGGGAAGTCAGGTGTGTATACTCACAGTGAACTCCAGAGAACTTTTAGAGTTTCTCTTTCTTATTCTTAAGAGTTAACACTCACTTCTTACACTTGAGTTTAAAATGTATTCCATCATTCCTTTTGCAGAGTACTTGGTAAGATTTAAAAAACAGAGTTTCTAAGTAGCTGTTTTAAAGTATTTAACAGTAGAAGAGCACAGAATCTTAGAGGATTATATGATTCAAGGAGTAGTTCAAAAGAATTTCTGGCGGTCCAGTGCTTAGGATTCTGCACTTGACTGTTGAGGATCCAGGTTCAATCCCTGGTCAGGGAACTAAGATCTCACAAGCTGTGCAGTGCAGTGAGAGGGGAAAAAAAAAAAAAAAAGAGTCCTTCTGTATGTGCCCAGTGTTACTGCAGTTTGTTTTGGGCTTGACTGTGTTTGAGACCCTAATGTCGACTAATGGAGTTCCAGAGCTCTAGAGTTCCCTGGCCATGGACACAAAGAGGATATCACATTAACATAATATAACATATAATACATGCTTTGTAAGCTATAGAGCCCTGTGTATTCATTAGTTAATAATAAGAGCAGCAATAATCAATATTGTTAAAATAATTAACACTACTATTGAAATTAGCAGCTATTTGGAGATTTGTAATTGTGATTAATATAATTATTCATCACTTACATACAGAGGTCCAAGGTAGTAATATTGGTTATCTTTCTTGTTATTTCTATATACTACATTTTAATGTGTTAACTCTAAAAATGAAAGAATGAATATTTATGATTTGGGGAGGAAAACTTGGAATTGAATTTGACAACTAATATAGGTAGCTGCACAAAAAGTGTTCAAGCAGATTTAATACAAAAATTATGATAGTATTAGATGAAATGAGGTCCTAAGTAGTTGGTTTTTTAAGAAAGATGAAGTGGTCCAGGAAAAGAGAACCGTATGTGACAGAAGGAGAAATCACATGAAGGACAAAAAAGAATGAAAATCTTATCTAGCAGTTAAGGTATTAGGGGTTGGGAGAATGATATCTAACTTTGTTTTTGGAATTTCAGGGGCTGCTTGGATGGGGTTATTACTTGATAATGCTTCCATTCCGGTTTACCTATTACACAATACTTGATATATTTAGGTACGTACCTTTGTATCCATGTGTTTAGTAGCAACAGGGTAGACTTTGGAGCAGAAACAGATCAGACTAAGGTTTATGCTCTGATCAATTTCAACTTGCCAGTTTATCATCATTATTGAATACCTTTCCTAAAGTATTTCATATAGCATGAAAATATTTTCAGTTTTTCGAACGTAACAACAGATGTTATTTTCACAAATGAGTCTTCCTATATTTATTGTATCCTCCCTATCCCACCATGTTTTCCACCTACATTCCTCAGTTAGTCTTCACACCCTTTCTGTTCCAACCTTTGTTACCTTTACTAGCTTCACACTCCTTATTAACTTTCACCCTAAACCATCTTACAACTCATAATTCCAACAGATTGACTTGCTCTGAAATGACCCATTTTTCCCTAGATTCCTCCTATAACAGTTTCACTATTCTAGACACCCCTTCTGTACATTTCCCTCTGTCTTGGCAATCCATAGGTTGCTGGCACTATAACCCTTCCACACGTGTGTACACCCTTGCTTCACACCGTCACTTTTCTTCTCACTTCCTTCTTTTACCGTTTGGAGAGCTCAGCACAAGAAGTTGCAGAAAGATTGGAAAATGTCAGGGGACCCAAGGTGCACATCAGACTTGAGTGTCTGATCTGGAACTCAGTAATAGATGAATCCACACCTAATCTTTATGGAGAACTAGAATGTTTATGGGCATCCAGGCCAACAAATGTAGCCTTGTATGCGTACAGCGCAACCTGTACCTGACTCTGAATACAGGCTAATCTTTGCCTTACTCTAGGCAACAGAGCCTGAAGGTATGGACCGACCAGCTTCAGAGGTGCATGTAAAAATCTTTAAAATCATAATGAAGATGGAGTTGATATCTCTGTTGTTTTGTTTTTTTTAAGCTAATTGTCCTAAATTGTGTTGGCCATTGGACTATATTGTGATGAGAAAGAACAACAACAAAAAATAATTAAAACCTTTATCCATTCATTCATAAAATTTGAAAACTTGGAGTAATAAGATAATCCTAAAATACTTGATTTCAGAGAAAATTATCAAAACATTAATCTTAAGGATTTCTAATCACTCCTCCACATACACAGCTTCTTTCTTTTATTTTTAATTTGCTCTGGAATGTTTGTGTCAATGAGTTAGATTTGATTATTCAGGAGAAATTCCAAGTGACATTGTGTATATATGGGGAATTTGTTAAGGGGATGAAGAACTGACTTAGTATTTGGTAAGGAGAGTATCATAGTGTAGTTAGCTTTTCTGTGCTGAAATTTCTTCAAGTATATGAATATTGTTCACTTCCTTGGGGAAAAATATGCATGGCATGTGTTACTAATTTTAATGCAACTGTATCATCCAAGCAACTTGTTTAACGTTATGTAGCACCTTGACTTATCAAGCCCCTGCTCCTTTGCCTTTTATGGAAACCCAAAGGATAAATAAATGGTACTATACAAATGTGATAAGATGGCCTCTTCAGAAACAGATGTACCATCTTTAAACTTAAGTAACTGCCAAGTTTTCAACTCTGGCCAAGTGTTGTCTAGATCAATTTTATAACTTCTCTGTGGATGCTGTCAACCATAAATCACTGAGCAAAATTTACTTGCCCCATTGACAAGCAAGTAAATCATGAGTGCAAGTTTGGATTTGAAGTTCTTGTCCATAATCTGAATAGTTTGGGGATGTGGATTCATAATTCAAAATTCCAAGAGAACAGAAAGGAAAGGGAGAGGCAAGTAGAACAATCAGAAAGAGACAGCTCTGTTCTAGAACAGCACTGTCTAATAGAACTTTCTGTGATGATGGAAATGTTGTGTATCTTCGCTGTCTAGTGTGGAAGCCATTAGCCACATGTGGCTATTGAGCACTTGAAATATGGCTGTTGTGAGTGATGAACTAAATTTTTTTATTGTATTGAATTAATTTTCTTGGTAATTTTGATAGCCATAGGTGGCTCTTGGCTGTTTTAGACAGTGCCATTACAAGAGTCTGAGGGCACAGCCTGACTCATGACCTTTGTGGATATTGGGTCTTCCTTTCCCAGTTTTTTAGTCCTAAATTTTTCTGCAAAAAGCATTTAATATTTGTTTACGCCAGTGTTGAAATTTATAATCCTAGTAGTTTGCATTCTTCTTAAACAGGCTGTGGCACAACTTGCTGCTTTGTGGCTTTTGAGCCAGACTGTCTTCTCAGGTTTGATGGTCCACTCAGAGGTGTTTCACCTCCCCTTGCTGCCATGCCTGTGGCTCTGTATAGGAATCTTTACAAACTGGCCTATTCCATATGCACTACAGTAAGCCGATTCATGTGATATTTATTCCTTCCTCCCCAGGTTTGCTCTTCGTTTTATACGGCCTGACCCTCGCAACCGGGTCACTGATCCCGTTGGGGACATTGTTTCATTTATGCACTCTTTTGAAGAGAAATATGGGAGGGCACACCCTGTCTTCTACCTGGGAACATACAGCCAGGTCAGTGCCACAAACCATATAGATGCCAATTTATTGATATGGTTCTATCCTCAAAGCATAGGCCAGCACTGATCATGTTATTCTTTTATTCAAAAACTTTAAATGACTTTTTATGGCTTATACATACACACACACACACACACACAAGCCCTTTAGCTGGGCCCTCTTTGATCTAATCCCAACCTCCTTTTGAGGTCTTTCCTGCATAACTTGTTTTCCTGTACCTTAGGTTCCAGCTAAACAATCCCCTTAACACACTTTGTAACGTCCCACCTCTGTGCCTTTGCTTTTACTTTACTGTTTCCTCTATCTGAAATGCCTTCCTCACATTTTTGTTAACTGGAATCTTGCCCATCCTTTACCAGCTCGTGTCTCGCCCCTCTTGTACCTTTCCTGATTGCTGCACTCTACCCTGCCTACTTATAGACTAAAATAGTCTTTTGTATTTTCATAGTGTTTTTTTTTTAAATGTTATAGCAATTTCACAGTCTTCCTTATTTTATAGTTGTTTGTGTTCATGTCTTATCTCCTATACAGACCATAAGCTCCTTGTAGGCAAAGCCTAAGTCTTCTTGGATCCCTCACAGAACTGAATAAGGGCATAGACCATAGACTCAAGGCAGCACATCTCATTTAACCCAAGCAACACACACCTTTGACTGTTGTTATCTCTCAGGGGCGAAGATTAGTAGGAGTTCTTTGGGTATTGGGCACACCCCACTTCACCAGAAAACAAGGTATAAGCACACGGTGGGCATGTGCCTAAGGACGGTTCTGTTCTGCAGCCTCCAGGATTCCTGAATCTATCTGGAAAAGGAGAAAAATGCTGACTCTGGCTTCCTGTCTGATTCTCCCACATCTGTTTTTTCTCACTGGCTGCTCCCACCCCATTCAGTAAGCCTTAAGCACCTACTATATGCCACACATTGTGCTCAGTGCTAGAGATACAGTCGTGAATGAGATGGGTCCTCTCATATACCCTCTTCGCTGTGATCCTGAGGGTAGACCACTATTGGTCATTCAGGAAACCTTAACTGAATTGTAATGTGTCTAGGAGTCTACAAATGGAAAAGCACACACAGGAATGTGGGATACTTGCCTTGTTTTTGAAGATCTTTTAAAACTCATGCTCTTTAAAATACCCTTGGGTCTCTCATTTTCTCATCCCTGTTTGGCATGTGGCCAGGGATCTAGCTTATCTTCACAGTATTTATTATGCTGTAGCTATCAAGTGGCAAAATTCTCGTCTCCTTATTCAGGTCAGATTCTCCTGTTTTTATCATCCTTTAGACTGTGGGAACAGCTGACTTTTCTGTGATTACATGGGGCTTTTTTCTGTCAGCCTGCTTATTATTTATTCTCACTTGCCTAATACAATTTAAATCCTAACAACACTAAAAACTTTTTCATTGGAGCGTATTAGCATATGGACTTTCTATTGGGAGAGGAATGCCGGGGGTGTGAAGATAGAAAAGCCCAGGAGTTTTCTGGTTTTCTTGCTTCCCTTCTTTCCTTATTTCTTCTTTTGTTCCTAAATACATAGCTGTATCCATTAGGACCCTTATCCTAATTAAAAGCTTGAGGCACAGTCATCATCATAATTAGTGATCTTCTGTTTCTCACAGGCACTTAATGATGCCAAACGGGAGCTTCGCTTTCTTTTGGTTTATCTTCATGGAGATGATCACCAGGACTCTGATGAATTCTGTCGGTAAGTGGATTGTTTTTTTTCTCCCTCTTTTCTGATCTTATCTGCTGATAGTTGTGGTAAGCAAGTTCCTCTTACGTCATTTTCATCCCTCTCCCCAGCAACACACTCTGTGCACCTGAAGTTATTTCACTAATAAACACTAGGATGCTCTTCTGGGCATGCTCCACAAACAAACCTGAGGGATACAGAGGTAAGTTGTTTTTTTTTTCCCTCATTGAAATTGTTAGAATATCTTTCAAATAATCTGGATGGACACGCCATTTATCGCATGACTATTCTTCGGCCAACCAAACCTCTCAGCAGTCATAAGAGATGGGGTTGTATTACCTCCACTGTATAGTTTAGGTGTTGAAGCTGCTGGCCCACAATCATACAGTTAGCAAGTTTTGGAGCACGCTCAGGTCTGTCAGACTCTAGCCCACTTATTACAGTTAACCATTGCCAGAACCTGTTTTGTTTTTTAAAATACCCAGTCCTGGCCAGCAACTTGTCTTTAATCTTAGTGGGCTTTTTACCAGAGTCTATTCTTGTCATTAGCAATTTTACCAGAGCTTCTTACACAGTGAGATAGTTGTTCTAGTATGTTGAGTGCCCATAGGGATTCAGAAAGCTCAGATCTTTACTGACTGTAACAAACTCTTAACTGGAGGTAAATATCTTTAGAAGTCAGTGTAAGATGTACCAGCTTCCCTGGTAGCTCAATCGTAAAGAATATGCCTAAAGTGCAGGAGACCCAGATTTGATCCCCGAGTCGGGAAGATCCCCTGGATAAGGAAATGGCAACCCACTCCAGTATTCTTGGCCTGGAGAATCCCATGGACAGAGGAGCTTGGCAGGCTACAGTTCACGAGGTCACAAGAGTTGGACACAACTTAGCAACTAAACCACCATAAGATATAAGGGCATCTAGTGAAGGAAAACATAGTTTACTTTGCAGCTACTTCTGTTCAGCAACTTTTGAGTATATATTGGCATACAGGTTCTGTGCTAAATCCTGAGAACCAAAGATGCAGTAGGTGGTTTGTCTGCATCCTGGAATCCGAATTGTTGTTCCTAATTGGTTTTTAAACAGCTGATAAGTCCTTGCATATTTGACATTCTAATATGGCTTTGGAGATGACCAGTGATAGAAGGAGACTAAGGGTATTTTTTATAGAAGCTTAAAATCTCTTCTTTTCAAATCATAAGGTAAAACTGTTATGGTAAAATCTTGGTTATTTGGAGGACCAACTTTCTAAGCTTGTTCAGAATAGAAAAGCTAGCCCTTTTTTTATTGGGTAGCATGTATGGGACATAGGAAAAGGGGATAAGGAAGGAATTGGATAAAAGGAACAAAAGATAGGGAAGATGATGGTTTAGATCATCACCAGTAACAGAAAACTGGAGAGTTGCAGCCTTGGCCTCTTTAGGCTTGACCCCAACCAGCACAAAGTAAGATTATTGTAATAAGCAGTAGCCAGAGTCCTTGTGGAGAAGGCAGTGGCACCCCACTCCAATACTCTTGCCTGGAAAATCCCATGGACAGAGGAGTCTGGTAGGCTGCAGTCCATGAGGTTGCTAAGACTAGGACACGACTGAGCGACTTCACTTTGACTTTTCACTTTCATGCATTGGAGAAGGAAATGGCAACCCAGTCCAGTGTTCTTGCCTGGAGAATCCCAGGGACGGGGGAGCCTGGTGAGCTGCCGTCTGTGGGGTCGCACAGAGTTGGACACGACTGAAGAGACTCAGCAGCAGCAGCAGAGTCCTTGTATATCCTTTTTGCTCTGTCAAATAGACATCATCCTTGAACTCTGCAGCCTGCTCTAGCATCATCATGACAACCACACCCCACCAGAAAAGCCTGTCCTACTCTAATCAGACTAATTGGACATAGGAACACGAATATATAACAACAACAACAACAAAAAGATTGAGAAACTAGAAGAGGAAAAAAGGTAGGCAGGGAATAAATGACACCTCCATTGTTTCCCAGTTGAGACTAAAGCAGTTATCTCTTGCTTGTTGTGTGAACTCTAAGAATTAATCTGTTTCATCCCTAAGTCCTGCCCTTGATTTTTTGGATCTTCTTTCTGTCAGTCTCTCAGGCTTTAAGAGAAAACACCTATCCATTCCTGGCCATGATTATGTTGAAGGATCGGAGGATGACTGTGGTAGGACGTCTAGAAGGCCTCATTCAGCCTGATGACCTCATTAACCAGCTGACATTTATCATGGATGCAAATCAGACTTACCTGGTGTCTGAACGCCTAGAGAGGTACAGGGGAGTTCCTCTCTGGAACTGAGAGACCAGCTGCAGATGTGGGTGCCTTACCTGGGGCTTCACAAATCCTGACTTCTTCTCTGTGTTAGGCAACTTCAAAAGCCTTCTCCATTTAATGTTAAAATATTCATATATTGATACTTTGACCTAAATAACTCCATCAGATCATTTGTTCTTGGAGATGTCATTCAAAATAAAGATAAGACTGTGCTCAAGATCACAGATCATGTCATTTAAAATAGCTGAGCATGATATAAAGAACTTAAATATAAAAACTGAGGAATGGTTATAACTCCCCACGCCCTGCCATCATATAATATACAGAAATTAATGTAGAAAATTCAGGAAACACAGAAAAGCACAAAGAAAAAATTTTAAATAATTCATAATCCTACCACCACTTTAACATTCTGGGATATTTTCTTTTAATTTTACAGACACAGACACACAACACTCTACATACATACCCAATTTTTCAGAGAGAAAAAGAAATATCCTAAAATGTCAGTGTTTCCTTTTTGATTAATAGAATTCTGAGTTTCTGTATTTTTCAAATCTGCTAAAATATGTGTGTGGTTTTTTGGTTTTATAAAAGCAACATATATAAAAATGCAGTTACCCAAGAAGGTATTTACCTATAAAATATGATATTGATGATCATTTGATGGTAATAATACTGAGTTACTTCTGTTAGGATTGGGGGGAAAGGGTAGTTTTACATGAAAAATTGAAAAGAGATGGAAAAACTCGCCATTTCTTTTTCTGCCAAATTAAGACAAGAGACAGTGCATTTAGATTCTGCATGCTTTCTTTGTACTCTCTCATGATAGTATGAAATAGTCTTCTGCCCAGATTGTCAACCTTTTTAACCCCCTAAAAAATTTTCAGTATAAGGAAACACAGGGCTTTGTGAGATTTATCTTTTCCTTTTGTGCTTTTGATCTGTCCACAGGGAAGAACGAAACCAGACCCAGGTGCTGAGACAGCAGCAGGATGAGGCCTACCTGGCCTCTCTCAGAGCT
This sequence comes from Bison bison bison, assembly GCF_000754665.1. NCBI lineage: Eukaryota > Metazoa > Chordata > Mammalia > Artiodactyla > Bovidae > Bison > Bison bison. Next base: position 3,424,113 of record NW_011494810.1, on the reverse strand, counting down.
GACCAGGAGAAAGAGAGAAAGAAGCGAGAGGAGCGCGAACGGAAGAGGCGGAAGGAGGAGGAGGTGCAGCAGCAGAAGCTGGCAGAGGAGAGGCGGCGGCGGGTGAGGAGCCTGTCTGCTTCTGGTGACTCCCAGACTCACTCTCTTCTTAAGTGTGAAAGGAAAACACTAGTTGATAGGATTGTGAATGATTTAAATTCTCCATGCCGTTTTAGTGTTTACTACATTTTTCACAAAAAGTTTTTTTTTTTAAGTTTATTAAAACAAATATAAGAGTAAGTATAAAGGTTATGTAAAACAGCTCTGTTCCATGAAAAGGAAGCATAAACAGATAGTAAACAGTTCAATATGCTAATTCACAGCAATAGTGTTTAAACATTCAAGTACCAGTGTTAGGTCATCTGACATTTAATTCGTGGTCTTGTTTCATCATTGCATATTGCTGCTTGATTATAGCCAGTGTCTTTTAGTCCTTCCCTTTTTTCTAACAGTTGCATACCTTAACATAGTCAATAAATAATATATGTGATGCAGTGGTGTGCAATCAGATAAATATAATTTGAAGTAAGGTGTTTCTGACTCTTGCCAAGAAGTTTTTTTCCTGATACTGCCCAGTAAACCTACATGATATGATTGTATTTCTTGTTTCCTTGTTCCCTAATTGGAACCATAGTCTCACCTTTGCTTTGTGTCTCTACAGAATTTACAAGAGGAGAAGGAAAGGAAGTTGGAGTGCCTGCCCCCAGAGCCTTCCCCTGATGACCCTGAAAGTGTCAAAATCATTTTCAAATTACCCAATGATTCTCGAGTAGAGAGACGATTCCACTTTTCACAGTCTCTAACAGTAAGGACTGCCTCAACTGTGTGAAGTGTTAATGTCTGGGCTATAGATCTGAAAGCTTTTAAGGACTCTCAAGAATGTTGTTGGTTTATCTGCTGCTCTAATGAACAGAGGAGGAAGGGGGTAGAACAGAGAGTGAAGAGGGTACTGAATTATTGTAGGTTCCTTCAGGTCTAGCTGCCAACACAGAGCAGTTATTAAGATTCATTATGTCATGTTTGAGCTCTGCCAAGAAGAAAAGATACCTTACCAAGAAGTTCCACAGAAGACTCGGATGTTGGAGGTGGGAGACTCTCCTTTGCTGCTCGGCTTTCATTGGCTTCAGAATCCCATCAGCACCCCTTGCTGTGTAGAAAAGGCTCTATCCCCATGGCCCTAGAATGACTGGAATTACACAACTGGATATAAGTGCATGTGCAGTTTTCATGCAGTTGTCACTGTTTGTTTCTTCTCAGGTTAACCCATAAGCCCCATGTAGTAGGGCTACATTGTATAGCTGGTGTCCATAGGTAAATAGTATTTGTCATTCCATAGGGATGTAGTTGGAGAAGGCGATGGCACCCCACTCCAGTACTCTTGCCTGGCAAATCCCATGGACAGAGGAGCCTGGTATGCTGTAGTCCATGGGGTTGCGAAGAGTCGGACACGACTGAGTGACTTCCCTTTCACTTTTCACTTTCATGCATTGGAGAAGGAAATGGCAACCCACTCCAATGTTCTTGCCTGGAGAATCCCAGGGACGGAGGAGCCTGGTGGGCTGCCGTCTATGGGGTCACACAGAGTTGGACACAACTAAAGTGACAGCAGGGATGTAGTTAAAAGCACAGACAGAGTCTTACAGAATGAGGAGCAAATTCTCATTGTTCTGTTGTTAATAGATATCTCTCCTTGGTGAGTTTACTTAATCTCTACGCCTCAGTTTCTTCATCTGTAAAATGAGTATAATGGTCACTCTGTAGTAGGATAATTAGAATTAAGTTCGTATGTAAAGTACTTAACATTGTGCCTGGTTCATAGTAAACATTCAAATGCTATATTTTATGTTTTTTATCAGAAGGAATTATATTATATTTAGTGTTGGTATGTTGCCTTTATGTTTATATTGTGTTGGCATGTTGCCTTTCCAAATTTACAACCATACTATATTCTGCCATTTCCCTGATCCCTTGAAATAATCAGGAGTAAACTGCGTAATTGGACTTCCCATGGAGGCTCAGTGGTAAAGAATCCACCTGCCAATGCAGGAGACTTGGGTTCAATGTCTAGGTCAGAAAGATCTCTTGGAGCAGGAAATGGCAAAACACCTCAGTATTCTTCTTGGGGAATCTCATGGACAGAGGAGCCTGACGGGCTAAAGTCCATGGGGTTGAAAAAGAGTCAGACATGACTTAGTGACTAAACAACAACAAACCGCATAATAGAAATGTGGCTGCTCTGTGGGTAGGTGAGGCTGGGTGGCACATTGATTACTTATTTCTGTTTAATTGGAGAACATTGAGCAAGTTACAGAATCTCTTAGAGGGCCTCAGATATATCGCAAATGTACAATGGAAATATGACTTGCCCTCTGATAACATTAAACTGAAGGTATTTTAGGCCCTGTGCTGGGTACCCTGTGAGTTATGCAGGTGAGTAAAGTTTGGTTCTGAAATTCACAGAGCTTGCTGACTACTAAGAATGTTAAGATGATTCAAAGAGCTAATTCACAGTAAAACGTTGTGAGGCATCCTGGTGAAATAAATAGCTTCTCCATTTTCTCTCTCTCTCATTTATATACTGATTTATATGGAGGAAGGTACTCTTCATCCCTAACTTCGGGTATTTTATTTGGGAATAACATGAATGAGCCTCAAACAGGACCTACCATGTTGTAGATGGTTACTATATGTTCATTCCCTTGCCTTGATGTGTCTCCTAACTGCTGTTTTGTGTGTAGGTTTTAGCTTGCAACCATCTTGACTAACAGTTTCCCTGTAGTATGCCCAAGCTCTTCTGGAGCTTTTACTCCCCAAACTCTCATTACATATATGAAAAGCCTAACCAAAATTTGCTCTCCTCAGAGTTTTAGAGGAAAGTCTATTAGAATTGTGGAATAGAATAGACTTTTAGTTAAAGGGTAACCAACCAATTTGTTTTGTTAATAAATATTTAATCCTTGTAAGCCTTTAAAAAGATTCACACTAAAAGTTATTTTAAAAAATAAAAACTAAGATGGAGAAATGAGGACAGGGCTCAAAGATAGGAAAGAAGTGTGGCAGGAGGTATAGTGGCCCTGTTGGCTTTTCATTTAACATTCGTAGTGTTAATAGCAAGTAGCTGAAGAATGAGTTACAGTTTTTTAGTGCCCTCACAGACTGTGATCTTCCTGTGAATTCTACCCTCTATACATACTCTGGATGAGTGAATGTTACATGAAATGCACTGTTTGCACATGATACTCAACTCTTGACAGTGATTAAATGCTAGGATTAAAAAAAGGATAAAATGTACAAAAATCTCCAGCTTCTGTGAGTGGGCAGAAAAGTGGCACCTGACTTTCTCCTAAATAAATGCATATGAGAGAATCCAAATTAAACTCAGCCCAGAACTCATTTTTCTATCCATTACGAACCAAAAGGCACCTCTAGAGTGATTTTATGTGTTTCTTGATGGTTTTAGGGCATTGCCAGTGATAAAGAATGCCAGTGTTGTATTAGTGTTGAGTATTATCAAGCAGTGATTGAAAAAGGAGCAAGATGTTTTGCCCTTTTGTAAAACCCTTACTGGGTTCATACCAAGAATACTTGGTGCAAGTCTAACTGATGCATCTCAAGAAAAGAAAAGGAGAATGAATGTTAATGGAAATTGCAAAGACAGAAGGGAACTGAAAATTATTAAGGTTGACCAAAATATGAGAAGTTGGTAAAATCATGAATGGATTAGATAAGAGGAAAATGAACTTACTCTTTAAATGGATTTGTAGCTATAGCCCCTTAAGAATTCTAAAGAGGTAAGTTTAAGTTAAGACAAACGCAGGAAGGACTGCTTCACCAAAAGGGAATATACTTATATGAGAGGTGGAATAAAAAGGAAATAGAAATAGATTCCCTCCAAAAAGTAAGTGTAACTTGAATAGTGTGTTCCTGATCTTTGTGAGGGACCTGAACGCAGTGTCCTTCATAGCACATCCCTTAGAGTCTTGTTAGAAATGGAATATGTGGGACTTCCCTGGTCTTCCAGTGCATGGGACATATGTTCAATCCCTGGTCTCAGAAGATCCCACATGCCAAGGAGCAACTAAGCCCACGCACCACAACTGCTGAGCTCACACGCACTGCAATGAAAAGTTCCTATGTGCTACAGTGAAGATCCTGCATGCCACACCTAAGACTTGACACCACCAAATAAATACTTGTTTAAAAAACAAAAGGGACTTACCTGGTGGTCCAGTGGTTAAGACTTCATGCTCCCAACACAGGGGGCCTCGGTTCCATCCCTGGTCCGGGAAGTAGATGCTGCAACTGAAAGTTTGCATGCCTCAACTAAGAGTTCACGTTCCACAGCTAAGGATTCCACGTGCCACAACTAAAACCCAGCACAGCCAAATAAATATCTTTTAAAAAGAAATGGCATATGAGATGAATAGGACCATAGATCAGCCAGGGTGTGTATTCTTAATGGGTGGAGTTAAGAGAGAGGGGAAAATAAGAACTTACCTGTATCTTGTCAGAGCCAGACTAGAGTAAGAGGGCTTTCTCAGAGGAGAGGTCCACATGGAGGGTGCTGGTCCTGATCTCGATCAAGTTAAGGAGGTATCCACTTGTGGGGACACCCAGTGCAAAGAAGTCAGAGCCCAGGTGGCCTGGGAATGGAGTAGATATTAAAGCCAGAACCAGGTAAGGAGGGTGTACATTTGGAAAGAGGAATCAACTCTGAGCATTCAGCATATATAGAGGGAAATAAAGATACAGATGTGTATATGTATGTACACATTGCCTAGCTTTCTCCACAGAGTGTGCCTAGGAACATCAGCACCCCAGTAGCAGTGAACATACTTTTAGTACCTGGATCATGGTTTTTATTTATTTTCTTATTTTTTTCTTTCTTTGGCTACATCATGCAGCATGTAAGGTCTTAGTTCCCTAAGCAGGGATTGAACCTGTGCTCCTTGCAGTGGAAACATGGAATCCTAACCACCGGTCCACCTAGAAATTCCCTAGGTCATGGTTTTTAAATGCCATTGTCCATTAGGAAGAACCAGGGAATGTCCCTGGTGGTCTAGAGGTAAAGAGTCCACCTGCCAATGCAGGGGACGTGGGTTCAATCCCTGGTCCAGGAAGATCCCACATGCTGCAGAGCAACTAAGCCTGTGTGTTGTGCCGTAACTACTGAGCCTGAGTGCTGCAGCTACTGAAGCCCATGGGCCTAGAGCCTGTGCTCCACAACAAGAGAAGCCACTGCAGTGAGAGAGTAGCCTCCATTAGCCACAACAAAAGAAAGCATGTAGCAATGAAGACCAGTGCAACCAAAAATTTAAAAATTTTTTAAAAAGAATAATTAGGGCTCCTTGGAGAAATGGCTTATGGAAGTTAAGGGCTTTGATGGAAAATACAAGATTCGCCTGTAACACCTTGTGCCACAAAGCAAGAAATTATTCAGAGAACATCGGAGACAGGTCAGAAATACACAGAAGCCAGCTTCATTGGGCTTCTCAGAGGTCAGAGACAGTTTGAGCATAAGAACCTATTGAATAAAATAGGGAAGCATGGCTCTATGTTAATAAATTGAAGAAAATTTGAGGAGCAGAATGTTCCTGGAGTTTCAGAGTACTTCCCCAAGAAATATTCCTTAGTTACAATGGAGAAAAGACTAAGAGTGAAGAGGCCTGGCAGGTCCCACCTTAATCAAGTGATCACAGTGGACATCATAGGTAATAGAGCAAATTGAAATTATACTCCACCTGAATAGTATGCATTGAGTAGATCACATCATTTCTATAACACTCCTGCTAAAGATGCATAACTGGAATTAATCATGAATAAACTTCAGATAAACAAATTAAGAGGCAAAAAACTGACCGGAAACCTTTAGTAGTGTCAGGGTTATGAAAGTTAAGGAAATCCTGAAAATTTGTTCCAGGCTAAAGGAACAGACTTAGGAGATGTGACAGCTACTAAATGCAACACACAATTCTAAACTGGATGCTTTTGCTCTAAAAGGCAACTGCCAGTACTTGAATGGAGCCTGAATGAAAATTTAATGTACATTTTTATAGTGTCAGTTAAGTTTCCTGATTTTGCAGGTTTTGTATTATGAAGGTAATTGCCCTTTTTGTAAAATATACACAAGTATTCTGGGATGATGGGACATTCAGTTGGTAGCTCACTTTGAGTTGGATTCAAAGAAAAAATACTATACCTATGCTTCTGACTTTTCTGTAACTCTTGACTATTCCTAAGTAAAAAATGTTTAGGGCTTCCCTGGTGGCTCAGTGATAAAGAACCCACCTGTCAATTGAAGAGATGTGGGTTCAACCCCTGGGTCAGAAAGACCCCTGGAGAAAGGAAATGGCAACCCACTCCAGTATTCTTGACTGGGAAATACCATGCACAGAGGAGCCTGGTGGGTGACAGTCCATGGGGTCTCAAAGACTAGGACTTAGCAACTCAACAACAGCAAGGTTTGTTGTTTATATCAGACCAGTTTTCAAAGAAAGAAATGTATGAATTCATAGCAGGACTGGGTAACAAATCTCTTAAAAGAGCTTCCCTGCATTGCTCTGTGAAATGGATGGATTTTGAAATGAAATTTCAGTGTAATGCAGTAATTTTGTATCTCCAGGTCATCCTGGAGAGAGCTAGGGTGTATTTGATTTCATAGTTTTTGTGTGTGTATTTGTGTGTGTGTGTTTTCTCACTGCCCTTTTTCTCTGTGACCTCTGCAGGTAATCCACGACTTCTTATTCTCCTTGAAAGAAAGCCCTGAAAAGTTTCAGATCGAAGCCAATTTTCCCCGAAGGGTGCTGCCCTGCCTCCCTTCAGAGGAGTGGCCCAACCCCCCAACGCTGCAGGAGGCCGGACTCAGCCACACAGAAGTTCTCTTTGTTCAGGACCTAACAGACGAATGACACTTTTTCTTCCTCTTCTCTCCCACCCCAATCCCCAAAAGAAATGGAAAAAAAACAAAAACAAAAAAATAAGAGAGATTGATATTATTATTATTATAATACAATATTTTTTTTAAAGACTGCTGCATCCTAAGGAAGGATCAGAAACCATGCTGCCTGCAAGAGTCACCACCTGTGTGTGCACGCAAGGTTAGCAATGAACGTTCCTGCCGGCAAGCCCACCCTTCCCTACTCCCTCTGCACCACACACCTTCCAGTGAAAGGAGACTCTTCACCTCCAACCCAGCCAGTGTCCCAACTGGGGAAGGGCACATTCCCACTAGAGCTCATGCATTCTTGCTTTTATGGAAAATAAAAGTGAAAACCTTCATCAAACAGCTACTGCAGCGTCTCCTGAGGACTCGCTTCTCCCACCTCTAGAGAAGAGGGAAGAGAAGGCACAGGGCAGAGAGATGTTCCTTCAGCTTCCTACGATTTATGAATAATTTTAAATTTTTTTCTGTTGCTTTGTAATGACCAAAGGAATAAGGCTGACATAGGTATATTTGTTTTCCTTAACATTATTTGATAAAGAGCCAGTTTTTAAACCCATGAATTTTTGCCCTGGGCTCTTTAGCCCACAAGAGTGTAATAAAGGTGCCCTGGGCTGGTTTGTGCTTATTTCTGCCATTGTCCCTCTCATGTTCCCAGAGAGGTTATTCTTTTTGGTCCAACTCTTGCTGTCCTTTCTTGCCACCTGTGCACCCCACTTGGGGCAATGGGAGGAAGTCCGGGTTTGTAGCCCTGCAAAGGTTGTGTATGTACCAATACACCCGTATATGTGGTATGAACTCCATGTAGATTTACCTATACATAAAACTGCAGCTTTTCCTTGGAATCTGGGTTAGGTGGTCATTATGGGGTCTGAACCAAAGGATGGCACTTCATTCCTGACATGTGCATGCCCTTTCTGCCCAGCCCTGAGCCTTCCTGAATTGCCAAGCTTGGTGCCTTTCCAAAGGACTAACAGGGCCTGTGATGCAATCAACAGAACCATGTGAGAGGACCCTGCCTGTCTCCTTAGGAATGTGTGGTAGTGGTGGTTTAAAAGAAAGAACCATAGGCCTGAAGGAAGCCAAGACAGAACTCAGCCTCTGTAAACTGTTGGAAGGCACATTTCAGGTTTTGATGCAGCCACCTGCTGTGGAGACGAGTTTTTATCCTCTCTATTGCTGTTGAAGTAGTAGGGGTTTTTAGCCTCTGGATGTCTGTGGTTGAGTTTATGGTAGTGGGTACATGGATCAGACTGTGTCTTAGCATGAGCTGACAAGTATTCCAAAGTGTTCTGTGGTAGACTGGTGTAGACTCAACATTGCAGCCTACTGAAGTTACCACAGTTCGCTAGTGTTTGGTGAGGCCAGGGGCTCATACCAAGGTCAAGCACAACTTGCTGGATTTGCAGTCTCCAGAGGCTTTCTCCTGCTTAGCTAAAACCTGAGGGCCGCCCTTGTAGGTTGCCTGACGTGGCTGCTGTTTTCTGCTGCCCCAGTGGTTGGCATAAACACCCAGGGCCGGTGGGGAGCCCAGCAGGTGTCACCTGTGGGCCTTGAGAAGTTCGCAGTGGCCTTGGCACAAGTGTCTACAGCGCCATCTCCAGGAAAATGTAATCCCGCTCCTGGCTTCTGTCATCCTTCCACTTGGTTTCCTGCCATCCCATGACCAGACGAGTGGGATTGCTGGCTATTGCCATAAAATGTTATCTGAAGTGAATACCAGGATAAACCATGTTCTCCAGTCCACCTTATGTGAGAAGTTTGCTTCCTGCTGACAAGCACGCAAAGAGGAATTTTTTCAGTTAACTCAGCCAACCTGCCTGCCTAGAATTTGCATTTCCCTGGCAGGACCTTTGCCAGGCTGGATGTACCAAGTATCTTGCCCACACCTCTGGGAAGTTGTACTTTTTTTGCCTAATAATTCAATCTGCATCTTCTTCTACAGTGTGCACTTTATGCCTCTTGCCTTTTGCTAACCGGTCCAGTGAAGGAGGTCCAGTGCCAGAGCATTAAAGTCCGTTTGTGTCAGTACAACTCTCAGGGTGGCCTGTCAATTTGCTTTGTTTTGTTTTTGTCTTTTTTTTTTTTTTAGCACTGCTTTACTCAGAGCAGTTCCTGTCTTCTTGCTGATCTAGACCTGCCACTCATCCCGCTCCTTTCCTCCATGAAAGATGCACATTTTGTCAATGCCAGTACAATCTGTATGTTATTCCCAAGGCCCTCTGGGAACTTGATGGGACCTTCAAGCGAGAAAACAGAGAAGCTGGTGATCCACAAGCATTTGCTCTTGTTTCCAAATTGCCTGATTATTTCATCTGTTTTCAAATGCCAGGTCATCAGCTAAACAGAAACACTTGTTTCCAGTTTTCTTCTGCACTTCCAAGACTGAAGTTGTAGATTCGGCTGAATTTCCGTAGGAAGTGACCAAGCAAAGATACCCAGTTGGAGTCAGTTGAATTTCTGCAGCCTCAGTTTTTTCTTCCACGCCTGCAGAATTTCCTGCAGCAAGTACTTCTTTCTCCTTGCTTTCACTATAATGTTTGGACAAAAAATGGCCAATGGAGAATACTTCTTTAAAAAAGAAAAACAAACTATAAACAAGCTAAAAAGAACCTAGAATCTTCAACTGAACAGTCATTATGAAAATTGCAAATGGTGCCAAGGCCAAGGAAAAAGTTACGGAAAATGACTATGGGAAGGAGTGATAACCCCCAGAATGCAATGATAACCCCCAGAACGCAGAGTCAGGGGAGTATTAATCTGGTGCTTGAAGAAGGAGCTCCACTTTAGAACTGGTTCTGTTTGTTTGTTTGTTTGTTTAAGGACTTGCGAGAGACGCAGCAACAAGAAATCCATCCACAAAGGATGCAGTGCCCCAACGTGTACTGCACCTGAATAAGTTACGTGATAATTTACTGAGGAAATCTAGTGTACTTTAAATTTTTTTCATAAAAGTTTACATTGTATTGTAGGTTAACATTAAATGTTTTATAACAAAATATTCATACCAAGTTGTGGGTCTTTCTGTCTGGGGGAGATGTGGTTCTGTCTGAAGGCAAGGTTGGAAAACATCAGGGAAGGGAATTTTGCCAAGAAGTAAGAGTCAAAAAGAAGCAGGGAGTTAAAATAGACCCATGATGTGTTCCTGTGAAAATGGCAGCTCAGGCAGTGAATAGAAAGCTGGCGGATCTGCATTCAGATTGTGGTCTGTCATTTGTCAGTCTTGTTAACCTCAGTGTCTCAGGTCCCATGAGCTTTAGTTTTACCCAAATGTAAATGAAGTTAATACCATCTGCCTCAGGATGGGCTTGCAGATGAAATCAAATAAATGGAGGGGGGAAAAGCTATATATATATATATATATATATATATATATATATGAAGCGCCTGACACAGGTGTCGTCGTTTGTTCCCCTTTCTCTGAGGAAGTGTATTTTGAAGGTATATTTTCTGGCATTAATAACAATCAGTTTCTTAAGGAATGTCATTTCTCCTGCCTGTACAGACCTATGTTCTTGCAAATGAGTGGCTAGAGAAGAGTCACTTTGGATCTAACAGATTCTTGACTTTGAGAACTACCCTCCTAGTCTATTTTTGCTCTTATTTTTATTTCTGAGGAAATTTAAGCCTCAGTTCTTCGCCTTTTTCCTACTATCTGTCCTGGGCAAAGAACTCATTTCTGTAAGTTTTTGTCACCTGCAGAGTGCCCTGTTGCTTACCCAAAGATACATGTATGTATTTTTTAACCCACATCTTGAGTGCAAACTAGAATGTCTTCTCAGTCTAGTCTGCAGTAATAGTTTATTCACCTTAGGTCAGAATCCCCTAAAAATGAAAACTTTACAGTTGATTGTTCACAGGATTTGCTTGATTGCTGACATATAAGATTTGTTTCATCTATTAGTAGTCAAGGAAGATGCAAACTCTGATGCCAGGTACATCTGGTCACAAATCCTGGCTGTGGCTGTGATTTTGGCCAACTAACAACTTCCTGGGCTTCAGTGTCATCTGTAAGATAGGTTCAGATGTAGCATTTCCCCGAAGATTCAATAAATTGCTGCTGCAGAGTGCCTGGCACACAGTAAGTGTTGGGTAAAAGCTCCTGTTAACTGTTTTCCAGTTTGTAGCTGGCCCACTGCTAGCAATTCATCCCCATGCAGATCAAGGCAGGAGAGAAATAAGGGAGTGGTTGAGAGTTTGCTTATGGGCAAACAGTGCCTGACACGTTTTCTTGACACACCTTCTCCACTGCTGTTGGGACTCCATGTGTGCTTTTACCCTGACAGAGCCACAAGCCCCCAGAGTTCCTTCCTCTTGCCTCTTCTGCCACTTTGATGCGCTGTCCTCCAAGGCAAGCTCCCAAAGCACGTGCCATGTGCTTGGACTATATCCTGTTCTGGTTGCTACTGGCCATTCTCCAGATGTCGGCAACTGATACTTTTTCCACCAGCAACGTGGGTGACTGGACACCTGCATATGTGGATTCCCTAAAATTCCAGCTCCACTTGTGTGGAGCATAGTATTCAACTTCTGTGGCAGCATAGTATTGCGAGAAGCAGCTTTGGAGTCAAATCTGGATTTGAAACTGCTTCCTGCTGGCAAGTTTCCTCATACATAAACCTCACAGCAGGATCCTTGCAAAGTCCAGGTGCCATTTTTCGGGATCTTAGTTCCCGAACCATCCCAGCCCCTGGCAATGAAAACGCCGAGTCCTAACCACTGTACTACCAGTACAGTCCCTCCAGATGCCATTTAAAGGAACTGGTATCTGTGAAGTACTTGGCACTGGGTACATGGACACAAAGTTGAGTGGTCGCTTTCTCCCTTCTATGCCAGCAGTCCTAGGCTTTGAGTATGGCCTTCACTCAGAACTGCCTCACCCTCAGGACTTAAGAACCGACCCTCCTCACCATAGCCGTTACTGTTCCAACTCCCCTGTCCCTACTCTGCCCTCAAAGCCTTTCTGTCCCTTCTCACTTCAGCGTCTACTGGAATCATCACAGTTGGCTTCACATCTCTCTCCACTACAAGCCAGTACTGGCTGTCACAGTTCCCAAAGTAAACTCAACTATTTGATTTCCCTTCTCTTTCTCCTTCAGCTGCAGAATCCTAGCATGTATCACGGTGAGTTGAGGAGCCCTAGGGGTTGGTGCCCGCTCCTTTGATCCAGCTCAGGGAAATTCACACATTTGTACCCCCACTGGCACTGCATCACTGTGTCCCCTTTCTCAAATCCAAGCCCACGTGCATCCTACTCTTAAGCCTACTGCAACATCTTACTTCCTGAGAAAAATGAGGTCTTGCACAGAACTTCCTCATCTTCCTTTTTCACCTCAAAATGTTCTGTGTTTTGTCACCTGCTTCCTGTTTCTCTTCTGTCTTGTGGGTGTATTTTCTCTCAAAAGAGATATAATTAACACAGTAAAATGTCCAGCTCATAAATCCACAGCTTGATACAGTTTTACCTAAGTGTACACCAAAACCAAGGTGCAGAATACCTCCTCGCCCCCAGAAAGTTCCCTTGTGTGTCTTCCCAGTCAATGGCCTCTCAGAGGTAACTATTCTGACTTTTCACCATAGTTTTGCCTGTTCTTAAACTTTGTATAAATGGATTCACTTTATGTATGTGTGTATGGGCTTCCCAGGTGGTTCAGTGGTAAAGAACCCACCTGACAATACAGGAGATGCAGGAGACACGGGTTTGATCCCCAGGTTGGGAAGATGCCCTGGAAGAGGAAATGGCAATCCACTCCAGTATTCCTTCTGGGAAAACCCCATGGACAGAGGAGCCTGGCGAGCTATAGTCCTTGGAGTCACAAGAGTCGGACTCGACTGAGCATGCATGCATGTATGATTGTATAATTTTATAAGTTGTTTTCATGATGGGAATTTAAGGAAGTTCAAAGCAAAAAAAAATAACCACACTGTCCAGAGATGTCCATTGTTAATATTGTGATGTGTATCTTCCCAGACTTTGCATATAAAAGCATTTTTAATACAGAAGTGGGGTAATATTATAAATATTGAATTATCTCTTATTTCACACATTCTTCTATATCTTTTTTAATGGCTATGCAGCATTTCCCTGAATAGATGTACCACATATTGATCAAAAGCCTCTTACGACATTTAGATTGTTAAACTTTTTGTTTGCTTTTCTAGATAATAAATTGATGAACATCCCTATAGCTAAATATGCATGTCCATGTTTATTTTCTCAAGAAAAAAATTTCTAGTAGTGAAATTACTGAGTCAAAAAGGAATGGAAATTTTTACTTTTTAAAATGTTTGTGTTATCTCTAAATTTTAGTCCAGAAAAGTTATTTTATACTCTTATCAGACACCATTTGTGTTATGATCACCAGATCTTTACCAAAAACTATTCCCTTTTCAGTTGCTTGGATTGCTTTATCATCTACCACAAACTATTTGGCATCTCCTCCCTTACAAAATCTTAACCTTGCTTTACCCATAAATCACCTCCCTGTCTCCTTCCCTTCCAAGAGAGTTTGCACAACCAGCCCCCACTTCTTCCTTAACCTCCTGTTAATTATACTTTCATCTCCACTTACCATCTCTTATGGTCACCCATGACCTCTTTTTTTTATTTAATTTGGCTGTGCCAGGTCTTAGTTGTGGCCTGTGGGATCTAGGTCCCTGACCAGGAGTCAAACGTAGGCCCCCTGCACTGAGAGCCACTGGACCACCAGGGAAGGCCCCCCATGACCTCTTAATTACCACTTTGATTGGCCTCTTACAAGACCTTTTGGAATGTAGAAATCGCCCAGTTGATATTTGACACAGAGTAATTGTTGCCTTCTTTCCATTCTCACAGGTTGGGTGTCAGAATATGTGAAGAGGTTAAAGAATTCACACTTTATCCTGAAAGCCACTGAGAGCTTTAAACAAGGGAGGCACGCTGGATTCGGGTTTTAGAAAGTTGATTTTCTCACTGTGGGGAGACTGGATGGGAGAGGGCAAGATAAGAAGTGACAGGATGGAGTTGTGTATCAGGAGCAGCCTAGGGATGGTGAGAACCGAAGAACTGATGCTTTTGAACTGTGGTGTTGGAGAACACTCTTGAGAGTCCCTTGGACTGCAAGGAGATAAACCAGTTAATCCTACAGGAAATCAGTCCTGAATATTCTTTGGAAGGACTGATGCTGAAGCTGAAACTCCAATACTTTGGCCACCTCATGTGAAGAAGTGACTCATTGGAAAAGACCCTGATGCTGGGAAAGATTGAAGGCAGGAGAACAAGGGGACGACAGAGGATGAGATGGTTGGATGGCATCACTGACTCGATGGACATGAGTTTGAGCAAGCTCCGGGAGTTGGTGATGGACAGGGAGGCCTGGCGTGCTGCACCCATGGGGTTGCAAAGAATCAGACATGACTGAGCGACTGAACTGAAATGAAGGGATGGAGAGAGGCTAATGATGGACTGGGCACTATTTAGGGGAAATAGTGGCCAAGACTAGGAGGTTGATTAAATGTGGAGGATCAAGGAGAGTGAGAAATTGAGAATGTGCTTATGTGTGCTTAGTCACTCCGTCATGTCCAACTCTGCGACCCCATGGGCTGTAGCCTGACAGGCTCCTCTGTCCATGGGAATTCTCCAGTCAAGAATACTGGAGTGGGTTGCCATGCCTTCCTCCAGGGGATCTTCCCAACCCAGGGATTGAACCCAGGTCTCTCACATTGCAGGCAGATTCTTTACCAGTTGAGCCACCAGGGAAGCCCATGAATACTGGAGTGGGTAGCCTTTCTTTCCCTTCTCCAGGGGATCTTCCCAACCCAAGAATCAAAAACAGGATCTCCTGCGTTGCAGGCGGATTCTTTACCAGCTGAGCTACTGGTTTCCAAAAACTGAATTTAGGAACAAAGGTGCTATTTCAATGGGGGAAGATAGTGTCAGAGACAGAAGTAATACGTAAGAGGCGAAGTGGGAAGATCAAATGTAGGCAGCTCTAACAGAATTTGTTAGTGAAAGTATGGGGGGAAATAGGAACCAGGACTGCGGAAGGGTTATTTAAAGTAGGAGAGACTTTGTTATGTTTAAATACTAAAAGCAGAGATTTTAGAGAAAGAGGTTGAAAATGCACAGAGGAGGGACAATAGAGAAAGATGCCACCGGAGTGGTGGGAGGCATTGGCCTTAAGAGGAAGGATGGGAACAAAAGTCAGTGCATTCTGACTTCTAGAATGTAGGTTTGAAGACAAGTTACAGGTGTCCCCATGTTATGATGTCTTTTCACTCTGTCAGGTTGGGGGTAGTGATGAAAGTGATGGGGCCAGAGATCTAATTAGACTGAGAGATTTGAAATGTCTGTTTTAGAGAGCAAGACAGAGTGTAGGTAGACTTTGAAGCCTGTCTCAGCAAACTGAGGGCCCAGGAGAGATTAAGCCCAGAACACACTGCGGGAGTAGTAGGAAAATTTACTAGTCTGCCTCCCTCACTCCTGCCAATTGGTTTCTGAAAACAGAGGTCATGTGGGAACATCCAGAGGCTTTCAGCTCCCCAGCCTGGAAGTCGGGGCCTCAACTCTGGGGCCCTGGTGGAACATCGTAATTTCATTTTTCTCTGTTCCTACATACAATCACACTTAAGTAACACACACAGATCTCTTGACTCTTTCACACCAGGCATTTGCCTGCCTAAAGTCAGACCAAGACAACTCACATTGGATAGAAAAGTTTTCAACAGCATGCTGTCAATTTTTTGAACTCCTCTGATTGCCAAGAAGGCAAGTACCTAGACTACATGATTCTAGTCTTCCAGAATCATAGGACTCTTGTTTAACTCTGGCTTCATTATCACCCAGGTCCTAGCAGGAGAGTAGATGAAAGTCATATTTGGCCTAGTATGCCTTTTTAGACACACAGGACTGCACACACCTGGGTTTGCTCATGTAGTTCTTACTTTATGGTGTCTAAAGAGATCTGTAGTTGAAAAGTAACTTAGTCACTTCAGTTGTGTCTGACTCTTTGCAACCTTATGGACCGGTGTAGCCTGCCAGGTTCTTCTGTCTGTGGGATTCTTCAGGCAAGAATAATGGAGTGGGTTTCCATGCCCTCCTCCAGGGGGTCTTCCCAACCCAGGGATCAAACCCGGGTCTCGCACATCGCAGGCAGATTCTTTACCATCTGAGCCACCAGGGAAGCCCTTTAAAGAGGTCTGTAGTTAGCAAACAACAACAACAAACCCACTGTAGCTAATTTAAGGAAAAAACTGGTGTGTTGAAAGACTACAAGGTAGGTCCCAGAATGGAAAGCCAGACCTCAGAAAGGGTGGGGTCCAGGTCTCAGAATGGGTGGAGCGCAGTTGTGGGATGGGGGTTGTCACACGTAGAAGGCACATTCAGATGTCAGGCCTTCCGCCTCTGGAGCATAACGCAATCAGATTGGGGTTTTTGTTTTTAGTTGCGCCCCATACAGCAGAGGCAGAGCCATTTCTTTTAAAATAGTGCAGAAAAGTGTAAAGAAAACAACCATCGTTCACATTCCTACCACTCAAAATAATTAACACTGATATTTTGGTATATCTGCTTCAGGTTTGTTTTTTCTTTCCTGTTTATACTTTGGTTAGAATCACCTAAAATGTTTATATATTTACTGCAAAGAAATCCTTTTATCCTCAAGAGATGTGGCTAGTTTCTGGCTGATCTGGGCCCTGGCACCAGCCTCTCCGGCCACCTGCTGCGGCCATGAGTCTGACCAGCCGGCCGTGAGCCTCTGCCGTTCAGATGGCTTTTCCAGCCTGCACTTCTCTCTCAGAAACTTCATCTGTGCTCGGAATAACGGTGGAGGATGATGGTGTGTCCCAGCTCGTCAGTGGAGGCCAGGGAGTGGACATCACCATACAAAAACTAATGTGAGAAAGAACGGTTAATTTCACTGTTGCTGGGACCACAAAAGGAGAGGGCAGGGCCTGTAGAAAATCATCTGGGCCCTGGGACTGGGGTTAACCTCCCATGTCTTTTTCCTAACAGCAGCTCACTCATTTATTCACTTATTCAGTCATCCTCTCAGAAACCCTCACCAATGCCTCCTGTGTCCTTGCCCTTTCGTTAGGGTCCGGGAACATGGCGAATATGACGGTCCTTGGTCTGGTGAAGCAAAGTCACGGGCAACCAGCAGGACTTCTAACAGGTGAGACATTCGCATGGTGTGCAGTGGAAACCAGAGTGGAGTGTGGCCTGCTCTGGCTTGAGGTGTGGGGTCTGAGGAGGGGACATTCAAGCTGGGCTTTGGGAAGGGAGCATGCGTACCAGCAGTACCAGCAGGAGAGAATTTAAAGCCCCTGAGGCATCTTAGTGTGATTCAGGGGCCAAGGGGGCAGGGGGCGCATGGCAGCTCCTCTATCCAAGCCTCAGTCAGCCCCCAGTTGCCCCAGTGAGGAAGGTATAAACAGTTTTACAGTCAAGAACATAGAAGGATCGTGAGAGAAAAACGAGTGTGGTGGGTGCTCATTGGATGTGAGTGGTCCTCCAAGCAGAGAGAACAGCACACACAGCGAGGGGGTGAAAACAGGGCACGTTGGGAAAGAAACAAAACTCCTGTGGCTGCCAGCCCCCAAAGGACCCCTCCTAGGGACAAAAATCTTCTACTCCCGGTTCATCCAGGAAGTTTCTGGTGGCAGTGGGAGAGGGCTTGCCTGGAGCCTGGAAGAAGGGGAAGAAGAGACCAAAGAGGCCACCATTTGGGCTTTTCAGAAGTGTTTTCTCTGACTTCGGAGAATTTACAAGTAGAGACAACAAGGCCATCTTGATTCTCCCATTTTCTCCCCGGGCCTAGCCCTGGTCCTCTCTGAGCTTCAGTTCCTCCAAATAAAATCCAAAGATAATAAAAACCTCAACTCAGGGTGTGGAAGAACAAACGAACACTGTGGGAGCTGGCTCCTCTCCAACTTCACTCTGCCCAAATTCATTCTTGCCTCTGGGCCTTTGTACATTCTGTTCCTTCCCTCCAGAATGCTTTTCTCCTGACTAGCAATGGCACCCCACTCCAGTACTTTTGCCTGGAGAATCCCATGGACAGAGGAGCCTGGTGGGCTGCAGTCCATGGGGTCGCTAGAGTCGGACACGACTGAGCGACTTCACTTTCACTTTTCACTTTCATGCATTGGAGAAGGAAATGGCAACCCACTCCAGTGTTCTTGCCTGGAGAATCCCAGGGACAGGGAAGCCTGGTGGGCTGCCGTCTATGGGGTCGCACAGAGTCGGACATGACTGAAGCGACTTAGCAGCAGCAGCAGCAGCTCCTTCCCAACACTTAGATCTCATTAATGTCAACATTGGTTGCCTCTTCTGAAAACCCTGTATAGAGGTGCCCATTCTCTTTCATGGCCCTTGTTATATTTGAAATGGTGGTTTTCAGGGTTTTTTTATATTGTTTGTTTCTCCTGGAATGCCCGTTTCGTGGTAACAGGAACTTAGTTTCATTCACTGGAGTCTTCCCAAGGCCTAGAACAGTGTTTGGCTTGAGGCAGAAGTACTCTGCCAGTTTTGCTGAAATGACAACTCAAGAACCCTACCAGGCCTTGAGGACTCAGGGGCAACTGAACTGCCTTTATAAAGAGTGTCTAGACTGTTACACCCTCTGTGCCCAGAGAAGAGCCCTGAAGGTTCTACATGTCAGCATACAGGCTGAACTCAAAGGACACTTGAGCCCGAAAATGGTGAGAAAACATCCAGTCCTGGGGAGATCCACCCTCCTCCTTCCAAGGACACTTTGTAGTGTGTCACCGTTGAAAAGATGCTGCCAATTATACCAAGTGTTGGTGAAATAACTGCCAATTAATTAATTCCCCAAAATGGCCACCATGGGCCAGGCATTGTAGTTGGTGGCAGGCAGAGCTTTTAATAGGAGGTAACCAGAATGACCACTTCAAGTGACAGAATTGCAGCCCAAGGATAATATAATTTCACTCTGATTCATAATGTCAAATCTTTATCTAATTTCCCTTTAACTTTGAAATAAATATACATTTATAGAAGTTGCAAAAACATTACAAAAAGGTCTTACGTACATTTACTTTCCCTCAACAATAACATCTTGTATAAAACCAGAAAATTGACGTTGGTACCATCTACAGTGATTTTGGCTTATGGATATCAAATTACTCCAGGAGTATTTGTTGAAAAAAATTATTCATTGAATGTTCAAAAATCGGTTGTATGCGTGCACGTCTGTTTCTGGATTCTTTTATTCTGTCCTATGGATCTATTTGGCTATCCCTCTCCTGATAAAATGTCTTGATTAATGTGTCTCTACAGGGAAGTCTTATAATCAGGAAGAGTGGTTCTTCTCATTTTATTCTTTTTAAAAATTGCCTTAGCTACTCTGGTTTCTTGACTTTTTCATGTAAAATTTAAAATAAGCATGTCAGTATGTCAAAAAAAAAAAAAAAAAAAAAAGCTTTGCTGGACTTTAATGGGAATTGCATTAAACCTAGAGATCAATTTGGGAAGAAGTAACAATTTACTATGCTGAATCTTCCAATCCAAGAATACGACAGGTTTCTCTGTTTATATAGGTCTTTGCCTTGTTTCATCAGTGTTTTGTAGTTTTCAAGATACAAGTCTTATGTTTTGTTGGATTTATACATTTCATTTTTCTCTCAAATGATTGTAAATAATCAGATTTTTATTCTTGAGTTCCACATGTTCACTGCTAGTCTATGGAAATACAATTAATTTTTGTTTACTTATGTTATAGCCTGCCAAACCTGACTAACTCATTTAGTTCTACGTATTTGTAGATTCTTTGGAATTTTCTACATACATAGATCATCATCATATCATCTGCAAAGTGTTAGTTTTATTACTTCCATTTCTGCATTCCTATTTCCTTTTTCTTGCCTTGTTGTGCTGGCTCAGACTTCCAGTATGATGTTGAATAGAAGTGATGAAAGCAGATATCCTTGCCTGTCCTGATCTCAGGATTGGTAAGCAAATAGTCTTTCACATCATAAAGGGTGATGTTAGCTATAGATTTTGTATAGATGACCTTGTAAAATTTTATCATTTAGAACGAATGTTGAATTTCGTCCAAAAAAAAATTTTTTTTTGCATCAATTGTTATTATCTGTGTTTTTTCCTCTCCTACAGGCTTTTTGAAATACTGAAATGGAGCTTGGAGACTTCCCCATCTGACAGTTCGCTCAGACTGGGAACTCAGCTTCTACCACTGGTCTAGTTCACCATGCCCCAGTGTGCTCAAGAATGCAACCTGGACCTGCATGTGGCTAAAGAAGCCCAACACAAGAAATGCTGCCCAGAGTGTATATGCACTGCTATAGATTTACAACAGCATACATAGCCAAGGCTCAGAGTAGCCCTGTGATAAAAGCTGATTCTCAACACGGAATTTCCCCAACTTATTTTATGGCAATTTTTTATACAAACCCTATTATGTTTCATATGACTTTCTCTGAAACACTTAGGGAACCACTCAACTGAGTCTGTCCCCTAATCTGCAAACTAGTCAAAGGCTGAAAGACAAGTGCCCTGACCAAGGTCACAGATGGTGACATCACAGACACAGCAGGTCTCCTGTCCCCAGCTGGACGCTCCTGCTCCCCACCATGCTGCTCTGACAATACTAACAAGTCACCAGGCAGCCCTGCAATACCACACACCATCATGGAGAGGAGGAACGTTCCACCTCACCAGTCTGGTCCCTTTGGTGGCTCTCAGGCCCTTCATCCCCACTGAGCTCGAGGATGAGCAGCTTAATTTTTGTAGGTTCAGTGGGACCCATGGGTGGGGATGTATGTAACGCAGCTGGGCCAGTCATGCTGTTCTAACTCCCTAATGGTAGCACAGGGTTCAGGAGTGGGTGTACAACCTGCTGGTTGAACAAGACTCCAGATCAGAAATTATTAGAATTACTAATAATTCTAATTAGAGAGAATTAGAAAAAAAAAAAAAGTTTTTGCATGGAGATGATGCTAAATTAGGAGACACTGAACTAGAGCAAACTCTTTTGAGAGTCTGGAGAAAACTTTTGAGTCAATCCTAAAGAAAATCAGTCCTCAATATTCACTGGAAGGACTGATGCTGAAGCTGAAACTCCAATACTTTGGCCACCTGATGTGAAGAACTGACTCCTTGGAAAAGATTGATGCTGGGAAAGATTGAAGGCAGGAGGAGAAGGGGACGACAGAGGATGAGATGGTTGGATGACATCACCGACTCGAAGGACTTGAGTTTGAGCAAGCCCCGGGAGTCGGTGATGGACAGGGATGTCTAGCGTGCTGCAATCTGTGGGGTCGCAAAGAGTCAGACGCGACTAAGCGGCTGAACTAAACTAAGCTAGAGCTACCAGGAAGCACCATGCAGAACAGTTATAACATAAAGTGAGACCTTGGTTCCTTACAACAAGACCGAGTCGGATCTAGTCAGGCTGAAGTAAAACCTACCTCCAGAATGTAAATGACAAGACTAGTAAGTGCCCTCTTCCTCAAACTGGTGAGATGGAATCTTG
Organism: Bison bison bison; assembly: GCF_000754665.1. NCBI lineage: Eukaryota > Metazoa > Chordata > Mammalia > Artiodactyla > Bovidae > Bison > Bison bison. The sequence continues at coordinate 3,402,645 of NW_011494810.1, read as the reverse complement.
TCAGTTGCCAACAGAATCCTACCTAGTTGGCCTGTGAAGCAGATTGGCTCAGAGTAAGTTATCACTGAACTGGACCCGCAGACCCCTCTCCATCAAGAGATCATTTTTTTTCCCTTAAGGTTCCAAAGCAAACAACAATCTTTTCTGCCCCTCTTATCTCGGGCCCCTACCCACTCTCAGACTGATGCCCCCCTGCCCTACTTCCCATTAAAACAGTAAGGACACAGGCAGCCAAGAGCAGCTTGGGCAATACTTGATATACATCATACATTTATTAGTGAATATCCCTCTGAAATCAGCAACAATATTAAAAAAAATAATGATTGCACTACTTGGTCAAGCAGAACTAGCAACTTTCATTTTAAAAAAAGTACAAATCTGTTAAAAATTTCAATCGGTATACACATATATAATACAACATACTAGTTATGTTAAATGCTACAAACCAATGTGAATCCAATGGAATGGAAAAAACCACACATTTAAGCTTTAAGAACCATTTTTTTTTTCTCTATATATTAGCATTTTCTCAAATACATACATGGGAAAAATGAGGTAACTGTAAAATGTGCAAGGAACAGGGCCCCCCCAAATTACATGTTTATATATATATATGTAATTATATATATATATATAAGACCTTTCTAACACAGAACACAGGTGCTGGGCCCAGCCAGGGCTGGGGGATGGAGCCCACTGTCATGCCTAGGCCAGAAGTTGGTAAATAAAACAGTAAACAATGACAAGCCCCCACCACAGGAAATCATTGGTAACATGGCATCTATAGCAAGGTCGGCAAATCACAAACATCCTAAATAATTGTCTTATAAATCTTTTTTTTTTAAGTGATTTTTTTTTAATGTTGTTTCCCCCCCAATAGCTGCTCGCTGGAATCACTGCTGCAGCCGACACAATCCGTGAGCCTGTTTCCGCCTGCCCCAGGAACTGGAAAGGGTTCTGAAAACCTTTTTTGGGGGTGGGGAAGGGAGGGGGGTTGGAGAGGGTGGTTCTCTGTGTAAAACGTGGGGGTTTTCAACACTGCTATAAATATAGAAATGTCACCTGGAGTTATATACAGTAAGACTTTGGGTTCTCCACGGGGTGGGGCCAGGCTGATGGGGCCCCATGGCAGGCTGGGGGGTGGCGGGAAGCCAGGGCCGCTGCTGGAGAACGAGGGTGGTTGGAGCATCCCTGAGGCAGCAGGCGCCAGGGGCTGCCTGCTAGGATGTGCCGGCCCCACACGCGGTTCGTTCAGGGCAGCAACCCCAGCTGGGGGTGAGAAGAGAAGGAATGGGACCACGAGGGCGAGGGTGGGGAACTCAGCCAGACCCTATGGGGGCTCCTCCAGACCTTGGAGGGCAGGGCTCAAGCTGGGAGGGGGGCCCCTGGAGGTGGGTCCACACCCTCCCTGGACCCAGTCCTCCCGGGACTTCCTTGGAGGAGACACACCCAGGCAGGTGGGAGACAGGTCCTGGCTAGAGGGAGAAATGCCCTGAAAAGCGTCCGGTCCCGGGAGGCTCTGGGGACGTGTGCAGTACAGTGCATGGCAGTTATCAGCTGAGCACAGACCCCGCAACCCCACCCACGACCGCCAGCCACCCCAGCCCCAGCCGTGCACATGCATGCGGACCAGGCGGTACAGCACGGACCATTCCCTGCCCCTGGGGCACTCGGTCCTGGTTGGTCCCTATACCCCCATTAAACCAAAAGAAAAGGGACTGTTTAAAAATCCACACCCTCAGATCCTACACACGATTTGGGGCCAAATGATCAACAAAAACTGCTGCTCCTCACGTTCATGCAAAACGACAGAAAGGGGAGATCGGGCAAGGGTCTGGGCACCGTCACTGCCAGGGAGGGCAGCCACCAGCAAAACAGGAGGTCACTCTCCCTGGCCTGGCCCAGGCCCTCAGAGGGCCCATCTGCCCCAGCTCAGAGCCTGCCTCCCACCTGCTTGGGAGGCAGGCTCTGATGCTCCCCAGCCTGGGCTTGGGGCCGGAATGTTGTGCCTGGGCTGAGGGCCCTCTAGGGAGCCA